>NC_090710.1:33628333-33939166 GCF_040954835.1 Lepisosteus oculatus | reverse complement strand
TTGCAATTGCTTACATTGCACGCGAAACGTTTTCAAGAGATTTCAGATGCTTGGTAACACATTCCTTAGAGATCTCAGGTAAGTTAAGCAATTGAGACAATAGCTGAAGGTTCGCATGATTCATAGAACAGTTCAAAGGAGGGGTAAACCAAGCAAGAGATTACTGAGTGGAGATAGCGATACTGAGATAACTCCGAAAGAAAGCTCGAACCATGCAGCTTTAACAAGCCGGTTTTATTGGTCTGGGATTGGATGCCAGAGTAGGTATGCAGACACACATGACTTCAGTGAAACTTTGCCAGCATCAAACATTAACTCTGTAGAGCTCGTATAGTTTTACATGTATATTCTCCACAAATCTACAGCAACCCGGTGACTAAAAATTGCTGTCATTCACCAACGCTCAAATGAACAAGTATACAACGAAGGAAAATAAAAGCGTGCTTTAACCGAATACAAAACAGGCGCTTTGCCTTTGGGAAAAGTAATTTTGCTAGAATTAAACGCTCTGTACCTCCATCCATCGCTGAGCTTCTGCAAAAGCCAAATCACAGCTGACATTGGAATTCTCTCTCCACTCCATCTCGCAGTAATCCTGGCAGCTCTGTAATCCTTTGTTCGCGGTTCCCCAAGGATATTAAGAAAACGAGGTCAAAATATTAGTTTTACAACGGCAAAATAAATCCTGCGCTTGATTGTTAATTCACGACCCCAGAACCAAAGGTAACAGCTGTCTTGTGATTATGCTAGCTGAGATAAATACTCATTGAACTGGTACTCTACCATTGTATATTTATATACGAGTCCGTAAAGTATTGGCGATGGAATCATAGTAACTTGAAAACGCTTCACCTGAAACTTACGCCCTAACCTACATGTTTCCTACATACGTCTGAGCTCTGTAGCTAAAATACTCTTAGTTCTGCACTACTTTCCAGTTAATCAAGACAGACAGAATACGTTTTACGCTCCCCACTCCCCAAAAAGCAACTTTTCAATGCACATACAGGTGTTTCCCGTTATCCCCACGTCTGCAGCTTCACAGACCGTCTTGCTCTGCTCTCTCTGCCTCCCACCTGTATCTTCTGCTCGGTAAAACTCCCCACCCTCCGTCCCCCGGTACCTGATGCCCGCAGTCTTGCATGAATTTCTCCAACAGCCGGAGAAGTCACGAAAACACTACTAACCCTGGACGAGCCTTCAGCCGCACACACTTTGCAGGTCCAGAAACCAGGTCGACTACTTGTACTGAACTTAAAAGTTTGAAAAACCCTGACGGGAGGAAGTCCCGCCCTCTAGTGATTACTTGGCGAAACACGGCTGAAGTTTCTGTAGGTGCCGCAGAGGAGACAGGGCCGGAGGAAGCGCTATCAGTGTTAGTACACATGCAAAGAAAACCAGATGCCAAACCTCTAAGATTAAAAACACCTTCAAGTTAAATTTAAAACAGCAGCACTGCATTACTCGGTTTATTCCTGGCGACATTTTCCGAACATTGCTTTTTAGTAGGGTGCAGTTAATTAAATGGTGTATTATTTTAATTATCTACTTGAACTATTATTTTAATTGTCCGTTTAATCTGCGAAAAACTCGAGCGTAAAAAGACCATTTCAAAATTAAAAAAAATAGAATGCGCTACCGTCGTGTAGACTAAATGGTCATCTCACTGAAAGTATTTTTTTCGAACTATTTCAGTCTGGATTTAGATCATTGAAAATGCTCTTTATTAAAGTTGATAATCTTCTTTTAATATCCCGGTTCTTATGCAAATGACATTCTACTTACTCCATTAAATCAAATTATAGCTGGTATGACATCTCTGGTACTGCCCTTAACGTGACCTTTAAAAGGTTTAAATTTTACCCCTTTGAGCATCGACGTTTTATTTATTTTATTTGTTTTGATGGCTTCTTTTCTCTGATAAACTTGGGTACAGTGCATCCGTGTTGTCTAATCACAGGTAATTTGACATCTGAAGGCTCTGTCATTTAACAACATAAGAGTTTGCAGACGAGTTGATCTCATCCAGTTATTTCTTTAAAACATTGGCTAGCTTGTTCCATACATGCACAACCCTTTGTGTAAAAATGCCTCCTGTTCTTGGATTTCAATGCAATTCCACTTGTGAGCTCGAGTCCACTTTTCACTGTTGATATTGAGAAAGATCACCTGGTTGACTTTGTCATTGACTGAGGATTTCACATTCCTGTATTCAATGTCATGTTGTATTCAGGTACAGTAGCTTGTAAACTAGTCTATTTTAGATTGAAAAAAGATGTGTCTCTTTTAGCTTGTTATGTAGGATTTTCGCTAAGACCCCTTAATGTGTTTGGTTGCTCTGCTCTAGACTGATTTCAGAGCAACAAAAAATGTTTGTTTTGGTAACCAATATTGTACATGATATTATAAATGTAGGCATTCTAGTGATAAGAAGTATTTTAGTTTTCATATATTCCCCCGTGTTGAAATATGGAATATTACAATTACATTTACTGTTTTTATCAGTTTTATGCAGATTATATTTTAATCTACTGTATGTCCACCCTAAACCTGACAGAGTTAGCTGATCCAGTACTCTTTGATTGCATTTCTGAGACAAAAAAGTCTTACAAAATATTTTGAAATTCTTATTATTGGTCTTCTCACAACACCTTGTCAGATGGGGGGCACTAGCCTTGGGATTGATCCTTCATGTGTCTGCAAAAAAAATGGTTCAGATTTTTGTGTTTAAAGGCTTCATTGTTGTAATCCTATGTGGCTGAGCCTCTTAAACGTCACAACTTGTTCAGAGTTAGGCAGTCACAATCCTTACTAGGCCTCACGCTAATAATCACATCACTCCTGCCTCACAGTCCTTGCACTGGCTTCCTCTTAGGTTTCAAATATGTGATATTGATCCTTTTAGGGTAATTATTTTGATTATAATAAATACAACTTGCATATCAGAACCAAAATCTGAATAATAATTTAAATGAGAAGTAAAAATTCAAAACACTAACAATCAAATAACTAATGACGTAATAAAGTACGATATATTTTCTTAAGATATTATCCAAATCATGACACAAGGCACTCTTGCCTTCTGAAAAGCATGTGAAAGGCTACGGACTGAAAAGCTGTAACTGAAGTAGGTCTGCTGGTTCATAAAACCCATGGCCTCCTGGATTCATGCATATATTATATTGTAATATAATTATAAAATAATTAACTTATAGAACACAAAGGCATCGAGCCTGTGTCCGTACATCAGAACCTTCCTGATAAAGACCCCTTTACTCTTTAATTCAGATCACAGTTCTGTGAAAATCTTAGCCCGTCTTCAACATTCCGTTAACACTGGAATGGGGAAGAAGTCTCATCCTTGGCAAGAAGATAAAACACGTAATAGGTAGACTGTTCCGAAAACATGCCTTTCATGTAGAAGAGGAACCACCCTGAGGATTTCAATGAGTAGTCAGTAACTGACACTCCCCAATTTAGTCTCCTTTTAGCTTTCTACAAGCATCTGCAAGAGCCTTCCTTTGGTTAACACAATCCCTGTAATTTCCAGAAATGGCTTTCTCTTTGCGTTTTTAGATGAAGGGTTAAATGCTTCTGCTATACAATAACCTTCTATAAAACAAAATGAATAAGAACAAAGGTTCGAAGGTAATTAAAGGAACGGCACAACGGTTGATTATTATTGAGTTTCAGCATTTGAAAAAAAGCCAGTTTCTTTACTTATGAGTGGAACAAAGAATGTCACACCCATGGAAAATGCTAAAGATTTTCAAGTATGTAGAAAAACCGGCGTGACCTAATTAAAATGTAAACAATGAGTGGAGCACATACCTGAGCACTTGAGTCCAACAGGTGTTGCCTTTCACTCCAATATACTAATACTCACAGCTGACAAAACTGTTGGAATGTTTGAAGGCACATAAAATTCAAAAGCTGATTAGTTACCTGAGAAGAAAATTGACATATATGATGCTTTGTGATATGGCCATGGACCCAATTTTGTATGCCAGGTTTTGTAATTAACTGTAATCAAATGTTTGTATATGGAGACACGGTGGCACTGGGGCCCTGGAAGACAGCATCTTGATTACTTCCAAGAGGCAAATTGTTTTCAATTCCTGACCTGGGGTTCTGTCTGTGTGAAGTCTGTATGTCCTTCCCGTGTTTGCGTGGGTTTCCTCCAGGTGTTCCAGTTTCCTTCTACAGTCGAAAAACACACTGGTCTGTTAATTGGCTTCTGGGACAATTGGCCTTAGGTGTGAGTGTGTATCTGTCTGTATTTTGTGTGCACTGGCGTCCCATCCAGGATGTACCCTGCCTGGAGCATGTTGCTTGGAGGACAGGCAATACTGAACTGGAAGAAGTGGTTAGAAAATGGATGGATGATATATTTGAAAAAACTCACTACAAGGAAATGGGATCTTTCACACAAAACCTTACCTGAAGCCAACTATAGTGTATGTTGTTGTCTTTCCTTACCTCTTTAGATGTTCAACTCTTTTTCTGAAATTGTGAAAGCCATACTTTTTCATTGGTTTCAATGGCTTATATGACTTTTGTGCCGGAACACTGAAGAAAGTTAAAATTGATCCTGTTATTACAGAGTGCCATTGTTTAAGATTCCAACCGATATATAGCGTTATTGTGTAACGAGTCCCCAGATGATCTTTAAGGTCAGACCGGAATAGATTCCTTCACCACTCCCTCAAGCAGAGCATGACTTTATTTACTATTTTTCTTAGCTCACATTTCAGTCCTTTCAAGTTGATTCCTACTTAAAATTTTCTAAAGATACTTTTTGTTGAGTTTATTATTTTCCGATCTTAATAATAAAACATTAATCACTTTTTTGTGCCTTTTAGCATTTTTTCTTCCATGGTTTTGCTGAATCTGTTTTTAACCATTAAACTGTATTTTTAAATAGAAACGACGCAATGGCTAATGACACAGTAGTGTTTATTTAGCCTGAAAAAATCAAATATATGTAGAATCACTCTAATTTTGGACCACGTTTTAACAGGTGCAAAATACCCTACTAAAGGGGGTAGATAAGAAAAGCACTGATGAGCTGTCAGCTTTTTTACTGCATTCCATTGTTAATATGTTTTACACAGATTATGCAGTTTCCTGAAATAATGCCTTGATCTTTGGTCTCAAGTAAAAGCAGAGAACTTGTTTCTTATGGGGAAAAAATACATACACACATTCTTATAAACAGCTACCTAAAAATAAGAAACCTTCTGTGATGCTTCTCTACATTATTGGGAAAACCTTGTTTAAGCTTTGCAGTTAAACAGAACTATACTTTAAATACAAGCATCACACTGATTGAATGCACTGAGTAAGTGCTATGCTGTGATAACCTTTTTATTTGGTCAGATAAGGGATTTATCCACAAATGTCTGTATGTTATCTACCCTAAACTGTTTCAACAGTAGGAAAGGTGATTACATTTGCTAAAGTAAATGACATCAGTTGTGCAAATATTCTAAATTTAAAACAAATACATCATTTTTATTCAAATGCATTAAAAATCTAATTTTATAGAATTGCTCAATATTAGATCTTCATGCTAGCACTGACAATGAACTGTCTTTATAACTTAAGCCTTTCAAAGTGAAAGAAATATACTGAAAAAGAGGAATACATTGAACAAGAGCTTTCATTTATGCCACATGAATACAGACTGAACTATACTCAAAATAAATGTATAAAATGCAATGGTAAAAACCATTCAAGTAACACATTATATTTTTTGATTTGTTGGAAATTTGGATTTAAGGAGAAAAATAAATATATTTGAATTTAAATAGAAATTTAAAACTGGCACAGAACAAACATTTTAAGTTTCTGAAATGAATAATATCAGGGCACAAATTTACAGAAGCAGTGTTTTTTTATGCAATGTGAAGGATGTGATGCTTTATTGTTTTAAAGAAAAAAAAGAATTATTTGGTATTTTGAAATTCCTTGTACAACAAAGACTAATGAGTTAAAAATTGAAAGAGGACAGTACACACATAACTGAGTCTGTGTTTATTTAGATCCACACTAATCTTCATAGCTGTTTAGTACGTCCAAACCTTTAGCCTTAATTTCAACTGCTACAAGTGTAAAGACCACCCTTGTTAGCTTCAGCATGAGAACAGGTCAATAAAAAATGAAATACATAACAGTAATACTGAGCACCAGTTAGCCAAATATATCTAGAGGATATGTTAATCATCACACTACATGAAACCCTTTCACAATGGAGACTTAAACATGAATTTGGGGCTTTACTTATGTATGATAAGGTAGACAACCCAAACACTCATCGGCATTCTCTTTCTTTTCTTCCTTTTAATTTGGCTGCAAAAGTCATGGATGAAAATCACAACATTTTTATAGTTTTCAGTTTCATCTACACACTGTAAAAATGTTAGTATCCTAAACCTTGCCACACTTATGAATAGTTGGCAATATTTCTTTAGAGTTTATCAAAAGGTGTCATTGGCAGGAGCACACGACCTAAGCTTTGGAAAGAGCCACCACAGTAAACCTCAGTTCTTCGGGGTCGCGTGCCATGAACTTCTTACACACCTCCACTGCATCCTAGAAACATGAGAAAGAGCTCACGCTGTAAGAAGCAGAAAGGTGCAACATTCATTTATCTAACACTCGAACATAAAGAGCATATGTGAATGCAAAGACCAAAATAGACAAAGATGTGAGTTTCCCCACCCCTAACAGTCCAGCCAGCACCTTGTTTATTTTTTTAAATCTTCACTATCTTGTAGTTACAGTACCTTGTAACACAGTTCCTAATTTATTTAAATACCTAGACTATGTGATTGCTGTTTGCACAATGTAAAGTATTGTGAAACAAAAATGGGATTTCAGAAACACTGAACTGACCCTAGTATCCGAGGACATGACTCTGGAAATTTTGCACACACATCCCTTCACCTGTTCAACTTGCTCCACTGGTGACATCTATGGAAATTCCACGCACACTCTCTTGTTTTTGATATGAACAAGAGACCGGAGTTCCTAACTGCCCAAACCTGTTGTGTCACGATAATGAAGCGGTTCAAACCCACTCAGCCCAAGCACAGCCCAGGGCAGGACACCTCGCCTGAGTCAACATCACAATGGAAATGATTCAGTAATCCAATGAGAGTAGTCTGGTATCACTAAGGTAAAGATTTGCATAAATGTTGACCATATAAATTATTGCTTAAAAATTTGTTTGTTTAATAACACAATTATAGTATTATTTTTCAATTCAATTTTTTGAATGGCCACAGTTGTAAGGAAGTTTGGTCCAAAACGCTATAGCAACAGCCAAAACACTATGCCATACCTGGTTCAAATGATTTTCATCACACGTCCTAACTCAAAGAACATACCTAGCACTGCTAGCACTGAACTCCCAAAGAAGCAATGTTAAGAAAGGAGATGTCTTGAGAGTCATCTCTGCAATTTCCCTCACTGTGTTAAACAAGCTCATCCTGAGATATTCTTTTGACTATAATACATTGATAAGGTTAAAGCAGAAAAAAGTGCACTAAATTAAGAAAAAACAATAACTGGACAGTACAATTAAATGAATTTTTATAGTAGGTTTAACCAAGATTTTTAGAATGGATAGAAAAACTATATCACTCCTGCCAATAACACCCCAAAACAGAAAGGGATTTTATGTTTTCCCTTAAACTAGAAGAAAAAAAACATGTAAATGATTCTACATTTGCCAATGATGAATACTGATTTCAAATTGAAATGCATGACGAATGAGGTACTGTGATCAGCCATTCTATTTTTCCTGCAAATGATTAGATTAAACGAATGGTTGACCAGTTACTGATGTGACTGAAAGAAGAACTCTAAATTAGTAAGATATTAACTACTTGGAGATAATTGAAGACTTCTGGGTGCTTAACCAAATGTTCACTATCGTGACAAATTTAAATCTGTTTTCTTTTCTTAGAAAAGAACACAAAAAATGGAAAATGGCACAGATCTATTAGGATACTTATTTAAGAGCCACTAAAAGACATGTAAGCATTTATTAGCTTTTTCTGGCAAAAATCAACATTTGTATTTTTCATTTCCAAAAATAGTTTTCAAAACTATCATATATATAACTTCATATTTTATTAAGACACTGGCTCTTTGACATGTTATTGCAAATGCATTATAAACATTAAAAAAAAAATTTAAAAGTTAAAAAATCATACTTTTTTTAGTGACTGTTTTCATTTATTATAATTTTCCAAAATGTACTTTAATTTCCTCTTTCCATCACACTAGACACACTGATCTGCGGTTGATTTACTCTGGGAAGTGAGAATGACTGAACGAGGAAAGGTTAAGCAGCAGGTCAGTACAGCAATATGACATCAGTATTTGGATTTACAGGTGTGTTATAATTTATGTTATTGTCTTTCCCTTTAAGGAAAAACTTGTATCCCCATCCCGGTTCAAAATTTTACAGGGGTTAAGTAGAGTCACAATGCCCCACATACAGCAAGCAATCTACATTGTAAATTACCTAAACAAAAAAAAGCTTTGTATACTTTTCTATTAACCAAATCTAGTACCAATTAATTTGCATGCTGAATTCTGAGAATTTATGAGTGACAATGAAAGGAAAGAGTATTCATTACCTCTAGAAAAGAGTCTTCCGTAGTTTTTCCATGAACAATTGGGAAAGGCTTGCGACCATCTGTCAGAAAATAAATGAAACAGCTACATTCCCCATGTCTATAAGGATTATTATTATTCCATTCAAAGTTTCTGATGAAGTCAGTTAAACAGTAACATCTACAGTATTTATTTTATATCAGTGTGTATTATTTTAAGAGAATAACGATTTAGTAAGCACTCCAGAAGAAGAATCACTCTGTTTAAAATAATGTTACCACTGAAGGCTTATAAAATGAAAGGTAATGGGTACAACACAATAAGAAATTCTTGTCTAATGACTTGTGCCTAATATGACATAAAGCAGACTGTTTTCTCCATCCTGCAGTCTTGTCTTGGCAACTTGGCAGCATTTGGTGTTTGGCCAGCAGCCAAGTCACCCTGCAACTTACAATTGGCAGCCCACTGAAGCTAAGCAGGTGTGAGCTGGAAAAGGTGTAAGTGAGGCCAGCAGGGGGCGCTCACTCTGCGGTCCATGTGGGTCCTAATGCCCCAGTATAGTGATGGGGACACTATACTGTAAACAAGTGATGTCCTGACTCTCTTTGGTCATTAAAAATCCCAGGGTGTTTCTCGAAAAGAGTAGTGGTGTAACCCCTGCGTCCTGGCCAAATTTCCTATGCCTCCTAATAATCCCCCTCTATGAATTGGCTAAATTACTTTGATCTCCTCCCCCCCACCCCAATTCCAAACATCAAATGCTGCCCTGAGAGAGGGCAGCATTTGGTTTTTGGAATAGGTGCCCATGTCAACGCTTGTTTGGAAATTTGGCACTTGTCCATTCTCAAAGTGCGACCAAACCCCATCAGTCTTCGTTTCTGCTGGTTTGTTATTTGGTATGCAGTGTTGTCATTGGCCTTGTCTTGTTAACGTTATATGTAAGGTAATGTAAAGACAGCAGAAGTCAAAGCCAACCGGTTCAGCAAGCTATGTCTCTTTTACGGCCCAGGTCTCCGTCTCATACAGCAAAACCCGTTTAACCATGCTGCTGTACAGATGCGTGTTGATCTCCACGCATTTAAAAGGGAGTGACAATGTAGCAGAAGACACAAAGAAATCAAACAGATGGGAGGACATTTTTACAAAAATGCTAATCTGGCTCCAGCTACATTCACCACCTACCAACCCGCATTTCTTTTTTGAAACGCACTCCAGTCATACTAACATCAAACCTCACATGACAGCTGAAATCAGAAAAGGAATCAAGGGCTAAGGAACTGAAAGGTAATGGACGTCAAAAATGTGCACAAAACTGCTGAAGGCCGTGAGAGCTACTGTGCATAACAATGCCAGATGAACAGAACCTGTCCAAAAGCGGCAGAAAAAAGGAGAAAATTAAACTTGCCTAAGAAAGGAGATCTATATGACTACATCTTCACTCGGATAGATCCTGGAAAAAGTGCTAAAAGCTCAAGGTGCTCTTGAAAGCTGAAACAGAGAGCGCTAGTTTTTTACAGTCATCAGAGGCCTATACGAGGAAAGCAAATGCTATATTAGAGTGGACAACAACAGCCTACCTCCCTAACACCCTCTTTCCCAGGACCATTAATGACAACTTCCCCATCTTATAGCTCTCCCACTGGAACCCTCTTTCTTGAACACCCCTTCATCTCACATCATGGACCACCTAATCTGGACAACCTTCTTGTTCACAGCTGACTTAACCGTCCTCACCAATCATCCAAATATATCCAAAACCACACCTTTTCAAGGCCCTTCTGGATAATTCCAAATTACTCAGATGACATCTTATACCATCAGCTACCTTATTTACTGCATTTATTGCTGAAAATTCTGAGCTATTTACACTGGAAGGAGACTGGGAGATCTCTCCAAACCAATAGCTCCCCACTTTACCTCTAACAGCCACAATCTTTTTGTTCTCTCCATATGTGTCCCCATGTAGTGGTTTCAGTCATGATTTCTTGAAGATCCCTTGCAACCTTGACAGATTTCCAAATCAAAGAAAACCCAGGAAATGAGAATTCTATTTGTTGTTGTTTTTTTTAAGAGACTCCGAGATCTACAGAAGTCTTACATAAACGTAATAGCACAAAGGTTATCAAACCTGGGGCGGTGTGGTGGCTATAGGGCAGTGCGGTGGCTCTGTGGCTAAGGTTCTGTGCCTGAAAGGTTGCCCATTCAAATCCCGCGGCTGGCAGAGGAATCCTACTCCGTTGGGCTCCTGAGCAAGGCCCTTAACCCCAACTGCTCCAGGAGCACCGTATAAATGGCTGACCCTGCGCTCTGACCCCAAGCTTCTCTCTCCTTGTCTGTGTGCCTGTGTGTCTCATGGAGAGCAAGTTGGGGTATGTAAAGAGAAATTCCTAATGCAAGAATTTGTATATGGCAAATAAAGTGATCTGACCTTATCTTTTATTGCAGAAAGACATCTGAAACCAAAACTATCCTTAAACTTGGACCACACCTTCCCCCTTCTCTTAACAAGAGACTCATCTTCTTCTGAATCCTATCTATTCAGCTGCAGATTTCAGCTTTCACACATCTCCTCCTGCTCTCCCTGAGTTTGGACACTCATTCTCACCTGCTTCATGCCCCTTTCCCCACTGCTCCCCACCCCTTCTTACCTACCCTGTCTTTTGTTCTCCTGTGCCTTATTTATCTGCTACTTTCCATCTCTTCCTCACACCTGAAGAAGGCTCCACAGACGAAATGTGTTTCTTTTCCTTAACTTTCAATATGAATGAATCTTTACCTGTTCCTCTGCAGGCTACGCATGCTGTTGCCACCACCTACTTGAACTGCAAAACTGCTAAAAGGTGATAACAGGAGTCTCCCCCTCTACTGTTTGACAAAGCTAAAGAAAATAACCCTGGAATCACATTGGTCAGCAGTCAGCTCAAATAGAAGACAGACTTCAATCAAGACATTTAGCACTGCTCTCCAGCTCAGCCATAGGTTTGTAGAAAAAGACAATGATTTTCTGAACAGTGAACGAATAGGCCTTGTTATATCAGGAAAAAAAACAAAATCATGACCATCGATATAATAAAATCCACAAATACAACCATGTGGCCACGATATTGAGATCGCACCCAACTTCATCCTTTGGTTGTCTTTTCATGGAAGTCAAAAATCAAAGTGTGAATTTGCAAATCTGCAGCAACATTGAACAGACCACACAAAATATGAGACAACAGAAGGATATCAACAAATAAGAAATTAGCAAAATAAAACTGGTATATGAACACCTAAAGTGACAAAAACAACATGCAATCAACTCAACCCAACCTCCAGATTCCACATATACTTGTGACCTGCTCTCCAAAAACAAGACTCTTAGTGATCTTTTTTTTTAATTTAAAATGCAGTTTCAAAAGAGCTAAAGACAACAATTCTGTATGTACAGTACACAGTTTAAAGATACAGTGGTACATAGTGGGGATATTTTCAAGACTGCTGCAACAATAAAAAATGTAAACTTGTGTATCAGCCACAGAAACCTGTGATGTTAGTGTACGGTGTTTTCCAAGAATTTGCGGCGTGCCTGAGTAAACATGTTAAAACAAACCTAATTAAGAAGATTATGAATTATAAGGTGGCGCAGTGGCAGAGCGGTGAGTGCCTCAGAACTCTTGGGTTTGATTCTGACCTGTGACACCTTCTGTGGGGAATCTGCATGTTCTCCCTGATCCACATACTGCAGGGTGCTTCATATTGCTTCCAAAGACAAGCTGACCTGATTGACCTGATTAGTGTCTCTGCACTGTTCTCGAGTGCTTGCTTATGCATTTCTTGCAGTGCATGTGCCTGCCAGTGACCTCGATAGCCACAGCAGCCGAGTAACCTTCCAAGGAATAAACTACTTTCTTATAGCAGATGTAGATAAACTCTAAATTCCTGAGTTTTTAAATGCGTACAAAAAATGATTGTCGTTACTGGACTTACCTAACTCATACAATTGTCCTCCAACGCTCACAAATGCAATGAAATGCAGATCCACTTTTTCATCTATACTTGGTGCCTATTTACAGGGAAAAAAAAATTCAAAGCATATTTAAAAAATTAACACCTTTATATGCCAAAGTCACTAAAATTCCATAAAACTTAATCAATACATTGGGTACAGAACTTGTTTTTTAACCATCACCATCTATAATGGAAGACACCAGTTAATGAATATTTTAAAAGCACTAATCTTTCACAAACTATGCTAATATCTTTTTATTATCTCTCTATAAATGTTAATTTTGGGATTTCTATTCCACTGAGCACTTTACTCAATCCATAAAACCTTGTGTTATATGATGTGTATTTTTTCTATTTAATTCGAGTTATGAATAAATCTGGAGAGCACTGTATGCATTTCCAATGGAAGAGCACAAGTTCACCTCAACATTAAGAGTAACCTCAATATTCTCTACAAACTAATCTTGACCAAGTGATCTGTGCTTCCCAAGATTTATCACAATATTTTAAAAACATTCGAAACCTCTTATTAATGTACAATAAGTATCCAAATGTGTATACATACATGTATGGTTTCTTGTCCTGGAGAGTATGTAACAGAGCATAGAACAATTAAGAGATGAAATAATGGGCAAGCTATACAAGAGATTTAAAACTGCCTTTACATTCCCATTTCAATGATACTGGTTTAAAGCCAGTGAAATGACCTAAATGACTATGTTCCAAAGTCAGATCTCCAGCAGTCCTGTTTAGTATAGTTATTGTACTTCTGTTTGAAAATTCTCTCTATGAAACAACCTCCTTACCATCTCAGATCACAAAACTTACATCTAAACAAAACCCACATAACTACAAAAATCTGCTAACCCTACATAAGGATTTCCAAGGACCTTTCAACCAGGAAATATTTTTATAGTGGCATTTACAATTAAAACCAACTTTTACCAAGATTTTTATCTTTATGCCAAGCATTAGGAAGTAGACTCTAATATCAGATGATTTACATTGAATTTCAGTAACAACAAGATGTACTTTCTGGAGGGAAATAAGCAAAACATTGAAAACAAAGGATTCTGTAAAACAATGTAAAAACAATATACTGTATGGTTTTCAGACTCCAACATACAGATGTATTTCTTTGACAATGTAAATAAGGTAATGCTGTAACCAATGCTGTGTTTATTTTCAAAGTGTCTTTGAAGGTTGATGGTTTAGACAATACAATTACAGACAGAAGAAAACAGTGGAAGCAAATAATGTTAGTATCCTGAGAGTATTTTGTGTGGCTAGATATCTTTAATATGGTTTAAATGACTACTTTAAAAGAATCAATAAGGGAAAAAAATAATAAAAAGTATACTCACCTCTGTCTGACCTTCTTGTGCACTCGATTCATGTGTTACACGGATACTCTAAAACAGCACAACAGCAAAATATGTTTTATGTATGAAACCAGGCTGCTTGCTCTTACTGGAATACATGCTACAACTTCAAATGATGCACACAAAAAGGCAAGTACTGATCTCCAACACGGGTTAAAGACAAAGCACCCAACTAGACTGTGAGAAGAGAAGCAGCATGTTGTTTCCATCTGAAACTAGGTCACCATATTTATAGTTCAGATACCATTCAAACAGTATTCTATTAACTCCAACTGAAGACATTCATTAACATCAGGACAAAATCAACATCCTATGAGCTAAATGTTGTTTCAGTTATGAATTTCTTAAATCAGGGCTTGGAATGCGTCAGCAATGTTCAGGTATTCCAGCTTGCTCTGAAACCCCTTGGTGAGAACAGAGGACGAGGATTAGTGCTCTGAGGCACATGTGGAAGCCCTCGGCACACTCTTACTCTCTTGCTTACACTATTCAGTCTCCCAGGCAACAGGCCCAGTCCTTTGGGCAGCCTGACATGTTCATCCCAGGTGGAATCCCAACCACAGTCACTGAGCCACAAACCTGAATCTGCAGGCTCTAGTGGTGGGATCTGTGCACTATGAGGTGTCGCAAAATTACAAAAGGTAGAACTGAACAACGTTCAACGAACAAATGTTCTGAATACTCTTCAATCCAGATTAATATTCCTCTGTAAATTACAAAACAACATTTTGCTCAACATTTCCTTTTCAGTATAGAAACTGCCAGGTCTGTTTTAAACATAATGTATCTTGTGTTAGGACATGCTGACTCTCAGGTACATACATTTCAATTTAAAAAAATAAACTAAAATTCAATACAATTTTTAATGTTAGTCATTTTGTATTGTTTCTTACCTCATCTTTTTCCAGGAAAATTGCCTTTTCTTCTGGGCTTAAGGATCTAGATTCAATGAGAAACTTTTTCAATGCCGAATCTGGTTCTGGAAATAAATGAAAAAAAATCAAATATAAAATGTAAAACAAAATTAAGTTTCATTTCAAATCCAGACAGGTCATGCCTTAGACAGACCACACAGGTACACAGAAATCATACTTATATCTCACCCCCAATGTTTCATATTAACTTCAGTTTCAGCACGCTGACAGATATGTCTGTCTTGGAAATATTTAGTCTTGTACTTTGATGTATGTACAAAGCAAAAGAAAGAGTATATTTAAACGTAGCAGCAACACAGCACAACTATGGAATGTGTGCAAAACACTAAAAATGATCTTGTTCTAAATTTGAATTCTCCAGAACCTTGTGACGGCCTGCTGTCTAATCCAGGGATAGAGACGTTATGTGCAGCTCATAGAAACAAGAAAATAAGAATGGCTACAGATGAGAGTTGGTTGGCTGGTTCCATCTAGTCTGCTTGGTTCTGTGGTTCTCTGTTTAAGTCCTGTAGTAATATACTGCTTTCACAAACAAAACAATGTTCAGGATTTAAAAAAAGAAATGCACTGGGTGACTTTCACATTGACAAGACAGCAAAATATAAAGGTTTTAGTAGACTCAAAATATTATTTTGTATTTGTACATTTTCCTAACAAAAGTTTAATGAATCTACTTTTAAACATTTATGGCGAGCATTATCAAAATGTAAAAAAAAAATATCTTGTCCATGTTTTCTTCCTCTTAAAGTGCAAGTTGCAAATAAAATAGAAAGTGTACATTTAAAAATGACATTTATTCAAGAAAAGGATTGAACTTTTATTAAAACAGAGATAGCAATAAATCCATTTATAACCCATCTTAGGCTGTGAAACTTGTTTTGTCAAACATAACCACTCTTCTTATTGAAGTATAATTCTTTTTTGATTTCTTGTGTTGTAATCTTTCAGTTCCTTTATTAAATATCTGTAAGAAACAAAGTGTAAGAGTGCCATCTACTGCACAATGCATAACAATATTGAAGAAAAAAACAAAGTACTCTGACCAAAAATGCTTACCAAATTCCAGTCTGTCTTGGTTGTTTGCCACTGCATGAATAAGGCCTATTGTTCCACATGCGTTTCCTATTGTTTGTTTCATGAAATAAACCTCTGAACTAACTTCTTGTCCCTGTGATTTGATTTTTGCCTCCTCTTCCAGTCTATAGGATTCATACTGGGAAGAAATAGAAGAAACAAAAACAATAAAGGCATTTAACGCAGAGTGTTACAGCATGTTATTTCTGGACAAGAGCTGAATCAGAGTACAAAAACAACCCTATTACTTTGATTTATTATTAGATTTACAAAAGTATTTTGTTTGTACAGCTTACGATAATGGACAGTACCATCACAAGATATACGAACAGAAGTCCAGCTTAATACCACAGAAATGTAACCCGAGGGACTGCAGGACATGTGTGCACTAGACTTGCAATTTCCTTGATGGTAGCTGTTACTGCCACTTAATTATTTTGCTACTTGCATACAAAATTAGAGTATTCCTTAATATCACTTTAAAAGGTTGAAACTTCAGCTAAGCCCTGAGACTGTTGCTAGGGAGGAACTTAACTATGGAAAAAAAGATGGATATTCAAAACGTAACAGTGTGAAGCAAGCTGTGACTCCTGGGATACGGCCTCTTCTAATCAAAAAAAGGCTTCACTTTCATGCTGCTCCCAAGAAATGTGAAAGAATAAAGCCTGTTTCTGCCTCATAATCCAACTGTTTTTTTTTATGTTTGAACAGTGGTCTCTCTTTTGGTCCCGGTTTAGTGTTCGGCTACCTGTTTTGGTGTGGACAACGTACTTGTAATTTAGATCAAATCTAAATGAAATGATAGGTTACCTTTTCTGTCACTGGGAAGAGAAGTAAGACCGCACACACAGGCCTTGGTACCATACTCAGGAGCTCAGGGTCCAGACCGTACACATCTCCAAACTGCCAAGTCGGCAGCAAACCCAGCTGCTTCAGAAACTAATGCAGAAAAACAAGCCTCTGGTTATTGCAGGCATAAAACAGACAATTATTGCTTGGGTACCAAATTCCTTGTTTTTTTGCATAGTAAATATATAAAAGCATAACAAGAACAATTATTTAAGTTCTTGTAAAACAGAAGGAAATAACATCTGGGAAGGTCCTTGACATATAAAAGTTTTTTATTATTATTTTAAATAAATTTAGATGTGCTCTTTCTGGTCAGTATGGCTATTTACTATATCAGTGTTTTACATTTACTGATTCTTTTTCTCCCAGTTTACTGTAAATAAAGTTCTGTTGAATCATCATCATAATCATAACAAACAGTTCACATACAAAACCAGGAAATATACTATTGAAAACGTAAGTAACATTTCCTAGCCTGAATAAGTGAAAGTGGATTTTAGCTACTGTATGTTTACAGTTTGGGGTTCCATCATGAATGAGCAATTTTAGACGATGACAACTGTGCAAAATTAGCAATGTAACGTTTAGAATCACCAGTAACCATGCTTTTAAGCACAAGTGTATTAGAGCTGCCAGACTCTGAGGCAGGATTGGAATTGTTTCAAAACTGCTTTCCAATAAAAAAAAGAGAAAAATACGAATGTCTTTGAAATGATGCGTATTCCTAGTCCAAAGAGCACTTCAGAACGTTATGCAAAAATGCATCTCATTTAATAAATCGTACTGTCTCCTGTTTCATCATACTCCCTTTATAACATTTAACTATTTCAATCCAGCTGTGGGGCTCAGCGCTGATTTTCACAATCTACTGACTCACTTGATTCATGACCTGTAAAACAACGAAAAAGAGAAGAAGCGGTTTGCCATTGTTCAAGTTGAGCGCAGATGATAAAATAACGCAATCACACCGGGCACGCTAGAATGAATGAGCATGTGGATTTTAAAAGCGCAGGATAGCAGATACGTACATCGGGGTTTGCTTCCAGAGGCAGCCAGCGCTGGCACTCCATGTTTGCAACGGACTGGTCGGATTCTGTCCTGTGGATTTTTTAAAACTAGACGTTTAAAGTTCCTAAGCGCTTCGCCACTTCAGCCTGACAGATGAGACGAGCTTCCGCCTTGTACTTTCGCCGCCCACAGAGGGGTGCAGGCTGGGAGCGGTATGAGCTAAAACTGGACTCCAAACAATTCCACCAGACAACATGGAGCACTTTCAGTATAAACCTAGATATTAAAGCACATGTGTACAGGCGGTGTTGTCTTCATGGTTGTATCTTGCAGCGCTTGCTCTGGAAGCTCAGTGAAACACCCCTGAGACGCAGGTGGACGGTGCCGTGTCAGAGGGTAGGGGTGAGACCGCCGGAGGCAGTGAGTCAGCCCGATTGAAGCGCGGATGCGCGGCGCCGGCGCTAGGGGGCGTCTTTCTACAGCTGGAGCACTGGGACCGTCTCTCTCTCCCCTCGGAGTCGTGAGCGATCCGTGCTTTCCCCGCAATCCGTTCAATTTCTACATTGTATTTCTAGTTCTGTTTCGAATGTAACATTTGCTGACTCATACAACCTTATTGATAGAGACACTTGTAAACCTGACAGCTTTTGTGGGCGGTGATACTACTACTACTACTACTACTACTACTACTACTACTAATAATAATAATAATAATAATAATTGCTTACACGTATATAGCGCTTTTCTGGACAGTCCACTCAAAGCGCTTTACAGGTAATGGGGACTCCCCTCCACCACCAGTGTGCAGCCCCACCTGGATGATGCGACGGCAGCCATAGTGCACCAGAACGCTCACCCCACATCAGCTATCAGTGCGGAGGAGAGCAGAGTAATGTAGCCAATTCATAGATAGGGATTATACGGAGGCCATGATTGGTAAGGGCCAATGGGAACTTTGGCCAGGATGCCGGGGTTACACCCCTACTCTTTTCGAGAAACGCCCTGGGATTTTTAATGACCACAGAGAGTCAGGACCTCGGTTTTACGTCTCACCTGAAGGACGGCGCCTGTTCACAGTATAGTGTCCCCATCACTATACTGGGGCATTAGTATAGTATAGTACTTCAGTATAGATTATATGTAGTTGTTTTTATATATACTTTAATAATAAATTGTGCTCGAAAGCAATTGTGAACCAGAAGCTCCACAGGCACGGAAATGATTTCTGGGAGATTAGGCTAGCAGCCATATCGCCCTGCAATTCACAACTGGCACCCACTGAAGCTAAGCAGGTGTGAGCCTGGTCAGTACCTGGATGGGAAACCTCCTGGGAAAAACTAAGGTTGCTGCTGGAAGAGGTGTTAGTGGGGCCAGCAGGGGGCGCTCACCCTGCGGTCCATGTGGGTCCTAATGCCCCAGTATAGTGACGGGGACACTATACTGTAAACAGGTGCAGTCCTTTGGATGAGATGTAAAACTGAGGTCCTGACTCTCTGTGGTCATTAAAAATCCCAGGGTGCTTCTCAAAAAGAGTAGGGGTGTAACCCTGGTGTCCTGTCCAAATTTCCAATTGGCCCTTACCAATCATGGCCTCCTAATAACCCCCCTCTATGAATTGGCTACATTACTCTGCTCTCCTCCCCCGATATCTGGTGTGTGGGGAGCGTTCTGGCGCACTATGGCTGCTGTCACATCATCCAGGTGGATGCACATTGGTGGTGGTGGAGGGGAGTCCTCATTACCTGTAAAGCGCTTTGAGTGTAAGCAATTATTATTATTTTTTTCGAGATTACTTTGAAAGCCAGAAGTGGGATTTAGCCAGATCAGCGCCATGAAATCATCAATAACTTATTTTATTCAAAACTTTTTATTGAAATGCATAAAGGAAGTGGACGCATTTCGCATTGTACAATCCCATGTATTATGTTCGGCTCATAACAGTGTTTATGAAAATACTATGTGCACAACGTGTGATAATACATCAGTACAACAGAGAAAATTTCACATCTATGACATTGCAAATGTTTCCGCTGTCGCTGTGAATTAGATTTGTTTTTTGTTTTTTTTACATTTTAACATTACCATAGTATATTTTACTTAAAAAATTAGTCACAGTAGCTGCGGTACTCGGGCATTATGCATGCGTTCAAAATCCGCGCGCGGTGACAACAGGACAATACTGCCCCCGCAGCGCGAGCTGCACAAGGTGGTGCTCCAGCTCGCGCAGTGGGGTGCTCGCCAGCCAATCGCGCTCGAGGTGACAGACGTCATCCTCACCCGGAAACTGTAGCTGAAGATCAGATCAGAGATGTTTGAAGTGGGCCTGGCTTGTGGTCAGTATAAACTATCCCTATAGCATAACCACTTTGTACTTTGATGTTTTATACATTTAATGACAGTAATCCACAAAAGGAAAGACAGGGGGTCTGTGTAATATTACAATTAAACTGGGGTGCATATTTGTTACCGACAGTTAATATTTTAGATACTTGCATGTCACATGAAGTTTATCTTCTAGATACGCACTTCTTTTTTTGTGGTTTCGCCTACTCTTAAATGTTGATTATCTAACGTTATTTTTTATCGAGCGAGCCAAGCTCTGTTGTTAAGCAGCATTTGCATAGCCTTATTTTCATAAGGTTGACTTAAAGACATAGCCTTTCTCTCATAAGCATGATCAGCTGTCTGAGACAACAAAACGGAAATGTCAGTGTCACTGGGAGGTTGTAACGAGGACAGACTATACTTTTTCTCTGTGGGTCGATAATCTTAGTCAATCTTGTGATAATTAATCAGTGTGTATTAGACAGAGATTGAATCCTTAATTTACGATGATTGACAAGGTTAATTTAGGTGAAGATGTACATTTTTGGAACTGAAATTTAAAGTATTGGATTTTTTTCAGATTTTGAGGAGACTGTTGAAAGAATTGGAAAGCTACCTCCAGACTTGTTTGCAGAAATAGTAAGCACTCCTTCCCAAATAATCTGAATCTCTCTCTCCATTGCACTTGTAACATTGTTGTCTTTCAGATTTACAAATGAATAAGACTAGGATAATCTGATTACAAATGTGACATTTTCACATATTGTTGATAGTGTCCATCAAATTAATTATCAGATTATGTACAATACTTTTTTTTCCATTTACAACAAAAGTCATAAGATAATAGACATCGCTGATTAATATAGTGAAAATTCTTATGGATAGTGATTGACGTAGACTATGGTCAAAGGAGCCTGTAGCCTCCTACCAGTTTTCTACACTTAGATTAATTGGCACCACTGTGTCATTTTAACATAATGGAAATATGGTAATTTTCAAGTAAAAATATCAGTTCTGGCCAGTACCAGTACCAGTACCAGTCGTTGGTTTTATAAGTTAGGGTTACAGATGGGCTATAATCAGGATTGTTCTAGTCAGAAAGAAGGAATGACACAAAAATAGTAATTAACCAGCTGTAGTTATTTATAAAAGTGTTTTGGAACCACAAGTCTATTTTCAATTTTAATAATATGTAAATATTACTTTCATTTTTCAAATTGTGAAATGTGAACCACAGTTTGCACAGGAATCATTCAGTGAGTTAGGTTTTAAAATATGTATACTTTACAATTTAAAGGTTTTATTACTTAAAAACATTACATTATATTTGTACTAGCCAAGACTACAATAGCAAAGTAAATATATCTTGAAAAGTGCTGCAAAGAAAATGTATTGAATTTTTTTAATCCGTAGCTACTGTATATACATTGTATACCTTTTAGGTTCCTAGCTGTTGGTAACCTGCATTTCTTTCTTAATTTTGATCGCAAATGGTAAAAAAAACAAACAAAAACTATAAGACAGAAAATAGTTTCTCCTGTCAGCAGACATGGAATTTTGCAACTTTCTACATTTCTAATTAATCTATGTAAATTTGAACAAACTGTATTCCACACCAATGTGATTGGAAATGTGTTAAAAAGTAATTTGACTAGAATTATTCCTTATTCTCATCACTTTAATAAAAAATAAATTCAAGTTGAATTAGCTGTTTGGGGTGTGACCAAATTCATGATAACAATCAGTTACTAGAAGCACTTATTATAAATTTTTTACCAAAGTCTGAAGCCCCTTCTTTTACATGAGCAAACCTCAGGAGTGTATTACACATCTCAGTTTTGTGTGTTTATTTAATTGATCCATTTAGAATCTCAGGTTCTATTGCAGTGTTTTTCGGAAACTAATATGATGTTCACATTTCCAGTTCAGTTAAAAATAGTTTATTCATCCCCAAGGCAGCATTTTCAATTCAATCAAATTTATTTTCTTTCTTAGAGAAAGTTGAAATTCTTGTGTAGAGCAGTGATGGTGGTATTTACTGATGTCACAAAAAAATCCACTTAATGTGCGCAGATATGAGAAAGGATAAGGAGCAACTTGAATGAATGCAGTTGAACTACCAATTCACTACAGCAGATGGAAGATCTATCCAACTTAAAATGGATGAATTCATTCAAAATAAAGTTTCAGTTTATATGCGGAAAGCCTAACCAAAAGAATGAAAATTAAACGACATCAATTTTTGGGTCAATATTGATTGTATTGAATTTTTCATGTTAAATTTGTACACCACAATGATGTAATGTAAGGTGTTGATACAGATTGGATGTTTAACTAAAAAATGAGAATGTTAGAAGTTTGATGACACATTTAATGGGTGTTTAATGTGAGTAATAGAACTTGTTAGTAAACTGTTAATGAATTTGTAAATGTCATTGAATAATCATGGACGTTTGTTAAATGTATTTGTTAGGATGAATTCAGAAATATTAGAAGCCTTTTTTAATTTAAATAAATCTTAACATAGTACCTTCATTTTGGAGGTCAGTTATATAGTATTAAATTAACTAACTCACATTAGCTGAACTATTATTTGTTTGCTGGATGTACATATGTTTATTGCAGCCTGAGTTAATGTACTGTTTATATTATATTTTGAGAGCTTGATTTGCAGCTTGTGTTTTGTGGAAATAGTTTGTTTTTTGCTGCTTTACAGTGTCCACCACTATGCAGATGTTGCCACAAAAGCACAGCAAAAGGTCCATAAAGCTGTTGATTGACTTTAATGTTGAACTGCGTGGTGAATGATGGAATTTGCAATCCGGGTAACCTGTGTAATCTTTTCAGTGTCAGAAGGCTGTTACACACCTGCAAGGGCAGAGCCCAGCTGTGGACACAGGTGACCTTTGTGAAGTGAGTCTGCACTTTGTTCTGCTTCACACCTTTTCATAGTGACCTCATTGCCAGTAAGAATTCAGTGTCCATAATGGTAACTTCTGTTTTTCATTTTCATATTTTAAAACAGAGGCTTCAGAAAGCTGGAGTGAAATTAGACTTGGAGGCTCTCCAGAAAATAATTCATATGGTCTTATTCATTTTCAGGTATTCTTGTATATTTTTTAATCTAATGTACAGTATGATAAACCTCAGCAGATCTTTTATCACTTGTATGGCATGTACTACTCACAATTTGCCAAGTACATTCTGGTAATGATTGTATAAAAAAACAGATTATTTACATTACTTATGGGCATATTACAGTTGTTGTGGTTAATCTAATTTATACATTATCAAATCATTGTTGGGCACAGTAGAAAAGGCTGTGACGTTGTACAAGGCCCCCTGACACCCAGTCTTTCAGATATCAGAAGCTAAACAAGAGGGCTGGTCAGGGGTTGGAGACAAGGAAAACTAGGTTGCTGTAGTGAATTGTGATGCTGGCCCAGTAGGTGGCTCTCTTCCCTCTGGACAGAATTTTCAAATCAGTGTCCCAGTGCAGGCAGTTCCTGTTACAAGTTGCCCAGCTATACATCATTTTGTAATGATGGCATTGATAAATTGAACACAACATAAAAAAGCCCACACTTAAATGTTGTTTTTCAAGGTTCCAAAAGCCAACAATGTAGGCGGTTCATGGATTATTTTGTTCCAAAATTAAAAAAAAAAATTGTGAAGAGCAAAATCAAACATTACAAATTCTTCTTCTTGTACACAGTGCTGTTTTTATGATCAAAATATACTTTATTTCCAAAGCAACATTTCACAGGACAATGCTGTTACACTTGACTTAGATTATGAGTCATTGTGCTCCAACATTTAGGTTAAGTCTTACTACCATGCAGTGCTGTACATCACTGATCCAACCAGTGGGTCAGGGTGTGATATAGCTAACGTTCGTTAGGTTATCACTAACCCTGTTCATAATGCATGAACAGTGTGTGGGGAAAAAATGTAAACTGAAACAGCGAATGACTTTGATGGTTTCGTCAACACCACAGATCAAAAGGGACTGGTGACTGTATCTCTATTGTTTTTTTATGGATTATAGGTAAATTAAATGTACATACCTGTATCTGAAATGGATATGTAAGCTGATTAATAATTATTCTGCTATTAATTGCACAGTTGTATTATTTAGGAATGGAACCTGGACTTACAGTGGAACATTCTTCCTTTGTTTAGCTACAAGTAAAACACCCTCTATTTAATTTATGGTCCCTCACCTCACTTTATCCCATTAATTCTTATGGGAAAATATTCTCAATTTAAAGCACATGGAAAATGTTTAAGCACTTCTTATGGGGAGAAGCTCTCCTTCTTATATTTTTGCTATACGTTGTGACTTTCTGGTTCCTACTGTATGTCTGATACATATTAAGGACTGCCTGTATAGTGACAGGTGACACTGCTGTAAGAGGTGCCAATCTTAAGAAGAGCTGTTAGATGGTGGTCCCGAATTAGCTGTTCATTAAAAATCACATGACACTCTTTGTGCTAGTAGGGGTGTTGACACTCATATCCTGGCTAAATTGCATAATCTAGTTTCCTCCATAATTGAAATGGTTGAGAAATGTTCTACTTATCCCCCCGATTTATGGGGCTGCTGGTTAATAATGTCCACCACACATCACCCAGACAGGTGCAGATTAATTTCTGCCTTGATTTGCATTGCTTGTTACTGCAGAGGCAGATCCTCACTGTTTTATTTGTGTAACTTTTTAACAACACAACTTTTCATGTAGCTCCATATAGAATGGACTTTGAGATCTTTTGGTATATGAGGTGCTAAAGAAATACAAGGAATTATTATTAACTAAAGTTAATTTGACTTTTTGGGAAGAAACATTGTGATTATTTTATTTGTTTTTATAAATTCTTACCTCAGTTAATAGAAAGGAAACCTGCGTAGCAATTTTATCAAAACAGGTAAAATTCCATCAAAACTACAATGACTGTAGCATGGAAATCTAGCCCTGTATGTTTCTGTTCAGTTAGACCCAGTTTATCGTACTGCTGTTACATGAGACTGATTTCACTGAGTGCTCGTAACAGATTGCTTGGAGGTGGGTGAGCAAAAGCAACAGCAATGAGACAACATTGCAGCAGAGGGTGGGCAAAGAAATGTCAAATTATGTTCAGATTCAGCATGGGCATGCAAAGCTTGATAATACACTATTTGTGCTTTTTTTACTGTTAATACCATTCTTTTCTTCATTTACACACTGGCATTATATTATTTCAAGATGGAATTAAACTAGAGGACTTCTCCTCCAGCACTCACATTCACATATATTGCTGAAAATGAACAATAAAAAGTGACGTTGAAATTTAAAGCTTTTTTTTTTGCTTTTGGTTCTTCTACTCCAGAACAGCAGGAAAAAACAATTTGTCTTCTGAAGAGCTCATCGTGAAGTTGAGTGAAAGAAGCAGCAGATGGTCCAAACAAGCTCTTCAGCTTATTCACAAGCTGTGGAATGAACAGGGAAAATTTGTCTTGGCCAATCAAAATGCAAAAGCCATGATAAACATTGGACAGGTAAATGCCTTTTGCTCCTGAACTCCCAAAATAAGGACAAATATGGTGTAATAATGCGGGAGTGGGAGGAGCCGCGGCGAACACTGGTAAGACGCCCGTGAGGAAATAACACACAGGGGGGAAGCAAAAGTAAAAGGCACCACTGTGCACTGCTGCATCCAGGCTGGATTGACTCTATCTGGTGGGGTCCAGCCTGGGAAAAAGGACCGCTTGGCACAGCAGTATCCAGACTGGGCTGACCCGATTTACTGCACGGCGGGACGGGCAAAAAGAGAAAAAAGAAAATGAAGGAAAAATGCGGCCTTGCGCTCGGTCACAGCTGTCGCTGGGAGGTCGTCCCCTTGCGGGGGTCTGCTCACCTTTCCGGGGGGGTGCTCGGTGTGTCTTAAAGGGCCCCACAGCTGCAGCTCACCCTTAATCAGCCAAGGCAGCTGTGGTTGCTAAGGCCTCCGCACTGAAAGCCCTGCATAATGCCACAATGGGGATAGGCGGCACGGGGGTGCAGTGGTTATCATTGCTGCCTCGCAGTGCTGGGGACCTGGGTTCAGTTCCTGGGGTTCTGCATGTTTGGTGCTTGTGTGCTCTCCCTGTCTTCGCGTGGGTTTCCTCCTCGTGCCCTGGTTCCCTCCCTCAGAAACCCACAGCCCAAAGAAACTGTGGTAGGTTAATTGTCTTTTGGCATAACTGTTCCTGATGTGAGTGCTTGCCTGTGTGTCTGCCCTGCCATGGACTAGCATCCCACCCAGGGTGTATCCCACCTTCCGCCCTTTGGTTCTGGGATGGGCTCTGGCTTCCCCTTGACTGGGGTGATAAAATATTCCATCCAATTCAGGGTCTCAGGAGAGCTGGAGCCTGTCCCGGCAAGCAACAGGTGCACAGCAGAGTACACCCTGGATGGGAGGCCAGCCCATCGCAGTGCAGACATACACACTCTCACACTCTCAGCAAGGCCAATTTCCCCACAAACCAAATTAATCTACCAGTATGGCTAGAGTCTGGGAGGAAACCAGAGCGCAATAAAATATTACTGTATGAGAGGAATAATGAGAGCAATTCTATTTTTAAAATTATGCACTAAAACTAAGATCTTGTACTGTATGCATCAAAATAACCTTGCAAGGGGAAATACAGTATGTCTAAAGTAATTGTCAAGAATGAACTTGTTTCAGTATTGAAAGGGATTACAGTCATTGATATTTCTGTTGTAATATTGTATTATATTAATATTTCCAGAAACAACCTCATCATAGTTTTTTTTCTTATTTCCTTAGTTGGTTGATTTGCAGTGGAAACTGGGAATGGCTGTGAGCTCAGACACCTGCAGGTCCCTCAATTACCCTTATGTCTCCATGACTTTAAAGATTGCTGACACTACAGGGCAACTATTGAGTAAATCCTTTGAAATGACAGTCCCACAGTTCCAGGTCAGTTCCCTTGTTTTACTTACTTTCAATATAAGTGGGTCTTCAAAATACAAACCCAATACTAAACTCCAGAGTCTGTTTCTATGTTCTCACTGACATTGTTGCAATGTGAATTTAATTACAATTAGAATTAATATTTTGCATTCTTGCTTAAAGATACTGTATACTACAATATAGCATACTGATAGGAGAAAGCCTGATTGTCTTTTGTAATAAAATCATAATTTTAGTAGACTTGATTTATATATTAATTTTGTCTTGTTTACCTGTTTTTTTTTCTTCTACAATTATAACTTTATTTTATTCTTATTTTCAGAACTTCTTTAGGCAGTTCAGAGAAATGGCAGCTGTTTTAGAAACAGTGTAATGGTGACGGCCTGGAACTTCCTACTTATTCTGCTTGATATGATCTCTCCTGAAACATAAAACAGGACACGGATGGCAACTTTGTATAACTGTCACTGAGTACAAAGATGCTTTTACTGTGTTGTGGGATGCAGTATATAGAAGAGAAAAAGAGAACAAAAGAATACAGGTGCATGACTGTATTTATAACATTTGTTTATTTTGCAGTACACTAAACAAGACTGTACCAGCACAAGCATGTTTTGATCTGTTATTCAAAACACATCTTTGGAGAGCTTTTAAAAGCTAGAGTGTCCCTGAATGAGGTCTGTTCTGAAATCTACAGAATTGTGTGTAGTATTAAATTGAGTTCTATTTAAAAAGATCAACACAAAACCAGTTATGCCTTTATTTAGTTGGCTGGTACTGTTTAAAATACTTAAAAACAAAGACATAAAACATGAGTGACCTGTATGAACATAATCATTTTACCCCACCTATTCTTTTTTAAAATAAAAATAAACTTGGCTGTCCACCCTTTGTTTCACTATGTTTATCAGTTTCTCCTTAACAAATGTCTGAACTAGCAAAAATGAATAGTGGTTGTCACCACTTATACATAGCTTTTTTTATCTACATCAGACAACACACAGCCGTCTTTTACATGGAGTGCATGTTGTTACTGGACCCACCATGTAGTATACTGTACAGCCAATAAAACCAATAAAAAACTTCCATGTGTTCCACTCAGCTTTACTATGGCTACAGTAATGATTTGATCATGCAGCATAAAACACTGGAGTACAGTATATCCTGGAGTTGTCACTTGTGACTTGGCTTAATGTACCGCTTTTGTGATTTGTTGGAACTGTTTCTTGACACTGCAGATTGCAACCTAATGACGTTATAGAGAAGCAGGAGGAGCTTTTGCATTGTCTATAGCATAAATGGGGAAGAATATGAGCTCTGACTGGGTCTGTTATTTGTCTGCCAGCCCCTGGGGTGAGGTACATTACCACATGTTCAGAAAGTGGTGGTGGGGCTACATTAGTTGCATATTATATCTATTTCTGGAAGACAGCTTAATGCTTGGGAATCCTGTTACAGGTTTCAAGGAACTCCAGACAGCACTGGAGCACTGAGCACAGCTGATACTCCTAACCTCAGTGTGCGATAGGTTTCGCAGACACAACACCACCAAGAAAGTATTATTTAGTGTTTGGCTGTGTTCCACATGACGTATACTACAGCTTTCTTGCTGGACAGTAGGACTGTGAGCACTAGCAGATGTTTTCCACCTGGATGTACTGTTTGTACACTTTACCATAAAATAAACCAAAAACAGTGTGTTGCAGAATTCTTTGTAGTGTATAAGGAAAATTGCACTGCAGGTATACAGCTCTTAAAAAGAGCAGCCATGTTATGGGTACTGAATAATTCCTTTACAGCATTGATGACATATGAATTACCTACCTAAGGTCACAAGAAGATATTTTTCCAAAGTGAAAGTCTATTAATACTTTTAACCCACATGACTCCGATTTTACTAAATTCTCGGAAAACTGATCACACTGAAGCCTAGTCCAGTGTGAATATTGAGAAACTGGGCACACAAGGAATAGTTGAAATATACCTTTAGCATACCTTATCCAACCATCCATTTTCTAAAAACTTCATCCAAATCAGGGTTTACAATCTCAAGCTCTGCAATCGTTCATTGAATATAAGTTCAGAAAGCACATCAAGTTAGATATACACACAAAACCTTCTTTTATTAATAAAGACTTTACTAATAAAATCTGTGAAATTATAATGTTCTTAAAATTACTTCCAGGCCTTTTTAATTGCTCTTCGTTCCTCGATCTTAGATGCTGCATCTAATCTCATCAACATTAATATGTGTCGTCTCATCACTTAGTCACTCATTAGACCTCTAAGGATAGCATAAATCTCCTGACGTAAAAGAAATCGAGACAAGAATGAAGGGTTATGAGCCCTTTTTTTTCCGTCTGACTAGACAGCATCTTGTTAAGTATATGCTAAAGTGCATAAACCCATATAACTTACTCCTTATGGCTGGAAACTCATATAATTTATGTTTATGACATAATGTAACAAAGTTCTAACCCCTCATTTTGAGGTATCCTATCTAGGTACACTATTTCTGTGCCTGCGTAATCACAGTAGATACCTTAGTAACTTAACCATTTTGTTTTGCTGCAGCGACAGTCATTTTAGCGACAAAACTCGTGTAGTGTATCTTGTCGGTTTTTCGGAAATGCATTCTGAGATGCTACCCGAGTCAGGACAGAAGCCATGAGCCTTTGTCAAGCCATCCAGAGAAACCCTGGTGCACAGGCAAGGCTGGAAAGATGGGCACTCAAAGCGCCATGTGCAGTTTCTCCTCCCACCGTAAGGACGCAGCAGCGCCTTTTTCCTTGCACGGTGAAGTAGAAGGAAGCCTCCTTAGTCGTGTCAAGTACAGCCACTCCTCTCGGAGCTACAGGCAGGCAAGACCAGTCCCCCCGCTGATATTACAGCTAGCAGTGGCAAACATAAACAGTGTGGAGGGCATGCTCGTTGGGGAGTGGAAGCAGCCCCATGAGATCCAGAACTGAGCGCAGTCCAGCATTGCAGATCATGGGTTAAATACATCCGTGCGCGTCTATACACACGAAAACAAGTTTTCACATTCTCTCGCTATCTATTTTTCCCCCGTCTCGTTTTCCGTGTTACCAGCTGGAAAGGACGCCACGTTTAAGCTCGACGTGCTCATGCTCTTAAGGTAGGGGACTGAGTTGTGTTTCCCGTGCGTTTTAAAAAAAAAGATTTGCCTTCGGACGGAAATCATCAGCGAAAAACCGAATCGAAGCAAAGAGCGGAACAGCAGGAAAATCTCCAACCTGAAGAACTGGATGTTTTATGCATTTTGCTCTTTGTGCAGAAGTGCACATGTGTGATGCAAGCGCGTCCTCAGTAATAACTTTTTTATCCTAAAGGAAAAGTTTACAGTGAATGTATACTGAGTTTATTTCCCAGGTCAACATTTGCAATAATTTACAGACTTTACAAATCTACAAGCGATTGCATTCTTCAGAACGATAGCTCGTAGCTTCCCTACCGAAACCCAATATTAGCGATACACATACTCGCTTTTAAAGACCTTTTGTTTTGGTTTCTCGTGGTGGTCTTGAATTAAACGGAGATGGAAGCTACGGACAGTCAGGATGACAAAACGAATAACCCGTCGAAGTCCGAGAAGAGGTTTGCGCTCTGGTACATGGGCTGGTCGCCTCTGGACAGGCGGACCACGCTGCCCATGCTGCCCTGGCTGGTGGCGGAGATCCGCAGGAGACGTGAGAGGAGCGAAGCAGGTTCGGCCCAGGCCAGGGAGGTGCAGATTATTCTGATCCCACCGCTCATACGCTGCGTTCCTGCGAGCAACAGCAGCTCGTCCGTCTTCATCTTCGAGCACAAAGCACAGCATATATCCAGATTCATTCACAACAGCCATGACATCACCTATTTTGCCTACCTTATCAGGACTCAGCCTGACAACCCTGAATCCGAGATGGCGTGCCATGTTTTCAAGGCATCAGACCCAAACCAGGTTAGTGCGTTTCAGGCTCGTGTGGCCTTTGGTCATCGATATGGAAGTGTGCACGTGCGGTCCGTGCAAGAGGCTACACGATCAGAATTTTTTACAAGGTTAGCAAGTAGACAGCCCTTCCTTTCAGCTGCTAAGGGTTACGATGAGGCACGTTTTGACGCGCGGAAGGTCTCAGTTTAGTAGTAACTCCCGTCTGAACCGGACTGTTGTGGAATGTCCATGTGCACTGGTGCTGCGCCGATTCGCAAGAGAGGCTCACTGCACAGTGAGCGACATGTTTACTGCATTTCCTGAGGATCTGTTACTGCACGGGCGATTGTAACTGCCATGATCTCACTGAATCAAGACGCTTTATGAGCACAGTTGACTGGGTGTTCTAGGCTTCACGGGGTGAGCTGCTGGGTGAGCGAGAGTGTGACACGAAAGCAGTTTCTGTTGCTCATGAATAGGAGGCTTTCATAGTTCATATATATATATGTGCTCTCTACTCTGAGCTAAACCTGTATGAAAAGCGTAGACCTTGGAACATTGCTGATTAAATTATCAGCAACGTTATTTAAAAATAACCTTATCGTTTTAGAAACTGAGATCCCCTCGATCCTAGAAATTCGAGAAAGTCGCTGATCAGTTTACTTTATTATTATTGGGCTAAGGTAATGGTTAATTTGTTACAGGCTGAAATCGCCGGGCTCTTACTGGAACTCCACCCTCAAAGAAAAAAAGGGGTACATGTAACATCTGCCTGAATCATTACTGATTTTTTTCATTACATCAGATTTTTTAAAACTGTATTGCGTCGAGAACGAAATGGATTGACACATGACTATTTAAGTAGGACTAACTCATCAGCCCTTGGAATACTCAGATTTTTGAAAACAACTTCCTAAGAGAAGCTGCGTTATTCTGTTGCGTTGATGACGTGAAACTGTCGTCTGTTGATGCATATTTATTAGCTAATTTTTTATTCTAGATTAGAAACTTTCGTCATCTAACCCTTTTAACATAAAATTGTACGCTTAATTTCTTTGCAATTATCAGTTTGTATTTTCTTGCTAGTTTTCTGCCTCCTTAAAGTACAGCGCTTGGAGCTGCCCAGAGTATGTAAAGCAGTATGCGACTTAATCCTGAATATGTTTGTTTTTATGTACAAGATAAAATCTGCAATCTTTGATTCAGTATATATTTGTTAATATGTATTATTTGGGAAAAAAACATAGTGTGGCAACATTGAGGCTGACTACCACATGAAGAGGTTTGGCTCAACTCCCTGTTCGCTGTAGGTCATAGATGGGTGTGGACTGCGTTCTGTGCAGTGTATATAAACCGAAGTAACGCAAGTATTACAATCCCAGATATGTAAACTCGCTCGGGCACTTTGTCTTGTAGTTATTCTTTTTGTAATTACCTCTTGTGTATGACAAATAACATTCCTTTATTTTCAGCCCTGGACAGTTGTATAATATAGATCATTCAAAAGCCCAGTAGTAACTATAAAACGTGTGTTCATGCCAAGCACATTTTTAAAATATGGTCTTGACTCTTATGCTCTCTCGGTACGGTGCAGTTCTATTAATAGTACCGATTTCCTTTCCAAGGTAGTAAACTGCTAAAGATGTGAAGAAGTATTGTCTTTTTAGCCATTCAAAATGTCTAACACTTTTAATCTCTGTCTTTTGTACCTTTTTAATTACACTTCTTCAAAATTATTTCCAGAGCTGTAGGAACATGATCTCTGGTTTTAATTAAAGTGCTGTAGTTGCTTCCAATAAATGATACAAGTACTTTTTCTTTCTTCAATGGAAAATATCAAACTATCATTGTGAGATTGTAGAGCAAACTATTAATGGAAACGTGAAAGTAATAAGAACATAAAATGCATAACATAAATGAATAAAAAATATTTAGAAGTATCTCTTTTGCTAGATACATTTGGATTCATGCTTCAGACTTTAATGTATTTTGATTAAATCCTTTGGTTAGAAACCCCAAACTCTGTAATAAGTCTTGATAATATCAGTAGCTGGTGATGACCAGGATTTCCCAAGATGCACTGCACAGGTGCCTGAAGCTGCACTGAGTTGTCTGTCATCTTATGGTGTCATTAGTGAGAGGCACATTGCTCTTTTGCTGGCAGTTGCCCTGCTGTAGGCACAGTGTGATCTGTAGTGTTGGAAATGGTGGATGTGATGGGGGATGATTTGTGGGAGTGACTTTATAGTTCTCATTTGTTTTTAGAGATGGTGACTCCCTCCTAAACGTGTGGGCCTGAGAGAGGCTTGATTGCATCTTCCCTGAAGGGGTGGGGAATGGGCTGTTCTAGCTCAGCAGACATGCTAGATGCATGTTTTCTAAAGCATCTGCCTTATTGCTGAACCTCCTCTGTTTGGCTCCTGCCTCCGGCAGTGACCCCACCCCTGTCTATTTTGTCCTTGGCGCTGGGGTCCTAGTGCATGATGGGACAGGTGATTGACAATCAGGGATACCAGATTGGGGCAGTATAAAAATAAAATGTCCTCATTCCAAACATAGAATCTTGGAGGGTTCTAGAAATGGTTTGTGAAATATGTTTTTATTGTGTGTTTATCATATAAAATAGTTTTTAGTTACATATTTTATAATATAGCCTAGTCTCTTCTTTCCGTTCATTGTTGGAATATTTATAGGCTGGCCAAAATAAGCTCAGCAATAGTTCTGTGCTGGCTTAGCCCACAGAGCCATTTCCAAGGCCTTTATTATCGATATAATTATCACAGTACATTCAGTGAATTATCATTTTTAAAAAGTATGTTTTCGTTTATGGTTAGTTAATTGCTGCTTTCATATAACTTAAATTAAGACTGAACAAGTCATTGTTTTCTTAGAAAACCTTCATTAAAAATAATTTGCTGGAAAGTTGCTTCACGCCTTTCATTGCCATCTAAAAGTTTGTGGATGTTGCAGATATTTTGTGAACAAGGCCTTTTTATTGAAACTCAGACATGTTCAACTCTTCTGCTATTCAGCTTGTTGCAGCTATATGCTGGAACCACATCTAGAACTATTGATTTATATTGCATTTTCCACTTAAGTCAGTGTTCAGGTGTCAGCACCTCATTCCTCAGATATGGGAGCTCCCACAAAACAACACAGACTTTTAATACTGACAAAGCTCTGGGAAATATCTTACAAACAGTATCTTACTGGTGTTGTTATGTTTCAATTGTTAGTTTTAAACATTTTATGTTGCATTTTCTTTTTTTTTGTGAAATACTGTTTCCAGTTTGCCAAAAGATTGTATGGAAAAGCTTTCAACCAAACCTTACTTTCACCAGGTTGTAAGTTTGTTTGTAACCTCGCCCTTGTCCATTTCTTTTACTACTTCTTATTTGCTTTAATGGAAATCCTTGTTACCAAATACGAAATATTTTCATTTTCAGAACAGCTGTTTTTTTTCTAACTGCAGACACACTGTTTGAGAAGTACTGTAACTAAGGCACCACACACTTTTTGAACTCCTTTAATAAACAAAGAGGCAGAGCTCTCGGGGAGAGCTCTGTATGTTTCCTGTGCCCTTGTTATTCCAAGAAATCAAATGCATGGTCTGCACATATTGCACAGTACTGTCTGGTACGATCTGTGTTCCTTGTGACTCTGACAATGCTATTTGAGTTAGGTGCAGTATGTACTGTATTCAAGGCAATGTGTATGGGCAGGCAAGGGCAAGAGTTTACAGGATTTAGAAATGAGGGGATCTTGTTCATTTATTGTTGGTGATAATCTTTCTATTCCATTTTGCTGATTATAGAGAATGTTTATATGTAGTTCAGGTGGGTAGCTGCGTCAGCATGTGTAGGCTGCAAAGGAACAGGTTTATTCCATGCTGAAAAGAGAAGAAAGAAAGCACAACGTTTCAGCTGTTGTTTGAGTGTCGTATATGTATTGTTATTCAGAGGATAAAGAAAAGGCAGATACTTCCATTTGTTCTATTTTGTCTTTCTATTGTTATCATCATCTTGTGCCCGCATTAATTCCGCATTAAATCGGCTTTACCATACTTTCACAATAACCTTTAGGTAGTTCAGGTAGGGAGCTGCGTCAGCATGCCTAGGTTGCAAAGGAACAGGTAGCGGGTTTATTCCAAAGCTGAAAAGAAAAGAAAGGTGTGACACCAGAAGAAGGCTTCACAGTGGAAACGTTGTTTCCTTCATTACCTTTCCAGCATAGAATAAACCTGCTACCTGTTCCTTTGCAACCTTTAAGTAGAATCTTTACTAAAATGCAAAGTTAGTAACATTAGGCCTGTGCCTAAAAATGGACAGTGATGGAACTCAAGTGGGTCTTTTTACAGGGGATTACAATGTAGTTAATGTCATTAAAACATGAAAGACATGAAAATTCTGAAGCATGGTTAATATATATTATCAGAAGCATTGTATCTTTGTTCAAAATAATATTTGATTTTCTCTAGCTCTACAGTCTTACTCTTGGGACACAGGTTCAGTTCTGCTGGGTGTAGGTGCTCATGTGTGGAGCTTGCATGTTCTCTCTAAATTTGCATGTTTTCTTCAGGTACTGTATTTCAGTTTCTTCCCACCTTCAAGTAATTGGTGTCTCTAAATTGTAGCTGTGTACTTGAGTTTGTGTGTGTTCCCTGCAATCAATTGGCCTTCTAGGATGTAGCTCTTCTTTGTGCCCTGTGCTTGATGGATAGACTCCAGGTGACTGTGAATCTTAGCAGGAATAAGCAGCTTTCTTTTAGTGGGTGATTTAATTTCAGGTGATATTTCAATATAAAACTAACTGCAGCATTTATTCCTATATAGTCCTTTGGTTCTTCTCACTTGAACACTGTTCAAGTGTTCAAGTGAGGTCTGTTTTAAATCATTTTTACCCACCTATGAACTGTAAATTAATGCCCCTTATCTCAACTGTGGGTGTCGACTGAGTAGATAACAAGAGGCTTGATATCGGTCTCTCAGCTTAGCTGTTTGACAAGGTCCCATGGCCACAGTGTGTGTACTCTGGCACTGATATTATTTTAATACCAGTAATGTGAAAACTGGTGTGATTATGATCATTTCATCTCCCTTTTTCATTAGTAAGAGAACAGGCAAGGTTAATGTATATCTCTTATGTCCATTTTATGAAACGTAACATAAAATAATTGTCTAAGAAATGTTTGTAGTTTATGATTGTGGCACAACAGTTAGTAAACACCCTGCAGGGCAGACAGACACACTTACACCAGGGCCTGTATCTGGGGTCTTTTACTTTGGGTTTGAAGTTCAATTCTCTGTGTAATTTTCTTTTTTTAAGTTACTCTGTAATAATAGTTCAAAGATTGTAGATTGTTTCTGTTGTTTAAAAACTTTCAAATAAACTATCTCAAACAGGATGTTGTTGTGATGGTGTAGCTGTTATTGACAGATGTGTGAGTAGTATTGGGCCACCTGGCCCAATAATCCTGGACACACTGAGAGACAACAGGTTTGTAATGTTTCCAAGAAAACAGTTAACCTACCAGAATGTCTTTGGACTGTGGGAGGAAATCAGAGCACCTAGAAGAAAGCCATCCAAACATAGGGAGAACATTCAAACTCCACACAGACAAGACCCCATGTCCGGATTTGAACCCAGGGCCTCAGCGCTACAAGGCAGCAGTACTAACCACTGTGTCATCATGCCAAGCAAAGTCATTTTAAATAATAGTGTATTTTGGTTTAATTTCCAATAAAACTCAGTGAAGCCAAGGTACCATCATTTATAACACTGGAAAGAATAAATTACAGTTTAAAACTGTAATTGTACTATAAAGTGTTTTACAGATCACAATCCTGATATAAGAATCCAGTGAGATCTTTCCTATAGTAAAAATGGATTGATATTTAATTTCCTTTGTGCCGTTTCTACATTTTTGGGATTTGGTATTCAAAAGTATAAAGTATGCACTACAATTCTTTCATAAACATTAAAGCCTCTTAGAAATTTGCTGTACAACTAGAAATTGGGTTATGCACATTAAACTGTTTAATGCACATCCTTTGTCCATTAAGAAATATTTTAAAGGTTAGCTTTTTTTTCACAGATGTATTTGGGGTAAGAATAGTAGATGACTTTCTGTTTTTTGATTAATAAGTGCCTATTCCAAAATGTTGCATAATGAGGTGAGGTGCTGGTCTTAAGTGAGGGGGGTACTTGGGGAGAGGGGGTGGGTTTCTGAATTCAGTTCATTTAAGGAGGAACATAATTTGGGAATGACCTTTTTTTAAACTAATTTCAAAGTGACATTCTGAGGAAGTGATATAGGGTGTGCTCAACACAAAAAGCATCCAATTGTAACACGGTAAAATATAATTTTTAACTGCATCAAAAATTAATTATAGAGCTGAAATTGATTTGATTTCAAAGCCCCAATTTTAAAAATGATTTAAAGTGAAATGTTAAATCATTTTACCTGTCATGATTTAGGGCTAAGTGCATATGCTGTCCGTAATGTGGGTGCAATTTGGCTCGACTTCACAGGCATATTTAAATATTAATATAGCTTTGAAACATAAAAGAAAAGGTTGCACAAAAGCAAAATAAAAGCTTGAAGAACAAATAAAAACTATTTATAATTAATGGACAGTGATCACCCTATAAGCTGCCACACATTCTAGTTCTTGTGAAGTTTTCTTACTGCTGATCTTCGAGTAACTTAAAAAGTACAGATCAGTCAATAAATGTGGGGTGTTTCACTGTGGGTTTGAAGTTAAAATGCTCCTTGTAATTTTCTCTTTTTAATTCCTCAGATTCAAAACAGTAGGTTGTTTCTGTTGTTTAAAAACATTAATACCAGTGACTGATCATTATGAGTACGCAAAGGTTTGAGAGTGTCTTTCAAATAAGCTACTCTCAAACAGGATTTTGCAGTGATGATGTAACCATTGTTGACAGATGTGGGACTAGGCTGCCACCTGGCCGAATAATCCAGGACACTTTGAGACATGACAGGCTTTTAAAATTGCCCTCTAACTAAATTAAGTTATCATGTAACTTGAGCACCTAAAGCATATTCAATAACTTGGCATTGGTGCTTACATACTGTACATTATTTATGCATGTACATTATACACATTGTTTAAAGTAGTTTGTGTTGTATACCTACCTCCATTTTATTTAGTTTCCAAAAAAAATAATGGTGCACAGTGCCTTTTGAAAGTCTACACTTGATTTATGATTTTAACTGTGTCCATTTATTAAGATTTGCTCAAGAAGAAATAATGAAGATGATACATCCAGTGCCTGACTCCAAATTACATATACAGTAAGAGCCTGAACCTAAGAAATCTGAAACAGCCTAAAAAAAATCTTAAGTGATTTGCAAGGGGAGACTTATTTTAATTCCTGGATTATGTATTAGAATTTGCTCTTTTAAAATGGTATGTTGATAACAGTATTTTAAACTGGCACATTTTCAGAAGTGTAAAATCTCTGATTTGATGTTACTTTATATAGTTCAACAAAAAGATCTTATTACCTGGAAAAGCTGAATGTTAAATTTTTGCTTTGTAAACAGAACCAAATCTTGAATACTTAGAGTAATACATAGATTTATCCAAGCCATGCCTGTTTCTGTGGCTTGTCAGTTTTATATAAGATTTGTATACCCTCCTGGTAGGATGTTTCAAATAGGAATTATAACAATAATTAATTAATAATAGTAATAATTATTATTACAAACTTAATATTTAATAGCATTATGACATGTTATTGAACTACATAGTAAAATGTATATATAAACCATATAGTTATGAAAAAATAATCATTAATGTTTGCACTTGCTGCATCAAGGTTGAGTTCTTTTTCCCTTTCTGTATTTTATCACAAGAACTTTCCTTGATATTCCGATAGAACTCTGGTACTAGTCAGCTGATGCGCTTCACTGCAGAGTGGGTGCATGTGACTGAGAGTCTGTTGTTTGGTCGAATTTGGTCTGCTGCTGCTATCTGTGAAAACTGTTGTGCTGTAGACGTTTCTAGGGAAAAGACTTCCAGGATCTTTGTCTTTAGAACATTACCTAAAGATCCTTAGAAACCACTGGAACTTCTGGCTATAGTCCCTAACTGATAGCATTTTTACTGTTATAATGTTTTATGATTTGTTTGTTCTTATAAAATATTGTTTTTAGCAGGTATTGTTTTTTTGTCTGTCAGCAATGCACTGGTGCTGACTATAAAGATGCAGTGATATCTGCTAGATCTAGCTACTTCTGATTTCTCATTGAGAATAATCGAAACAACCCAGATACAGATGCAGCTGTCTATAATGTGCAAGGTGTCATTCGGCATACTACTGTAGACACCGTGGTGTCAGAAAGAAGCAAGTCATGGCTTTTTAAATTTCTCCATAATCTGATGCTGGACTGCAGTAGCCCTGCAAATTAACCAGAATTAAGGCCAGATTGAATTAAAAGTTTTGAGTAGTGATTTGAATGACTTGTCATGAATAGTAAGTTGCATTGTAACCTAAACAAGTCTGTACTATATTTAGATCAAAGGATTTAAATTGTTAATTTGTTTACACCATTAATTACACAAATGTTTTGCAACCAATTATTAAAATGATATTAAAATGTTTTTTGAACAATGCATTCTGTATCTCAACAGCAAATAGCAATATTAACAATTTCAGTTGTTTTGATCAGTTTATAGTCGCTCTGTAAAATTAATTTTACTGAGAATATCTCTCAGTGCCAGAAACATTAAAAACCAAGGTCCAATCCATGCTCCGTTCATGGCATGTACTACAATACCTGCTACAAACATCACTTTTTAAAGTAGTAGATAGGCTGTGTTATATTTTTGAAAACACATAAAATGTTATGTTTTCAGAAAATGTGATTATTAGACAAAAAAACTGATTAAATTAAGCTACCACTCCAAGGTGGTACTTGCGTTGAGTTACTGATCTTCATTGAGCAGTGAAGGGCTGAATTCAGCATGCTGAACAGAGTTAGCTGTAGTATACCGCAGTGTGCTTTCCACTGGCGCACATTATGAAGAGCAGTTTAGATGGCTACATGTGTACCTGTTGTCGTCAATCGAATGCTAAAGCCTATGCCACACTGCATTACCTTCCTCATCCTAACTATGGAACACTTTTTAAAGTTTTTTTACAACCAGGATTGAAGATGTCCAGCTTCATGTTCTCCCCACCACACTTGCCACTACTTCGCTCCTCCCTACAAGCCTGTTTTTACTCTTTCTTGTTCCTCTCAACTTGACACTGCATGCCTTAGTAATTAGTGCTGCATGTGAAACTCACCACCTGTCTGCTGGATCCCATTCGTTCTGTTTTATTTCACTTGTGTCTTCCAGCCCTCTGCCCTAAAGTCCTCAGCATAATAAATGAGTTCTTGTGCGTGGAGTGGTACCAATGGCCTTTAAAACAGTTTCAGTTGTGTCTGTGCCTAAAAACTCAAGCACGACTTCTACTATCTCTAACTTGCCATTTTAGAATGTGCTGTTGTAATTAGAGCTGGGCGATAATTCGATAACGATAATTATCGCGTTATAATTTTCCTCGATATAATTTTCACTATAAGTTCTATAAATGTTCGATATATATGTTTATACTTTGCGCATGATATGCACATGCGCACAAAATACTGCGCGAGGGCGGGTGTGTGTTGCAGACTGGGCAGCTAACAGATTTGTTTAATGTTTCTGCTGTTTGGAAAGTGTTTGTTGTGTTCTTAAAATAAAGAGTTGTTTAATTTACCAATTAGCTGTCTGGTTTCTTCAACTTTCACTGAGGAGAAAAAATCTGCCTTTAAACTTGAAAGAAATAATGCTTTGACATTTATCGCGATAATTATCGATATCGACTGATATGAAAAATGTTATCGTGATAATGTTTTTGGCCATATCGCCCAGCCCTAGTTGTAATACAATTTAACGTTTATCTCATTGCACAGCTGATTCTGATTCTCTATCTATTCCAATTCTCCCAGACCTACTCTCCTGTCTTGAGACAGTTTTTACATTTCTGACATTGCTCTTAAATGGTTCAACTCTTATCTTTCCAATCACTTCTTTGGGGTTTTTAGTTCTAAAGTTACTGGGTGCCCTACAATGTAGTATTTACATGTTCCCACTTGGTCAGATTATTAAAATCACATGGTCTGAATTATCATATTTGATACCGGCTTGACTTTTCACCCTCAAGTGCAGAATGTTAGTCCTGAAAGGCTTTAATTTAATTATTGTCTGTGTTTGCTCCATTTTTTAATAAACATGTATCTTCTGCTATTCCTCTAACCACTAATGTTCTTATATGCTATATTTTGTAATGTCCCTTATTTTGCAATTTGCTATCCTTAACATTTTTACATCTACTGTAAAGCACTTTTTTTTGTACGTGTAAAACATGCAGTACTGTATCATATAAAGACTAGCCCAGAGTGAGCTACCCCTGTTCTGAAAAGTCAGCTTAGGGCAAAAGTTTTCTCTCTTTAAGACATGAAATAGAAGCAAAATGACCAGGGTCAAAACAGGGAAAAAAAAAACAAATAAGTGTCAAACAATACCATGAGAGAACATCTATTATCTATAGATTAAGTAGTAAATCGTTAAAATTCTGATTTCTGCTTTGAAAGAATGTGGCATCTGAACACAACCTAGAGTCTGTCATCAAAGATTTATAAAATAACATCAATGCGTTTCAGCAGGTCCTGTTCAGAGAGTAACAAGCTAAGGAATTGTGCAGGCTTGTGGAGAGAAAGATGGTGATGTTTCTGTAAACTGGTTTCCGAGTGTGCTGCACCAACAGAGCAACTGTGGGACTGTGGAATTGCTGCTTTGCTGTTGTACTGGAAAAACTGGCTTGATAGCGGGGACTGTAAGTCACAGTGGCCTTTAGTAACTTTCCACAAAGAACAGAACATTAAAGCTACAAAATCTAAAAAGGAATAAAAAAAAACATAAGTAAAGAAGAGCCAATTTAATTTTCATAAGCAAGTTTCTTTAATTTGACTATGTACTTGCTGAATCCCTTTTCATTACAGCAATTTAATGTGTGTTTAATCTTTATCTTTAATCTATCTTTTTATATCTTTGAAAATACAAAATCCTGGAAATACAGTATGTCTGGCTTTAATGTATAATGTTGCATAATTCTTCTTAATTTCATTCTTGAAGACAGACAGGTAAGTAGTTTGGTAACCTGACAGATTTGTAAAGGACAACTTTATGTGTGTTAAAAGACTCCGGGCTAAATTACTAAAGGATGTTAAGTAGCAGGTTTTAATATTTTGTTAAAAAAAATAGTAGTTACTTCCACACAAAGATTTTTGCTTATAAAATTGTCAATTTAAAGTAGATGTACTTGCTAAAACTTTACACTTGTCGCTGAATTATCTGATACAAAATTGTGATATTTATACTTCAGTTTGGACAGCTTTAGAATTGTATTTCAGCAATGTTGACACAAAGTATATTTTAACATTGAAAAGAGTTTTCTGGTAAAAATGGGTACTTTTAGAAAATCATTTTTTATAATGTGCAATTCTTTGCATCTATGCTACAGTTCAGGTACCTTTTTAAACTTTTTGGTCCAGTTTCCTTTTGAATAAAACTCCTTTTTTAGCTAATTCAGGCCACATGGATACAGTTTGCCTAGAGGGAAAATAAGACCCTCTGTTATCAAATTGACAGCTTATTGAGTGGCTATTTAAATAGCCTGTTCAACAAGACAACATTAATTTATGGGTTTTTACTCAACACAATTTTACTTCATTAATCCATCCTTTTATGTTCGTCACACTAAATACCATATGAAATTGAAAAAAAATACAGCCTGCTGGTGTTGATGTACAAAAGCAAACATTCATTTGCAACTATGATGTGAAGCAGTGCAACATGTTTCAACCTTGTACACTGACTGCATGGTTATCCTGATTCCCATCCATTTTCAGACTGTAGGGTGTTGGAAGAGAGCTGTTGGCCCTGATCTGACTGATATGGTAGATCTGAGTGCATGAACCTGAGTACTCATCTTCCTAATTTAATCTGTGTTGCTATACCACTTAAAATAGTTAAGGTCAATAAATCATTGTGCTTTTTACAGTGTGTTATGTGCCTACATTATTGCAGGTATTGAATAGTGTGAGTAATATAAATATCCCAGATATTTAATTCTTCGCTTCTAGACTTCTTCTTTAAAGTTTAAGCTGATCTCTATATTGTAGAGTGATTTGTAGTATTTGGATTAACTCATTGAGCTTTGAATTAAGTTATTGAAGCATGATCAACAATGAGTAAAATCTTTATTAGACTGTGCTTTTATGTGATATATGAATCCTTTTGTATTATGTTGTCTATAACATACGTTTTGGAACAAAGTATTCAGTACACCCATAGGGCTAGGCTTTTGGCATCTTGTAGCTGAAACAAGTTTATTCATTGTACTTGTGACTCAGTGATACCTGCTGTAAGTCTGCAGAAAAATTAACTGTTTAAACACATTATTGTTATGTTCTATTTCATTTTAATTTGTAGACTTCCAACACTTATTTTAGAGGCTCAATTAGAGCTGGGCGATAATTCGATAATGATAATTATCACGATATAATTTTCCTCGATATAATTTTAACAAAAGTTTGATAAATGTTCGATATATATGTTTATGCTTTGCGCGTGATATGCGCATGCGCACAAAATACTGCGCAAGTGCGCGTGTGTGTTGCAGTCCGGGCAGCTAACAGATTTGTTTAATGTTTCTGCTGTTTGGCAAGTGTTTGTTGTTTAGCAATTAACTGTCTGGTTTCTTCAGCTTTCACCCAGGAGAAAAAATCTGCCTTTAAACTTGAAAGAAATAATGATTTGACATTTATCGTGATAATTATCGATATCGACTGAAATGAACATTTTGTATCGTGATAATGTTTTTGGCCATATCGCCCAGCCCTAGGCTCAAAACATCGCTGATTGGCATGATCAGTGTTCTGCTTATCGCCTTTTCAGATGTTAATGCTGTGTGAAAATCTAAATGAAAGAGCCGTGTGTGTTGTATGAAAGGAGAGAAGGTTAGCACTCCCCTTGACAAGGATGGAAGAGGTCCTAGTGGCCCATGGAGAGGTCCCATGGAGAAAAGCTGGGGTATGTGAAAAGACAAATTCCTAGTGCAAGATATTGGGCTAATAAAGAAACACTATTATTATTAATTGCTCTCTGCAGTAGACTGGTATATGGAGTGAAAAGTTCTGTTTTTTTTAACTGTTACAAACATCACCAAAAATGAGCTTATAAATTAACTTTAACTTGAAGAAACAACATATTGCCTGAGAAATGACAGTTTTCTTCCAGTCCTTCTTATACAGTATGTTTTTATTTGGTGCAGTATACATATACGTTTATCACAGTTTTATTTGGTTATTTATGTTTGTAATATAAATTGTCTAGAAATGAAACAACTTGTAGAGTGCTTTTTCTTCTTCTACAAAATTAATTTTACCACTAATTTCATGAAACCTAAAAATATGAGTTCACAGTTAACTGCTTTGGAAATTGTTTGCTGATCTACAGATATCGATCCATAGACTGGACTGGAGTCATGCCCAGATAGGAGCTGCCCAAAGTCACATCACCATTGTTGGTGTAAGGATAGGAAACTTAATAAATTCAATCCTGTAATTGGTTCACCCCTGCATAACATGTTATTGGGTAGAACATTGCTCATTCTGTGATCTGGATGGTTATCAGAAGGATAATTAAAGTGGTTGTTAAAAAAATATTTATTTTTCTTTGATATATAAGCCCCTCTTTTGACCTTGGAAATATTGCAAATGATTCTGGAACATCCCACATCTGGATTGGGTTGCAGTGCCATGTGGTTCTAACCTTGTGCCTTTTGCTTTTGTAATTATTGATCATATTAAGTGACCCGTGAAACATTGAGCAAAATCAGAATTCTGATCTGTGATTAATTGTGCTCTGTAAACACACTCTCTTCCTGACCATTGATTTGGTTTGTTAATCAGTTTTTCTAAAGGCTTGCAAGTGTCAGGTTTTAACTCACATTTTCCTTTTTCTTTTCAAGCACACTGCTAGATCCCTTGGATGGGATAGTATTGTCATCGATGCAGAATAATGTAGAATTAGGTATATGTAGAATTTGAGTTCAACAACCATAGCAACCAATTTGCATTACATTTACAAGATAGATAGATAATACTTTATTAATCCCGTAGGGAAATTGATGAGTTGATGAATTGATGAATACAATAATTATTAAAGAATAATATGTTTTATTTAAATAGTGGTTTTCATCCCAAAGGATTCCAACATATTTTCCATACAGGAGGAGGCCAAGATTCAGTAGATCAGATTATACAAACCCAAAGTTAAATTTAACCAGGATACTCCCTCTCATGAACAGTGCTATGGGATTTTTAAAGTGAAGTAATTAGGTCATGATGTTATAAGTTGAATGTCCTATCCAAAGGACAGCACCTCCTACACCCGTCCCTGGTCACCATATGGGGGCACTAGTTTGGAAATTCCGGTCAAGAGGGAAAAGTACCACCTACAGGTATACCAGCACCAATTACTGTATATCTTATTAATTCGGCAAATCAAAATTAAATACACAATGAATAGGAGCTATAGTAAGATTTTAAAAAAATTAATAGGCTTAGAATTATAAAAATAAAGTGTTTTATACAATCACAAACACTGTCCATCTCTGCACTTTATTGATCAGTGGAAACCTTCTCATGGATAGACCAAATAAGTTAGATGACCACAGATATGCAGAGGTAGCGTCAGTATATAGTGATGGGATTTTTGATCAGTGCTGGTTCTTGCCTGTCTGGTATTTTAATACTATAGCCTGTTTTACCAGCCATTATTCTTATTTGTATTGTACGTCTTTTAATCGTATGAGCTCATCAAACCAAATTTCATTCAACTGGTTGTTTTGGCAGCAATGTATTCAACTTATTCCATGGACCTACATCCCCTTTCATAAAGGCTCTTGTTCTTGGTTTTAAATCAACGTTTACTCTTGTGTCCTCTGGTTTCACTGCTGATTCTGAAGAAGTCAACTGGGTTGACTTTAATGCCTCTTGAGGATTTTTAATACTTCAAACAGATGTCTTGTAGTCTTATCTATTCAAAACTAATACAGTTCAATTTTTACATCCTGTCACCTGCCGTTCACCCTGTCTTGAATTTTATTTTAATAATTTTGAGTTTCATTTGTTCTGTCTAAAGTGCTGACTATTCCCCTCATTTGATGTCATCTACAGTATAAACTGATTAAAGAGGGTTTAGTTTTATTGTATATAGCCAGCTGTATCAACACTTAACAGCTTTTCTTTCTTTGTAATCAATTCTGGGTTGGTCATAATGCTCAGTGGCTATACAGTAATCCTTAATACCCCTGCAACATGCCTATAAGTGTGGTCATTTGTTTTTCTTTATTAGTCCGTAAAATATGTAGTATATGTATAAGTATATTTTTTCAACTGTTCAGTGGTTTTACAGAAGCCATTACAGTACTTTATTATTTTTTTTTTCAAATGTTCAGACTGACGGCAGTGATTAAAAAAAACAACTGGAAATAAATCTTTTAGCTCAAGGTTTGTGTGCATCTACTGTAATTGTCTCTGGTGTACTTTTGAAAACTGTTAAGAATTGTGGGCCGTTTTGCAAGCTTGAATCATAAAATGACTGACTGCAACATCCTTAAAAAGTCAGTGCAGTAGTTTTAGCTTAACAAACCTGGTCTGAGTCCAGCGCCAGCATGCCTGCAGCAAGAAAATGTTGGGAGGAGCCATTAACTTAGTACTGTGAGTGTGCACTGTGTGGTGATAATATCCGTTGAGATTGTTCTTCCTTGTAATCCATTATCAATCTAAAATTATAATGTGAGGATGCTACTAATAATTTGTGTATTATTTCATTGTTTTGTGCCACTACGTTCTGGGAGCAGCATGCAAGAACAAAAAGTCTTTATTGTCCTAATGAAGTAATTTATTTTACAGCAGCAGACAATGTAAAGAAAACCCACAAACAAGCAGTTCATGTATACTCATGCACAAAAGGATCATTTGCTAATCGAGGTTATAGCCACAGGTATAAATTAGAACTTAAACCTATTTGTTTTAAATTGGGAAGAATGTATCTGCATTCAGAAGGGAGTAATTGGAATTCACTAAACAAAGGGTGTGAAGGGAAATCTAGGATGGAATATAATAAACTTTATTTCATATAGTCTTCTTAAAGGTGGCTTCTCAAAGCGCTTTACAGAACTTCAGCAATAACCAAAAAATACACAATATATGCTCAATGAAAATTCACAGTGAGAGGAGACAGTAGAAGGGAGAGCTGAACATGCTAAGGGGAAAGGGGTAAAGAACAGAACCAGTTCAGTAAAGGCTCTTCTAAAGAAGAAGGTTTTGAGTCTGGATTTGAAGGAGTTTAGAGAAGGTGACTCTCTGATATCCTTGGGGAGAGAGTGTCAGAGCTTTCTGGTATAGCAGGAGAAGGCCCTTTCACACATAGAATGTGGACAGGCTTGGGGGACAGGCAGGAGACCAGAATTAGCGAAGGTTGTGAGGTGGGGAGTAAGGCAATAGTAGCACAGACAGGTGCTGAGGTGCCGAGCCATGCAGAGCCTTATTGTTGAGCATAAGGATTTTGAAGTCCACACGAAACCTGACAGGAAGCCAGTACAAGGACTCCAGGATAGGAGTAATGTCATCACTTGCAGTAGACTTGGTTAGGATTCTGGCTGCCGAAATTTGTGGATTTAAAATTTCCAGCAAGTAGAGCATTACAGTAGTCAATTTGGAAGAAGACAAATGTGTTGATTAGCTTTTCAGCAACAGTTAGTGATAACATAGGATGTAGATGTAGCCACATCAGTGTCAGGTTTGGTATGGATGTAGATTTAAGCATTGTCAACATAGAAGTGATATTAGAGGCCATGTAATCTTAAAAGCTGACCAAGTAGAAATATAAAAATTCTAAAAATTGGGGGCCCCAGTACGGAGCCTTGAGGAACACCAGACTTAACCAGACCAATTTCAAAACTAAATCTGCCAGCGAGGCAGACATGTGGTAAGACTTGAACCATTTAAGAGTAGTGTCAGAAACTCTAAATACAGTCTCAAGATGAGAAAGTAAGATATCATATTAAAGCAGCACTGAGATCAAGAAGAATGAGGATATGCTCTTTATGCAAAACTCATAACTGATAGACCTGGGATAGTGCTGAAAGATCAGCAGCAGTGACTGTGACACCATTACTCACCAATGACACAAAATACGTTTTACAGGGTAAATCATTTTGACATTCTTATTTCTCAGTTCAGTGATATATCTCCTTCTGAATCACTAGGGATTCACTGTGCTGCAGCTGAGATAAATTACTTGACTCACTGCAGTTTTATTGGCTCACAACCTTTTTACACTATTGCTTAGTTATTCATGGTATTCTTAGTCTAACCTAAAGACCTACTCTTTTGTTTCTTTTGCAACTGTGTACATAGCAATCTTTGTTAACAGGACCTGGTTGTCATGGTGAAAAAAGAGCAACCCCACACTTAAACTGCTAGTGGTGAACAATTCTATAAACGCTGCAGTTCCTACTGTAAATAAATATACATTATTACAAATGGCTCCTTTTAGTGGGTTTCTGACATTTTATTTACTTTTCTCATTTGTTTTTCTGGGGGAGGGGGAAGTGCAGACATTTTTTGGAGATAACAGCTGCATGGACGTCCCACCGCTCTCTGGTTGTTGAGTTCTGGGCCTGTTAAAGGAATCTGGGAAGTGAGAGATATTGCAAGTTCTGGAAGGTGTCCAGGCTGATAAACAGTCCTTCAGTGTCAGTTGGAATGTTGGGTGTTGGTTTAAGGAGATCTCACTTGTTTTTGCTCCCGATTGCTTCTCTCAGGTCTCCCTGAATATACTGTAAGTATAAGGCTGCTGTTTCATTGGGATCTCGGAGATCCCTGGCAAACTGATCCCAGACCTGCTGAGCCAGTTGTGATCCGTCTTTTGGGAATCCCGATTGTAGTCTTCTAGTGACGTGACCCAAGCTCGAACTTCCAATGTCTACATTATACTCTAACGAAGCCCTCTTCAGGACCCTATGCAGATGACAGGGGAGTGAGACAAACACGGGGAAAAAGACTGGAAGGGCTGAAAGAAGAACAGGTGGGCATGTCCAAGGTTCGCTGGTGCTCGTGGGGGGCTTGGCCAAGGCTAAAAAGTCTGAAGGGAGTCCGTAATAAAATCCATGGGAAAGCAAATGTCCATGATCCACCCGTGACAGAGACAAGACCGAGTCAAAAGCCGGAGTGGGATCCGGTGAAGGGTCAGGGGAATAAAAAGGGTAACAGGGTCAGGCGCTCCCAGCCCCAGACCCAGAAGGTCAGGATGCTTTTGTGAAGCTTATGCCGTCGAGCCCCTCCTGGACTCGCTGGTAGGCGGACTTCTGGGCGTTCATCTTCCAAAGCTGAGCCCAGATTGGTAGGAGCGTCTGGCTTTTGTAGGAATGGGTCTGGAACTGGAGGCAGTTGCGGGAAATCAAAGGTAAACAAGTAAGGGCTTGAGCATCCTTGAGACGAGGGCTTAAGATCGTGACATATACAGCTCTACCCAACCTTCAGGCAATAGCCTTTAGTGGTGGAGTTATTTAGGACCCCCCAGTTTATGGGGCTCGGGAAGAGTTTAGATTTTTAAAGAAATATCCCATATAATAACCCTTTCCTTAATGGAGTCGTGAGGTTATTGGAATATGAAAATTCACGGTACCTCTAATGGAGTGAGTAACAATCTACAGGCCGCAAGAAGGAAAGGAAAGTAAAAACATGATACATAACTATTTTGAAAGATTATTTTGTTCTGAAAGTACCTTGATACAAAGCACATGTAAAATACATGTAAAAAGAAGAAGGCTCCACAGCCAAAACGTTGTGTTTTCTTCTCTTTTCAGCATGGAATAAACCTATTATTTGTTCCTCCACATGTAAAATACACCTTATTACAAATAAGCAAAGCTTTTAATAGGCTATTTAATATTTTAAAAAATACAGCTTGAAATACTTTGCATGTTCTACCCTGTGATAGTTTTGGTCATCATAATTAGATTAAATATGTTTTATTGCTATCAGTGTTCTTTTCTGCCACATTGTCTGCCAGTATTATGAGTCCTGACTGGTTTGTTGTTACTTGGATATCATGTGGTTGCAGTGATGGAGGGAGGGACTGCGCTGCTCTCTGAATCATTTACAGTAAGTGCTCAGCTGTGCCTTTCCTGAGAGGATAATGCTGAGTCCATCTTGAATATTAATAACTACACTCTGCTGTCTTTCAAGGAGACTGGGAGAACCTTATAAAGTGGTAAATATAAATCATTTTAATCCTGTCAAGTGCTGCTTATCATGTATTTAAAGGAAGACAGGCCACAATAAATGCTTACTAGGCTAAAAATAAAAAAAAACACTGAGTTTTCTGAATGGCTTAAAGGAGCTCTGTTAAGCAGGGAGCATATGTATTTTTTAATTCTGTTTTTTTAATTCTAAGGGAAAAAATGTAGATGTCAGTAGTACACCAGTGCAAAATCAACAGGCTCTACTCCTGGGAATAGCTGTCATAAAGGGAGCTGGCAGACTCTAGCTGAAAGCAGTTCAGAGTCACTGTAATTGAGTGGCTTCATGGTACTATTAGAGCATGTGTTCTTATAACCTTGCTTTCTGGGAACTGAAGTTGGCTAGTTTTAAACACCCCTAAAGTTTGAGATCTAAGAAATTCAGTTCCTGCTTGATCATGGTATGACCATGATGGTCATTAAGAAAGTCTTAATCAAAATGTTTAGTATATTTATCACTCCTGTATCACTCTTTACACAGTTTAACAGTAAATATTAAATATTATTAAATTCTGACATTTGTATTTGAGACTAGGTTAGAATATAGTTGAGGGCAGGGATAAGGTATTGCTGATGTTATTTCTCTCAGGTAGCTTCAGCAAAATACCCAGAATATCGGTGGGTACAAATGTAAGTCGTTACAGCCAAGTAAGTGAACAACAACTTAGATGGGTTGTTTGGAAGAGAGAAGAGACAAAATCCTGCCTCCTCTTTTACCTCTCATATTCTCATTTCCCCAGCTCAAGACCTGGTCTAAATTAGTTTTGTGGATTTGTATTAGTTTGCAGATAACAAAGCTTGTCCTGTGAAGTCAAGTTTATTTTTAAAGCCATATAGTAATAAGTCCAAGTAACTGTCTTACCATGCTTTTATTTTCATGATGGACTGTACCTGAATACCTGAATCTTGAGTGGAGTTTAAAAGAATACAGTTGGTAATTAATGATCACCATGCTCTGTTAACGATTTCCAAAGATGCATCTGAACAATTCTGTTGGTCAGGCTATAAAGCTATAAACAAAACAAACAACAAAACATATTCCTCCTTGGCATTATTTAAAAAAATATTGACATTTGTGCAGCTGAATTGGAAAAAAATATATCTATAATGAGGATGTGTAGGAGTGGAGCTAGAATATATAAACTTCCTATAAAATAAATCTGACCTTCAGAGAGTGAAGCTGAAATAAGATAAGATTTTAGAACAAGAAATCACAGAATTCTTTGCATAGTCAAAACCTGTTATGCAAAATTAGACTAAATAGGACATCAATTTCTTGAGGTCTATGACAGTTTTATATCTGAACTTCTAGCTGCAGCAGGAGCAGCAGTGACAGGTGTTGTTTATTGTTCTGAAGGTTAACATTGCACGACTGACAAACATGTGGCATAAAGACGTTGCGTTATAAAGCTGTATCATTCTCTTCCCTTTGTATATCAATCATATTTATATCTGCAGGGTTACATACTAATCTGCAGGGTTTTGGTGAATTATTTCTTGCAAAACATGATCACATTGTAGACAAATATCCCTGTTTATCTGAATCTTGAGTTTGCTGCAGTTGTAAAAGGCAAGTATAGCCCATTCACGCCTTTTAGCATTTGTGCCCTTAGTACAAACACATTTTATTTTTAGGTAATTATCTCGGCTTTCTGTAGAAACAGAAGACTTTAGACTTTGAAATAAAAATAGCCTCTGATTTGCTTTCTTAAAAATGTAGTCTAAATACTCAGTTTAACTCTGATCGATATGTGTTCCCAGATATTTAAAGCTCTCCATAACCTCTACAGAATAACCAGAGAACTATTGTCTGCAAAGATCGCAAAGATTGGTTTTAGCACTGAAAAGAGGCTTTATGAAGAAATTTTAAAGAAAAGCTGTTTAAACTATGTTCAGACCAATAGCAAGAGAGGTGTGGTTTCTGTAGCTTCAGCAAAGTATTAAAATACAAAGTGGGGTTGAAAATGAACAGGATTTCCCAATCTAGATATAGAGTTCATACTGTACATGTGTAGACATAATGAGTCTGAGCCACAAGACGGGCTCATTTTTTCCCTTTATTGGATATGCTCAGCATTTTCTAAAGGTTTCTGCTTCACAGTACTATCTCGGATTTAATGGGCGCATGTTCACAAGTGTTGGTTCACATAATACTCGCTTTCAGTAACACTTTCAGTGTTCAACAATCTCCTCAGGGTTAGAGTGAATGAACATCACCACTTACAGATGTTAGACAAAGGTTATAATAAAATATTATTATATTATTAAATTAATAAAGCTTTCCTATTCAGATTTTTCCCTTAATTTCAGTTTAATCTCATAGGAGTATTTAATGGTATCCCAAAAGCTTTTAGAATTTGCTACAAAATTAATTAGTTATCACATAATATATACTGTTTTGCTGAGAACAATCGTTTGTTAACCTCATCTACCCTCTGTTGCAGTGTCCAGCTGCCCATTGTTATATTTCCACAAACAAGAAATCCCATAACACAGAGCTCTGTGAGTTCCCATTCCTGTGTTTGAAAGCAAAGATTTTCAGGTTGTTTTTAATGATTTGTAGTCATTCCAGTAGGGGTGTTAATGCTGTCTTGCTTGACTACTGATTGTTGGCAATACTTGCAGCATTGCAAAAACATACACTCCCATTTCTTTACACGAAAAGCGGCTGCATGTTTAAAGTTGAATCACTTTTGTTGCTCCCCCTTTTATACCCAAGCTGAGTTTTGGAAAGAAAAAGTTTTTTGTGATGTGCTGACTGCATGTTTCCATGTTCTCTATGAAAACACAGCTGTCGAAGGTGACTTATTGTGCAAAGTTCAAACAACTGTTCCTTTAAAACTGAAGGTTTGCTTTTCTCAGTAGAAATAGAGCGGCAGGTGGAAGGTGTGTTTCCACAAGTCCGACGTCAGAGCTGCAATCTGTTATGCAGGTAGCGGAGTCTCTAGTTCACGTCTTGCAAAACAACGGCTCAGAGGATACATGGAACTTGAAACTACAATAGAGCTGCTGCAAGTGGCAGATTTTATTAAGTCAAGTGCATTCTTTCCGACAAATAACATTTGTTGTTCATTTGCCAGCAAAGAGAGGACCCTGACTGAATCCTAAGTCTTGACTTACCCACTAGTCTCAGGTTTGAGACACAGTACTTTAATTATTTAGTCCTTTGCATTTTTAGAGCAGATTTTATTCTAGTGGATCCCAAAGGTCTTTATACGGAGATTCATTCCGTCCGCTGCTGCAGTGCAGCCCCACGACACGGCAGAGTTTGCCACACAAGTGGCCTCTTGTTTGCTCACAGTGAAAACACAGCCATTACGAACCAAGATCTTCATTTCCAGTGAGTTTAAATTTAGATTTAGTCTGGGTTTTAAATTTGTCCTTTACATTACCCTACAACTTCTCCCAGGCTGTAATTGTGTATGATATTACTGATTAGCGAAACCGAACTCCTCAGGAAAAAGAAAATGTATGATTTATAGATAATATTCTTCCTTTTCTGAGTTTCTGCTATATTTTTTCTGCTATATACATTCATTTCTTGCTAGCTTATACAAGCGTTCTCTGATGAAGACTTTTTATAAGGAAACACCAACAAGTGTAAGTGAAGATATTTTTATTTTGTACAATACAAAAACAAAGAATTTTGAAAGTATTGAACATGGGAGTAGTAAGACTACAGGATAACGAGTAGCCCAACAGCCAAAACTTCTTTTTACTGTAAAATCAGACAAATGAGCAGCTGCAGCAGCTGCATGGACTTCCCCAGTATTAGATTAGAATGATTAGAAACTGTGCTGCAGCTGGAATGCGAAATGATCGCTTGCACCATATTTGACTCTTGAACTTGAGCTTCCCAGGAGTCTTTATGAGGGCTACTGTTTATTTCCAGTTGCTGGAATGCCACTGGCAGAATAACGTGGGAAGGCACTACACGACGATCTCTTGCCAAGAGCCTCCTCTCTAAATGGAACTTTCTGAAATAGTGCTAAAATGTGATTGCAGGCTAAAAATTAAAAACATAAAAAAACAAATGCTGACATTAAATAGTGGAAAGTAATTGATGAGCATTGAAAAGTTAGTTGACTGTTCACTTGTTAATATTAGTGGTGCTTAAAGAAAAGAAGATTTATTAAGTTTATGATTTTTACATTGTATTATTTAATGACATTTTGACATTGTTTATATTTAATTAATAACAGAAAATGCATTTCCTGCTTTTCTTTTTGTGTGAGCTAAAATACATAAACGTTATTTATGCTCCTGAAAAATTTGCATACTTTTGCTTAAGATTTAGTTTTACTGAAACACCTGATGCATCCATGGAAACAAGGCAGCAGCTGCATTATTTATCTGAATCATTTGTATGATGATGATGTATGATGAATGTATGTTTTATATCAGTCCTTTTAACCACCTAAAGGATATTTTTCCTCTATTTCAGTTGACATTACACTTGGGGCTTTGGACATTTTTTGGTAAAATTTTAAATTGGAAAATTACTACTTCTTGCTTCTATAGTTTGCCTTTAGGCCGTTCATCACATTTACTGCATTCTAATGATATTGTTTTCTTGAATAATAATAATTACTTATACAGAACTTACATGACGCTTTTATATAGTGCGCCAGTACGCTCCCCACACACCAGCTCTCAATGGGGATTATTAGGAGCCCATGAATGGTAAAGGCCAGGAGAAAATTTGGCTAGGACACCCCTACTCTTTTCAAGAAATGCCCTGAGATTTCTAATGACCACAGAGTCAGGACCTCAGTTTAACGTCTCATCCGAAGGATGGCGCCTTTTTACAGTATAGTGACAGGATCACTATACTGGGGGATTAGACCGCAGGGTGAGCGCCCCCTGCTGGCCCCACTAACTCCTCTTCTAGCAGAAACCTTAGCTTTCCCAGGAGGTCTCCTACAGTATGCAGGTACTGACCAGGCTCACACCTGCTGAGCTTCAGTGGGCTGAATGGCAAAAAGGGTACAGTAATTCCACTATTTCAGCATTATGTCATGCAATGAAGCTTTATTTTTCTCAAATTCTTTATAAAAGGCAGTGAGTACATTTTTGTTACATATGCAAGATTTGTTAACAGTAATTAGATTAAATCACATAATGCTTTTACTAAGGGTCAAGCACTGAGACCAGTAAGGCCTGTAATTGAATTGTCTGTTCAGTCGTGTTGGTGTTGAGCCCTGAGGCTGGCCACTTCACCACTGGCCATTAAATTATTTGGGCTTGAGTCTGAAAGCTAGATAAGTATCTTCCCAGGAAGCCACGTCACCAATTTCAAATTAAACTTGAATAAAACCTCTACATTTCAATATGTATGAAACTTATATGTGAACTGGAAGAGAGACTGTTTTTTTAAGTGTTACATAGGTTAACTGATGCAAATATATGTAATAGTAGGGAAATTCTTGTCTTGTTTTTGCTTCCTCATTGTTAATAATTTGTGATGCTTGGGTTTGGGAGTTTGAAAACATTTGACTTTTTAACTGTTAAGTGTTGACGGTAATAGGTGATAAAAACATATAATAGAAAAGCTCATAGATATACTACAGTATATACTTATCCATTTTGGTACACAATTTGCCTGAAGTACTCTACACTATCGATTCAGTTGAGGAACTGGGAAAATGCAAATGCATGTTCAAACAAAGATTATTCACTCGAGTCTGGTGAAAAATCTAGCCTTGAGAATGTACAAAAAAAGCAGTGCCCTGCACCAGAGAAAAGGTGAGAAAGACTGACTCAGCATGGTGACCCACCCTCATGCCTTAACAGCTGTGCCAATGAAAGTGTTATCGCATACAGTGGAAAATGACCTTTTCCTGTCATCTGGAAAAGAAATGAAGATAATGAGCTGCCTTTATGCGGAGTCATGACAAGTACTCCAAGCACATCTTACAGAATTTGATAAAATCAGAATGAGAGTGTGGAGTCATTAATCTGGTTAAACACGAGCAGAATGGTCACGCATCATTAAGAGTAGCTCTTTGCTTTGTTCACATGGTGCCTGCTTCGAGTAGTTCAGTTTCAAAGCGTACCCATCCTAAAGACAAATCCTTGCATTTAAGTGCAGCTGTTTTTCTTAATGTAGTTTAAAATCATTTTACCCCAGTTCTGTCCGGCTCACACTTTTCAGTGGGTGGTCTATTGTTTGGGATATTTTTGTATGCACGATGCAGACCTCATTTCCAGTTAGTTATGGCATATACAGTATGTGTGTTATAAACGAGCGACCAGATCAAAGTACATTTTCTCATGGTTAATAGTGGGAATTCCAGCTTTGTATAAATACGTTTTTGATTCTGTGGGTGATATAATGGCAAATCCTGTTCAGTGGGGGAACATGAAATCAAATAATGTGTATGTTGTAGAAGTAATGCCACTGTTACCGATACAGTATTAATTATTTTTAATTGTTAAAATACCCTCAGAAACCTCTGAAGCTGTAGATCATGGATACATCCTACGATATTCTGGTCTAGTTTATTGTGCAGATGAGATTCCCTACAGGTTCTGTTGAAGTCCGATATTCTAGCTTCTGCGTGAGCTATGTTGAATTACTTAAAAGGGAAATATGAGTTTGATCATTGTGTAATAGAATTCTAGCACTTCACACATCGATCCAACCAAAAGAATAATGAAAATGTGAAATTCTTTTATTTACTGCAAAATTATTAAAACAAAAATCACTCTATTCCAGTCTTCATTATTGAGTAAATTTACAATGATGTAAATGTTTTTTTCTGTACACAAGGTGTGAAACTCTTGACATTATCACAAAAGATTATTTCCAGCTTCTTTCCAAACGTACTTCCTATAGAAGAATTAAGCTTTCCTAACATAAAGTAAAAATAATAAATAGCGACTGTATTGAAATATTAGACAGTCTTTATTATTTATTATGCCTTTCCTTGTTGTTCCTTGTTGAGGTGGCAGTGTAGCCGATAGCTGTGAGCTTTTTATATTTGACCTTGTCCAGAGAATTGAGAGAGTTGTTTGTTTAACTGTCTGTTGTTGGTTGAAGGAGGAGGCTGCTGATATCCAGCTATTCTGCTTATCAAAAGCAACAGTCAAATTGAGATGTTAAATTAGCACTGTACTTTCTTTCCTGATAGAATCTCCATAATTTAAAAGCTGAATTAAAACCATGTTGTCACTTTCTAAAGCTGCTGGGTTCTGGATGGAAGCATTGGTTAGATTGAAAATAAGGAAGATGCAAAAGTAGAAACAGTTTTTCTATCAAATAGAAATCTAAAATGAATTAAAGTCAGACATGACATTCCTGTCCTGTTTTCTGCTATTATGTATGTACTTGATCTGGCAAAGTGTTTAGTAGTAGAGAGAAGAATAATTGACCTAATAATTACCTTTTTAACTTTCTTTAAAACATGTAATTGATATCCTGTCTACTTCTTTATAATAATAATTGCTTACACCGATATAGCGTTTTCTGGACAATCCACTCAAAGCCCTTTACAGGTAATGGGAACTTCCCTCCATCACCAGCGTGTAGACCCACCTGGATGATGCGACAGCAGCCTTAGTGCACCAGTACACTCACCACACACCAGCTTTCAATGGAGAGGAGAACAGAGTAATGAATCCAATTTATAGATTATTATTAGAAAGCCATGACTGTTAAAGGCTATGGGGAAATGGGGAAATTTGGCCGGGACACGACGGTAACACCCATACTCTTTTCGAGAGACACCACAGAGAGTCAGGACCTTGGTTCTATGTCTCATCCAAGTATGCCTATACTGGGGTATTAGGATCTACACAGACTGCAGGCTGAACACCCCCTACTGGCCCCACTAACACCTCTTCCAGCAGCAACCTTAGTTTTTCCCAGGTGGTCTCCCATCCAGGTACTGACCATGCTCACACCTGCTGAGCTTCAGTGGGTGGCCAGTTGTGGTTGCTGGCTTTATGCATTTACTCAGCTCAGGGTTGGCACCCTAAGCAAAAACAATAGCCAGTAAAACTACCATTCTGCTGTTTTAGTTACCTGGTAAATGATGAATGACGTCCTTCGAAGTAGTGCATAACCAGGCTGTCCTTAACAGCAACTGTGATTACCACATTGTCTCACAGTACTTTCTTTGGATATAAATATGACCTCCTGCAGTTCCCTCCTCAGTCACTACAGAGTGACATCCATAAACTGTATACTATGTTATGCAGCACTCAAATAATTAAACTCAAGTAAAAAATCTGGCCTTTTTTTAACTGAACAGTTCCCTGATGGTACTGTAGATTCCTACACTAAATCCATTGCGTCACCAAACTAACTACAGCTATAGTAAAACGTTGATTTAAGACGTTTGAGTGGGGGTCAGTGTGAACGTGCATTGGTTGCGGAGGATCTGCTAAAGGATAATTCCACACTGAAAATAATAAGGAGAAATGCAACGTTTTGGATTTGAGTCTTCTGCACTTATAGAGGGCTCAGCCAAAATCTTTCTTTTCTCTACTTTTCAGTGTGGAATTAACCTTTAGCTGTTCCTCAGTAAAGCAGGTTTTGTGTCTGCAAGGGTAGAAATGTTATACAGAATCTGTGATCAAGTTCCATACCACCTTCAGTATGGCTGTTTGCTCTGAGGGAGTGGCCTTGTAACTCCAGAGCTTTGTAGTTGAAATAGAAAGCATTTATCAATTAGACCTGACACAGTGTTGCAGGGTACTCATATATTTCCAGAACAGGGAAGCTGAATTTAAGCTGTGTGATAAAATCACACCAGCCTGTGACTTTGCTTTTGGCCAGCCATTCTCTTTTTAGCTACATGTGCCAGCTTGCTTTTTCATCTCAGGCTGGTTTGGCTGGCAGTCCAGTTTTGTCACCAGGGTTATTTTTGCAAAGCTTTCTGTCAAGGTACATCTAGTTATATTAAATTGCTTTTATTGTTGTTAGGCTTTGCAAGGTTTACTTTTCAAATGTTTAACTGGCAGAGAATAAAAGCTGTTGCCAAAGAATACACTCTGTGTTAACCAGGTGCTGTGTAATGACGTATCTGAGTTTGATGATAGCAAAGAAAACATTTCACAATAACATTTGTGTGGAGGACCTACGGAGAAATATGCTTGACTAAAACACAACGAGAAGCTTTTATGAATCAGATGAAAAATGGGGAGGAGGAATAAAACGCATAAATTCACCCTAAAGAGAAATATCAAAAGGAAGTGTTCTAATCTGCAAATGGTGCAGATCTGGCTCCTTTACTTGCTTCTTCTTAACAGTTCAGCTGCATTTGTTACACATATTTGATTTTCATTTCATAGTTAAGTGATCAATAATGAGCTTTAATTAATTTACATTTACTGCTGTCTGGTGACTTTTGTGAGAACCACGGGCTCCCATGAACTACATCTTCAGTCCTGCTTATCCCTCTGTACAGCACAATAATTCGGACTAATTAAACCTTGTGTAGTTCTCTACAAAGAAGAGAATTACAGGGATCGGTATATTTTATACTGACAGTGATCTTAATTGCTGAGTAATTGTCTGAATTGCTGACTTTGTGTTTTTGTTCTGTGTATAATAATGCCTGTAGAATTACAGATTAAAATGTTTTAAATGTATGATAAACTGAGAAGACATTGAAAATGAATGGCAACCAGTGTGTTTTCTTTAACAATTACAGTTTTATGGTGCTGAATCTGGAATAATTATTCATGTGGTTCACAAAAAATAGACATGTGAACACTGCCCTACTAGGTGTCTATGCCAGGTTCATATTTATGCTGCCAGATATTTTAATACCAACAGAATAAACTTGGATCTTCACCCACTGATCTGCAGTACTTGATATGTGTTAGAAAAACCTGAATGTGAACTCCTTTACCCCCAAACTGTTCTTTTTTGTGTTCTGGTAGAACATCATATCTTGGCTTATATCCTATAACGTGTTGCACCTCACTAAAAACAATTTTTTAAGAATCAGTTCCTACATAAAGTGTTAAGTTGTATTAAAAGTATGGATTTTAGCAAGAACTGGTTTCAGGTAAATTAAGAATTCAGAGAATTCTGTTTTATTAACATGAAATAAAAAATAAATATCCTAATCTTTTAAATTCTGTCCCTTGAAATTTGTTTGTAGTGTAGTTCCACCCAGAAAACACATTTCCCAGAGTAACGGTTTCATTTTGCTGAACAGCTAAGTGACATCATTTGAAAAAACTAGGAGATTTAAGAACTGCCCTTAAGCCTCAAATAGCAAATAAGGAGGAAATGATCTAAAGTAAATGGCGTCTTGAGTGTTTTTGTTCAAAAGTACGACACAGTGCTTTATTTGATAGCTGTTAGACTTGTCAGTACCAAGTAAAGGTGTTTTGCTGTGATTGTATTAATAGAAAAAATGTCTCTTCTCTTCAAAAGGATTCAAAAAGAGAAGGTATTGCTCTGTTTTAAGTTCTATGTGCACTTAACTTTCTCTTTCATATTAAAATTATTTAATAAATTAGCTGATGTCTAAGTATTTGAGTATTTAAGAAAGCATGCTGACAGCTCCTCATTGAACATTTATAAAACTATATTCTTTGTCGTACTGTGCTATTTTTTCAAAGGACAAAAGTGACCATGCAATGGCCCAGTGCCGTAGTTAATTCATGACTTCCAATCTGTTCTGCAGTTCCTCATTTTTTTAAATATTTATTTGGATTTTTTCTCCCCATGTAACAATTGTTACTGTTGATAACAGTGATTTGCAACTTTGCTGAGTACTTCACAGTCCAGAACTGCAGCTCCTAAGATAGATTATTAGGCTTGAGTCTAATAGGCTTGATGTGACCTTTATCACTGAAGTGCTTTATCAGTGTATTGGGTGAAGATGAGAGTATTCCTGCAGGTTAGTGTCTTTTGCTGAAGTTCGTCTGTGTCTATCCCCCCAGGTGCCTGATGTCATCAGCAGTATCCGGCAGGTGTCGAAGGCAGCCCTCAAAGAGGATGCCAAGACCAAGCAGGAGGGAGAGGAGGCCTTTTACAACTCCCAGAGGTTTGAGGTTCTCTACTGCGGGAAGGTGACGGTCCTTCACAAAAAGGCCCCTTCCACCCTGATTGACGACTGCGTTGAGAAGTTCAAGCAGCATGAGTTGGAGAGCAAACGCATCAAGCTGCTGAATGACCAGAGAGGGTCGACAGACTCGGTATCTTTTATAGTTGGAGAAGGAGACCCCCTGACGCCGCTCCTGAGCAGCCCACCCGATCGCGGGGAGGGCGGTGGGGCGGCGGACAGCGTGAATGGGAACAGTGTCCTTTCGGCCAGCGCAAGCCAAGCCAGCCTCCATGGGTCCCGCAGTGCCTTTCCGGAGTGCATCTTGGAGGACTCAGGGTTTGATGATCAGCAGGAGTTCAGGACCCGGTGCAACAGCCTGGCTGCAGGGTTGCAAAAAAAGGTGTCAGATAGCAACTTGACGGGTCCACTGCGCCGGAGACACGCCAGTGCGCCAAGCCATGTGCAGCCCTCAGATGCAGAAAAGAACAGGACCATGCTCTTCCAGGTACAAGGGTGCTCATTTGTAGATTACAGTAATCCTGGGTGTAATCTCCTGGGCTATCAAAGAGCAGCAAACATGCCAGAGTGACTGGTCTAGGTTTGCCACAGAGAGGCAGAGAGACCAGAGAAGAGTTACTAGATGCTTCATAAATTGAGGAGAGTAGAGGACTGCAGAAGTAACTCAGAAATAAAAGTTCCACTGATTGCATTGATTACAAAGCAGATCCTCATTAAAATAATATGATTTTTTTGGTGTTTGAATCGCTCTTAATATTCTATCTTAACAAATGCTCAGCATTTGCCTTTGAATGACTAAGTTCCAAAACTAGGAAACACATTTTACAGTGCATTACAGCGGTGCTATCATGTCTAGTTTGAAATAAAATTATTTTGAGATTGGATGGAATGATTAAATGGGAGCAGTGGAGTTATAGTATGTAGCTCACAATGACAGGTTTTGCATAAAGCCTTATGTCCCTCTGCCGTGAGATACTCTCCACTCATCTTAAGATATTATGAACTAGTTTTCAGTACTGTTGGTTTCCTTAGAGAGCGGCTTTCAGATAGACTATTTATGTTTTTTTTTTATAGGTGGGACGTTTTGAAGTAAACCTTATTAGTCCTGACAGTAAATCAGTGGTGCTTGAAAAGAATTTTAAAGATATTTCTTCATGTTCTCAGGTCAGTATATCAATAAAACAATTGTCAGTGATTCTATTTAAATAATATTTCTATCTGTACTGATTATAGGGCGAAACTACCTAATCTTCAAATGATTATGTACGAATAAAAAGCTTACAATATTCTAGATTTATCTTTATAAGGCAAAAATTTCAATAATGCTCTGCCTGTTTTTGCCTACATTTTTAAGGAATAGAAAACACTTTAAATTCAATAAATAAGCACTGTATCTGTTTACCATAAAAGTTAAGTTTAATCTTTTAATAATTGAGCAAGACTTATGCGGTGTTCAATGTATGTGTACGAATATGTATCTGTATATTTTCTTTTCTACAGGGCATTAAACAAACTGATCACTTTGGTTTCATCTGCCGTGAAGCTATTGAGTCAGGTCCAAGTCAGTATGTGTGCTATGTTTTCCAGTGTGCAAGTGAGTCTCTGGTGAGTGCCGTCTCATAGTAGAGAACAGTATACTCTTGGAATTCTCTCTGCCACAACACTAAAGCCTGTTTTGTATTCCCTTTCTCATCGTGTTGCTTTGTTAAACAGTGTTGGATTTGTTGCATCAAGGAAAAGTTATTTTGTGCAGCTGTAAAAGTATTTTCTTTATCATCCTGTCCCATTCAGGCAAAGAGTGCATTTTTCTTGTAGCCCCCACGGGCTTTGTGATACAAAGCTATTCACATAAAAACAATGATAGGTGCCACACAACTGTATTATTTATGCCATGGCTTGTCTAAAGTATTTTCTTCATGTTTCCACTGTTTTTTACTTGTTGAAAAGCCACTGCCCCTTTGTATTTCTTTGGCAACAGCAAATGTGTTTATAATACACTGTATGTATTTCTTGTTTTGTACCGGTCACCCAATCGAAAACAAGATAAAAAAGCCACCCAATTCTTTCTGGTTTTCTGTTTTCCTGGCAGGTGGATGAGGTGATGCTGACTCTGAAACAAGCATTTAGTACTGCTGCTGCTCTTCAGAATGCAAAAACCCAAATCAAGTTGTGTGAAGCCTGCCCAATGCATGACTTACACAAACTCTGTGAAAGGATAGAAGGTAACCTGACACTTGCCCACTGTGCCATTTTGCTTTTAGTGTAGTGCCTACTAATTTTCATGTGAAATGCATCAATATATAAGATTGTATTAAGTACTCTCTTTGTCACTTTATATTTTTAATCTTAAACAATTCATATCTAACATTGTAGATAATTATTATGGTATGTCCAGATAATTTAATACAAATGCCATTGTCATACCTACACAATTTGAAACTTTAGCTTTTCCAGTCTTAGAAAAACTTAATGAATAAAAAAGATTAATCTATTTTGTTTTTTAACCCTCTTGTAGGTCTTTACCCACCAAGAGCAAAGCTTATCATACAGAGACATCTTTCCTTGTTGAATGACAATGAACAGGCTGACATTTTTGAACGTGTTCAGGTAAAATATGTGCGTATATATTACATCTGCTAGGGAGTCGGGTGGCTCAGATGTATCTGTTGACATATATTAGATTCCTGCATGTGAAAAAGGCAGAACTTGGTTTCAGCCTGACTACTACCATGTTCTGGTGAAAACCTTTTTGTATTCTTGAATCCCTGTATTTAGCTTTTTAAAAAGATTTATCAGTTAGCTAAATAATAATAGCTCTTTTTTCCAATATTTACTAATACCAAATGCAAAGTAACCAACTGCCAAGTCCTCTTTAGTGGATGAACGTCACCATCTGGCTTCTTCTTCTCTTCTGCTCCAAAATGAATAGAGCTCAGCCCAGTTAACGTCTACCTCCACCCTACCAATTTAAAAACTAATGATTTCCTTGGTCTTGAGAAGACCCATTTCCATTTTTTATTTTTCCTATACTATTCAAAAACCATAGCCAACTTGCCCGAATGCTGGTGTGTCCATAAGCCGCTAGTAATAATCTTAATAGTAATACTAGTAAGACACCTGAAGAAGGCTCCATGGTCGAAACTTTTTATTTTCTTTTTTCTCTTTTCAGCATGGAGTAAACCTATTACTTGTTCCTTTGCAGCCTACGCATGCTGATGCAGCTACCCACCTGATATACCAGTAATACTGTACATAAGCAGCATTAATTTAGCTTTTCAATTTAATGTTTGCAGGGAAAGAAATATGTGGATTTATATTCTCTTAACATTATACATCAGTCCAAACAAAACTTGATCATTAGATTAGGTGCTTCTATTTGTTCAATAATGATATAAAAAGGTATAAAATGGCTTTTCTGTTATCTTAATTGTTATCCTAAAGATGCAAGACCTTTTCCTTGTAGAAAATGAAGCCAAGCAGCGATCAAGAGGAAAACGAGCTGGTGATTCTGCACCTAAGGCAGTTGTGTGAAGCTAAACAAAAAACTCATCTTCACATTGGAGAGACTCCCCAGGTACGGCTCCGTAGTCCACTGCTCCCTGTTGCAGCACAGCACTGCTGCTCCCTGTTGTTAGATAAGTGCACTATATCCGAAGTGACAAGACCATGAAAATGAAATCAGACAGGGGTCTTTATTCACTTACGCTTGTCACAGGGCAGTTAACATAATAGGATTGATCTAAAAGTGTGGTTTTGTTTGTTAGGGTTCCATGTTACTCAGACTTTGTAAAGATTGGAGGGGATTTGCATATACATCATAGCAGACACACATGTCCCTTGTAAATGCAAGGGATTACCCTGTACCTGTATGCAAAACAGGTTTACATGGTTACAGGTTCTTTCCTTTAAGCTAATACGAAAAAAATCCAATCGTGTGTTGAACCGGGCAGCAGCACAGTGCCCCACTCAGTTAAACCGGCTCATCTGTCTTATTTAAAATTTAAAACCCAGGAGAGATGTGGATGAATTCAGTACTTGTGTCTCAAAGCAGCTGAAGATAACAAGCTCCTATAACTTCTCTGTCATCTTTCTTCTGAAAATAATCCCTAATTCTTCTCTAATTTAGAACCTTTTCTACCTTTTCCTTTCTGTTCAAGACAAAAGCTTTTTATGTTTGTCAATAAATTTACAGAAAAGTCATAGTAGGAATGATCAGGGAACCATCTGGCCTTACCTGACAACTGTAATTCAGGAGCGGAAGTGCCCTTTTCAGACGTTTCAGAATAGAGATCTCGCACATTCAGTAGGAATTGAGGCACAGTACAATGTCCTGTAAAAAAAGGCCTCTGCTGTTGGGTCTTCAATTTTTACATAACATCTTTGGCTGGCTGAAGTTAAGGCAAACTATTTAAAAACTAGATAAAAAAATATCTCATTCTGTTGGGAGATAAAAAGAAGGTCATTGATGTTATTTTTTAAGTAGATTGTGTATTGTGTGTAACTTAGTTTTAAAAAAAAACTTTCTCAGTTGTGGTCATTTTTAAGGTTTTGAAAATTTTGGTTTCATGGTTTTTCATTTCAGATTTAATGTGGAAAGGAAAAACCCAAGTAGATATTCCCAAGAATTTGTTGTTACATGTTGATAAAGGATTTTGGTAAAATACGTGTGATTGTAGACCTGTATTCTGCTGTATTATGTTCTTGTAGTGCTTGCATCACCATACAGTGTGTTGTATGGTGATGCTGAACTGCAAACTCCTGCTCTTGAAGCAAAATTATTATCCAGCTGTTCATCTAGTCATTTTCAATCCTCTTTTCCTGGAGAACTATTTTTTTATATTGTGTGGCAATAAATTAACTTTATATAAATTAACTTCTCCCTATGGCTGTGGGGGACTATATTTGGAAATCTCTGGAAAATAATTGTTGACAAAATTGAAAAAGTATTTTTTTTCATTTTTTAATTAGACTTTCTATGAACTGTTCTCAAGTTTTTGTTATATGAACAAAACATGTTATATGTTTGTGTTATCTCTCCTTTTTGTGTTGCACTTGAAAGCCAAACTCATCAAACAGCGGGTTGTCGGAGAGCGTTTCTACAAGCGGCAGGTTTAAACTCGACGTTTTGAAGAACAAGGCTCGGAAGTCTCTGACCAACTCTCTGGAAAATATATTTTCAAGGGTATGTGTAGCCATCTCATGATAATTAGTTTTGTTTAAGTGCCTTCATCTCTAGCTTTGTTTTTTTTGGTTATTTTTTTCTGTTATAGTTTTTTGGTACTATAATTGTGAAATGAGAATGTGAAAAGGTATGTAAAGTACAAAAAATATTTGTTTGCATTGGTTTGGCAGAAATGTACATGGCAAGGAAAACATTATTTTTGCATAGATTTAACCAGAATAAAGGTTTTTAACCAGCTGGCAGCTTATCGCAGTTTTAAGTAGGGCATGTTTAGACTAAATCTGAATCCTAAGGATTAGTAGTAATCTGTAGTTAGATTGACTGTTAATTAATAGTAATTTGTCTTGTTGAGCCATTTTTAATTCACATGGTAGAACAGTGTGAGAGGTTTCCTGTTTGATTTTACTGAACTCAGAGAGCCTATTATTTTTCCTGTGAAGCTCGTTTCACAGCCAGACACATCAAGCATAGAGGAATGTGCATCAGTAAAGACTGAGCTGAGATCAGAGCTGTTTCTTTTTTGCTTTGGTTTTTCTCTTAATGCTGAGACCGGTCTCAAAAGGCCGGGATGCTGACAGCTGTCTTTAATTGATGGCACAACTGATTCATTTTGAATGGCTAATTTCACTCCAAAACAAAGAAACATTATACAATGCCAACATCGAACATCTGACAGCTATTGAACAGGAGGCCTTTGATGTGAATAAGTAAATTTATTGAATAATTAAATTAATATTTAACTAAATACATTCTTACATATGTGGAAATCCCAATGTTTTACATTACTTAATTTGCATCAATGTTCCTTACTTTCTCCTGCATCACTGAGGTTAATTACTTTTATGAAAACTGTTCCTTGTTTTCCAGTGGCCCCTAGCACATTGGAGCAGTTTATTTTTGACCTATTTACACCACAGTGATAGATAAATACATACTTTTGTTTGAGAAGAGAACATTTTTCCTGCCCAATCATCTGTTTGTGTTTTAAAGCACAAAACAGTGTCTATTTTGTGGAATTCAAAGCTGTATCGTAAGATGTTACAAACAGGAATATTCAAATGTGATGTAGGCTATGGGATCATCACACACAACTTCATTTGCACTGTTCTCTGCAAGGAAGAGAATAATACTTTTAGATTGTTAGCAAGAAATAAATCATGTGCAAGCATAGTTTCAGGTTTTTTTTATCTTGTAATGATTTACCACATTAATAATGTAATGATGTAATGATGAGCCACATTTATGCCATAAACACAGCTTCTCTGCAACAAAAAGGCTGTGTGCAACAAAAAGGCTAATGATAGGGAATCGTTATTATAACTTATTTATTATATCTTAAGTTATTATAACTTTGGAACAGAACAGCCAATTTTTAAAATGCTTTCTAAGGCTTTTTAAACAAATAATGGTACATAGCCATTCGTTTAAATGCAACTAAGTATGACTCAGAATGATAATAAATGTACATAATAATAATAATAATAATAATAATTGAGGTGGGTAGCTGCGTCAGCATGCGTAGGCTGCAAAGGAACAAGTAATAGGTTTATTCCATGCTGAAAAAAAGAAGAAAGGGAACACAACGTTTCGGCCGTGGAGCCTTCTTCAGGTGTGAGAGAGACAGGGCAGTAGGCAAAGGTAAAGTAGCGGGAGAACAAAGGTTGGGAGGGAGGAGGAGTGAGAGGCGGGAGCAGGGGACAGAAAGAGAGGCCAATCAAGAGGTGTGAAGTCAGAATGGGTGCAGAGAGGTGTGAAATGAAACTTCCAATGAATGTAGAAAATTTAAAAGAACAGTAATCTGTCGTTAAGGGAAGGGAGAATTGTGATCCTAACTGCAGAATAATTTTAGTTTCTGTGGTCTTTCTGATGTATGAGTTCGGAAAACCGTCTTTGAGAACACAGAGGGAGAGATTAGTGTGGTCGTGGCCGTCAGAGGTGAAATGAGAAACAATGGGCTTGGAGAGATCTTTAATCTTCACAGCCCTGACGTGTTCTCTGAAGATAATAATAATTGCTTACACTTATATAGCGCTTTACAGGTAATGGGGACTCCCCTCCACCACCACCAATGTGCAGCCCCACCTGGATGATGCAACGGCAGCCATAGTGCACCAGAACGCTCACCACACATCAGCTATCACTATAATATATAATATATACAATATTTTGTGATAATATTGTAGGTTAATCCTGATTTTTGAACTAATTATTTTCTATTTATATAGAACAAGATTTTAGAGTGGTTTAATCTTGTATCGTTAAAACAGGGAGCAAGCAGAATGAGAGGTCGTCTTGGTAGCATGGACAGTTATGAGCGGTCCAGCAGCCTAGCCTCCGATAAGGTATGTATTTAATGAGACCTCATTCAAAATGTATCTGTCACTTTAAGTCTTTGTGGGATTTGTGCATGAAATGCTATGGCAGCCTTTAATTGAGTCTCTGACCTGGTTTGTTAGAGTTCATAAAATTTACAAATCAAATCCTGAAGCGTGTCAGATTATGGAAAATTATTAGAAGCACTAGCTCTAAGATATCATTCCTCAGACGTTTTTTTCTGTGATGACATGAATTACTGATGTCAAATGGATTTTTGTGGGGTTTTTTTTGGTTTTATCTTTTGGGCTTTTGTCATAACAGGGATGACTTTTGTCTCTGGTGTCATTTGTCACATTACTGTTCGAAAATTTCTGCCTTCCTGAAATCTCTTTTTGATAAGTAGTGGTATCCTGAAATAACAGTTTGTCTTCCAGAATATTTGGAAAGCTACAGGAAATATGTTGCTGATATGAAAAGGAAGCACTGATTCAGTTGTCAAGGGGTGTTTTCCGACTACACAGGGTTTGCTGAACTCCTAAAATGTGCCCTTTTTATTTACAAAAAATTCTGGTGGGTGGAAAAAAGAACTACAGTAGACTTGGTTCCAAGTATGATTCTAGAAAAACACGAGGTGGTGTCGCTGCGAGTCACAGGAAGTGAGTCCAGCAGAAAATTTACATACAATAGATCTGTGGCTCCGTGTGTATGGATCAAGAGTTTTGTCATGTTTCCTGCCATGAGCTGCTCAGACCTCTGAAAGTCAGCTGCATGGTTCCTTCTGCAGGACTGCTCCCCCGGGGACTCTCCCCCTACAACCCCACCAGCCTCCCCAGTGTCCTCGCTGGGACAGGCCTTCCCCGAGGAAGACCCCGACTCTCCGCAGTTCAGGAGACGAGCTCACACCTTCAGCCACCCACCCTCCAGCAAGAAGAGGATCTCCTTCCCAGACTCCCGATCTCAGAGCAGCAGATCGCCCATCCAGAGGCAGCAGTCTGTGGCGCCTGAGCTGCTGCAGAGCAGGTACAGTGAAAACCAGCTCACTCTTTCTGCCTGAGGCAGCAATACTCTACAACGTTTGGTTTTGTGGACCTTATATCTAATTTTCTCTCATAACTTATTTTTACCCTTTGCAAAACAGGCTCAGATAGGAAGGAATGTAGTTTGATTTTGTTGTCAAATTTTCTGTTTCTGAACTTGCAGACGATAGAAGGTGTGTTATGATTCTTATTGTCATCCCCAATACTATAGGGCCTGTTGTGAAAGACTGGTGATGCCAGATGAAGTGTACAGAAAAAAATACATGTATTGTTCTGTCTGTTATATATTGTAGTAAAGTAAAAAACTCATCTTAAATAGCTTAAGAGTGGCAAGCAAATTGATTTTGTAAGAAAAGTATGAGATATGAATTTGAATGGAAGATGTTTTAATTCACATTTAATCTCGTGCTTTTTACCATCTGAGCTAACACTGCTTATGAGAAAAGTGGCTTATAACTCCCAGTTGTTGTGGTTTGGTACTAATTTAATGCAAACACAGTACAAACTTTTTTTTTAACGGAGAGCTTGGTTTTAGCTTTAGCAAGGAGAACCTTTTATGACGTAACCTCATGACAAGTGTTATGACAGAACACTTGTTATTGTTATATTATTGTACCAAAAATGTTAATATCTGAATAATTGATACTATCTAGTATCTATTTAGTCATATTTAGAAGGCATTTACTCATATTTAAACACGTTTTAGTATTTAGTTAAACAACATACTATTTGTATGTACAGTCCCACAAATCTACTTGTTGAATCTTTATCCATTGCTGGTATACTTATTTCAAACCCTATTATTCATCATTGCTGCAGCGCAGGGTCTTGGTTGTGATATGTTCCACCAGCAGCTTCCTAAGCTGCCCAACTAAAGTGGGGCTGATGGGCTGCAGATGACAGCATGGACTACAATTTGTTGTACTGCATGCACATTCAGTGTTTTTCAAAGATTGATAACTTGCCTGCAAGCAAACAGCAAATCAGAATAAAATAAGTAACGTGTACATTAGTGTAAAGTTCACCAAACTCTAACAATGATAAAAAAAGTAAGGTTACATTAAAACACAAACATTGGCCTGGTTTATTTTGTATTTATGTTTCATTGCTGTGTTGTTGTGTTGTGCAACTATCAAAGGAAAGAACACTGTACTGTTGCAAATGTATGTAAGTCCCTGAAATTGACCCAACTATTTTACATTAATCTTTGTGTAAGTAATTGCTTCATTATTCGTCAATTCCTTATCTGTTGTATTTTTCAAAAACTCCAGCAAATAACAAGGTATGACTGTCCCAAAAATCTTATTGTAGCTAAAAAAGAAGTTGTAATTAAACTGCACGTTTCATTTTGGAGATTTATTAATGGGAATGCACTACTGAATATGCTATATAGTTGTAGTCTGGGTATTAAATGCTTTAAAGACAGTTTCCACACAGATCTAGACAGATTTGTGTCTCTCTAATGCCAAGTCTGTAGAGATGCTAGAAGAGAAGTTGCTGGAACTCACCACTGAGATGCTTGTTTATCTTAACAGACTTCTTGACCAGTGCTACCCTTACTTAATGTCCCTGACATCAAGAAAATTGATATACACATATAAAATACAGCAAATATACAGCTTTGGTTTTTTTTAACATTGTTTTCCTCCTTTCTGTTAAATGTGAAAATGTGTTTTTCGTTGGCCTTACCCAGCCCCATTGCGATCTCGAGACGCACTCGCAGTGTTTCTGAAAGCGATTCCTCCTCCTCCAGCATCCCCGCTTCGTTCTCAGCTCCTACTTTCCTGAAAAACCTTTACCAGGCCTCCAGCCGGCCCCTCCCTCTGGCCGACAGTGGGAACTTCAAGAGGTGAGAGGGCCCACCCCTACTCTGCCCCATCAGCAGTGTTTCAGGGGGTGAATGGTGCCATCAAGGGGGCTCCGCTGTTCAGTGCTTGTTTCCTGCCTTTAATTATATTCCTAATTTGTCTAATCACTGTAACTTCCATAGTGGAAAATCAGCTTTTTCAGGCTCTTTTTTGTCACGGTTTATTTTCTCCTGTATCTCTCCGGTGATATACAGCTCTACCTGTCTTTAAAAAAAATTTAAAGCTAGGTGTCAGATTTTGCTTTGAAACCCCTTGCTTTAGGTCTTTCTGTTTTAGCACTGCATTGTGACCTGTTGTTTTGTGAATGAATTTTCCACTATGAAAAAATCAGTGATGTGCTAATTAATATCCTAATACTGTAGTATATGATAAGTGGACTAACATAAGCAATGTGCCCTGTCTGTCTACTAAAGGCCCTCAGAGATTTGTAAATGAATTTAGGAAGTGGAGACCAGCATAGACCCTGAAGAGGGTAGCCGTTTAATTTCTGCTTTTATTATTAATGTCAAAATTGTTTATCTTTGTAGTTTTGGAATTGATTGGTAATAGCTGGTTTATTCGTTTGTTTATTCATTTTACCTGTGAACATCCTTTAAGGTTTTCATGAGGATAATACTTGCTTTAGGGTCACCATTTAAAAAATTATACTGTAGAGGACATTCTGTGAAATTAGGACTATGTGACATACCTTGTTATGAGAAGTTATAATTTACGCAACTAGAGACGTAGTGATATAGGCTTGCTTGTAATGAATAGAAAACATGAAAGAACATATCGTACTGCCAATGTTTAATTTGGAGTGAAACCAGAGGGTGAAAAGATCATTAAAAATATATATTTAATAAAAGTAACTGTAGCTCCTAAGAAGAAAAGGAGTGAAAAAAGCTTCATATCAGTAGAAACCAACTAAGCTGATGGAACAGAAAATGGGAACTAAAATGTGAGATGAGATGTGATTGTGGAGTGCCCTTTCCCATGTCAGTCTAGTCTGCTCTGTCTGTCAGCAGCAGCTTTATCAGAACAAAACTACAGTATGATAAAAGAACCTAAAGTGAATAGAGACAAATGCTTTTTTGTCTTAAATGATCAAGATTCTGGATTAAGTAAATCTGGCAGGATTGAAGGACTGTGATGTCATTGCTGATAGCGAGGAAGAATCAGCCTTTTCGTGCCGCCTGTCGTATGTGGGCTTCTCATCAGCTGACACTAATTATTAATTGAGGAACTTAAAATGAAACCCCTTTTCAAAAAAGTTCAGCTGTAAATGTAGCCTTTGTTCTGTTGTAAGCTTCGCCAAATAACAGGAGCAAATGCTCCAGATTGTTTTAGAAACTATTGAAGGCAATGTATGCTGTGCGATCAACATCTTTTTTATATAAGGTGTAGTAAGTTCTTAATAATGCGGTTACCTCCTTGACAGAAACAATATTTATTTTTTGTACAATTATAAACACAAGAAGCTATGTGTGGTAAAAGAGATTGTTATACAGTTTGTTACTGTTTTTGAATGTCATTTTTTAAGGCATTTTTTTTTCCAGCCTTTACCAAGGAAATATAACTGAGCCGTGCTAGTATTTATATTTGTAATTTATTTGGGAGGAAGATTCTCAGATTTGTTCATCTGCCATGATCACAAAAATATTGTGTTTGTGTGGTAATTATTCTGTAGTAGGGTATGGAAGCTAAACTGTTTTAAACTGAAAATTATCTGCTTTGTTTTCTGTTTTTTTGGTTAGTAAATAGGATCTGATAGGACATTTCCTCAGCAGTTTTGTTTAGTCTTTTTTTTGCAAAGGTGTTAGTCTTGTGTTTAATAAGTTGTTGAATACAAAACCAAAAAGTCCCGGTGGGAGAATATTAGATATTATGGTTCAACTCATATAACTGAAATGCTTTATGAAATGGCAGTTAAAGGCTGTTGGGTGAGTGAAATATATCTTCAATGAATTTATATGTGTATTGTGATTTTCAATTGAGTTCATTTTTTTATTTTCTTGTTAAAATAATGGACATGACATAAAATAATGGAGGGTTTCATTGACGTTAGAAACGTTAGTTTGTGTGACTCAAACTGATAGGTCACACACTTATGTTAGTGGGGTGCTTTTGTGGTGACATTTAGTTATATCCATCCATTGTTTAACCACCCCTAACCTGGAAATCAACGGGCTCGAGACAGGGTATGCCTGTGACCGGGCTCCAGTCCATCACAGGACACACAGACACAAACACGCACACAGTCACACCAGGGCCAGTTTTCCTGCTGTTATGTTTAAGGACTGTGAGAGGAAACCAGAGCACCTGAAGAAAACCCACACGAACACAGAGAGAACATGCAGACTCCACTCAGAATCGAACTGGAATTCCTGGGCCCCTGCGCTGCGAGGCAGCAAGGCTAGCCACTGCGCCCTTGACAATTAAATCTGTTCTGTAATTCCGTTTTTTGTTTGTTTACTTTTGTCTGAATATGCCAGGTTGTGCTGCAACAGGAGGAGCTTCTGTGCACTTTTCGGAGATGAAACAGTGGTGCATTATGCTTTGTCTGTAACTAATAAGACTTCTACCAAGCATCATCTCATTGCAATTGGATGGCTAGCTCATGCTTTCCAATTTAGATTTTTCTTCATACTTGTGTGGCAGGTTAATGGAGATTACTGCCAAATAAAAAGGTAATTAATAAGAAGAGCCAAAAAGCCAGATGGCATTTGCAGTGAACACTTCCACTGTAGGGTGAGTGGGCTTTGTGTGCTGATCAGAGGTCCTTGTTATTTTGCACATTTTGTCAAGTAGCTTAAATGCTTTTCTGAGCATTATTGCCTTATTCATCTTGAAAAGTCTTTAAGGTTAAACTTAATGCATTAATCACATTGACTTTTAACTGCTTCTGTCAGAAACCTATTCTTTATGCACTTTAAGGCCTAAAGGTATTAGGCTGAGAGGCATGAAGCCTCTCAGAGATTTGAAAAATAAACACTTCTGTAAGCTTTTGACATTTTATTCAGTACTTTGACTCCTTTGCATCTGTGATATCTGACTTACTATGTTTGTTATGCAGCTTCTTCTTACAGCTTTGTACTAATTATCAAGGTACTAATCAAGCTGTATTTAATCATATCACTTTATTTTTTTTTGTTTTTGTACGTGACTAAAATGTTTTGTTTTTCTAATGGTTTTTCTTTATTATCTAATACAGCTTTGGTGATTTTTAAAAAATATTTAACTATTGAAATCTATGTCATTACTCATTTAAATTATATTTGAATAACACACATTAAACTGTTGTCATACTGTATATGACATCCATTATAAATTTGTCTAGCTTTGGGCATAATTATGTAGGTATCAACTGTTTGGAAAATAATTCTAGCTACTCCTGTCTTAGGTAAGAGGTGATTTGTGGTACCTGTTGGAATACCTCTCTTGAGTGGGAATTAGTATTAAAATATAATCTACCAGTCAGTTCCTTGAAATATTGAACCATAGATCATAGTATTTTATTACACAACTTTTAAAACATGTAGGTAATGGACAAAAAATGGAAATACCGATGTAAGGTCACTTAATAAAGTTTTGGGTCACTACATGGGTTCAGCACAGCCTGTTTGCACCATGGTGTAAAATCTACCAGCATGCTCTGTGGATTGGGGCATCCCTACCAGCAAGAAATAAATGATAAAATATGAAGTAAAGATGATTTCTCAGTACCATTAAGTAGTAAAGGCATCCAAGTCATGCCAGTAAAATGCTGCCTATAACACTTAACAGTTTTCAGCTGACTGTTCTTTGATTAAACTAGCTGCTTGTACCCAAGGTTGAAATTTGCAGTCAAGTGATCTGCAGTTTCTCACTTGTTTTGACACAGACTTTGAATTAATCCACAGATACCACAGTCCTGGAATATGTTTTTTGGCCCACTGTTGCTCCCTGCTGATAATGTAATTCCCTCCAATTTCCATTTTGACATGATCTTAGATGTGTTGACTTATTAAACATTGGCAAGTTGAGCTGTCTTTGTCACTGAAGCTCCTGGTAAATGCAGCCCGAGAATCGCCCCTCCTTCAAAGTCATTGAGGTCTCACACAGCCATGCTGGCCGTAACTGTAGTGAACCAGATCTGTCCTGCATTTTTATACGTAACCCTAAGAAGATTGAATGTCATGTGCTCAATTAGCCCATGAGCCACCTCTGTGTGGGTGGTAGGCAGCCCTCAATAATCCTTCATTTACTCAGGTATCAACTTTTTTTGTCCAATACTGTACCTGTAGTTCTACAATGCAAGAATAACTGGTGGATTGTGACATCAATAAAAAGTTAAAACCATTATGTTCAATGTACATTTATATTAAGAGAAAAACTTTATTTCTCCATGATTGTTATTGACTCTCAAAAGAAAATAAAGGTTTAAAATGAAAGGAAGCCATTCAGTCTGGTAGTTAATACTACTTGTGCGTAGAATAGAAAAAAAATAATATGTTTTAAGCACTGTTGCCCAGTACTTCAAATGTATGAGGGAAAACAAAGACAATAAAACATCTGAGGATAAGCTGCTATCTCCAGCAGAGAGCATCTTGTTCCGACTGGGCATAATTAACAGACCTGCAGTGTTAATGTGTCGCAGTTCAAACCCTAGCAGGGGCTGCTGCGTGAGCTGCTCAGCAGAAGTGTGCGCTGGCTGTTCTCTGTCCGGTGACAGTGGCGTTTGTCCTGCAGCAATGGTGAAGGCAGGAAGAGGACCTTCTCGGGGTGCAGCAGCGACTCCCTGAGCGCTGGGGTTCCTCCCGTCACCCCCCGTCGAATCTCCTGGCGCCAGAAGATCTTCCTCAGGGTCGCCTCGCCCATGAACAAGTCCCCCGCCGCGATGCAGCGGAAAGGTCCCTTCAGTTGTTTTCATTTTCAGTGTCTTGTGGTTTTGCGTTATATTGCTGCAACATGTGGGGTTGCAAGAAGTCACAGCGCAGTTCAGCAAACCTTTTATTTTGTTATGAAAAGGGCAATTTGAGAAGAACAGGAACACACTGTAATGCAAGAAAGCATCTTTTATACTTTTATAAGAGAGACCATCTCTCTTAGTTACCATAAATGCCAGTTTTAGAGAAGCCTGTATTTCAGGACCAGTATATATTTAGGATTAACCTTTAAATTCTACATGCAGACTGCCATACTGTATTCAGTATGGGACAATATTTTTAAAAGTCACATTTCTTTGGGAAATATTACACATAACAGGTGTCTGTCTCATTGCTTTCAAATGCACAGACTTTAACCAGATTTCAAACTCTGTACAGGCTGCTGTTACTGGGCCTTTGTGTCTTGACTGCATTCAATTGTAAGTCGCTTTGGATCAAAGTGTCTGCAGAATGAATAAATTTAAATTAATGAAAAAGTAAAGGTTTATTCCATGCTGAAAAGCAAAGAAAAAAAAATGACATTTCAGCTGTGCAGCCCTCTTCGAGTGTAAATTAAAGTAAATTAAAGCTGCAATTCGCCACTCACGATACCATTTTTAAAGTCTGTAAAACAGAATCTTAAACTGTTAGGAGTGATATTACCAGAATTATATACAGTACCATGCTGTACATTTCTGAAAATATTTAATTTTCAACTTTAGCTCGTCAGAATTCTAATTTGCTATCCTGAAAGCTGTAATAAATAAAAGGTTTCTCAGCTCTGACTGTCTGTATTGGGAACTGATCACACACTTATCTGTGTAAACTCCGTCAAGTCTTTTAGAGGCATTGACTGTAAATGTATACATTGGCAGCAGTGGCCATAGTGGTCAGGATCCCGGACTTGTAACTGCATGGTTGTTGTTTTGAAGCAGTTGTGAGATACTGCTATTGTACCTTTGAGCATTTACTTAACTTGTCCCAGCTATGTAAATGGGTGCAAATATAAATTGCTTTCAATAAAAGTGTCAGCCAAATTTAATGAGTAATATTTCCATTGAGAGTTCTGTCAGAAAGGCCTGCCGATAAGGTGCATCCTTACAGGCGTCTTTTTGTTGGGTTGTAGACCGACTGGATGGGACGGAGCTTCTGCCTTTGTCCCCGCTGGCGCCCGCTCTGGAGAAGGACCCCCTGGCCGCTCTGCTCCAGCCTGAGGAGGCCTTCGTGGAGAAGAGGCCCAGGCACACAGCAGAGGATCTGAGGGCCCTGTGGAAGAAGGCCATCCACCAGCAGATCCTGCTGCTGCGCATGGAGAAGGAGAACCAGCGGCTGGAAGGTCAGTCACTCGCTCATTCCCAGTGGGAATACCCGTGGATAGAGACACTTCCTCGGATCATGGATGCTTTAGCAACAAAACCGAACTTATGAATGAGAGATCCAAAACGCTACAGCTCTGTTGTGTTGATATTTTCCCTTTTTGTTAGGAAATATTATTAGATTTGTTTAGTACAATAGGTATTTATAGTGGATTAAACACCGTATATTGACAGGTTTGTCTGGGAGTACTCTGTAATGTGTTGTTGTCAGAAAGCAAAAGCCATATTGGTCTTACGAACTGAAGGGAGGCTCAGTGGTCAAGTGGCTTTTAATGGCGAGAGCATCCTCTTGTGGAAATAATTACAATTGCAGAGATGCCCTTATACATGTATTTACTAAGTCAAGAAAGCTTTGATGAAGTTTGATGTTCACTTTTCTGTCAGTTTATTTGTTTCCTGTTCCTTTTTCTTTTGAGATGAATTAACAGTGAATATTCAATTTAAGTAGAAGGTAAGAAAAAACCTTCAGGTTTTGGCACTAATCAATACGATGGCATGCTTCGGTATTATTATGGGATAACAGAGGAAACTTTCTTCTGGCATGAGGTTCACTTCACTTTTCCATTTTTTTGTCCTTCAGAAATGAACAATTTTAATTAAACCTAAATCTTATTAACATTAATTAAAGGAAATTATTTTGTCCTCTGTCCTTTTCATGCATTTAAATAAGCTGAAACATTTTAGAAATCCAACCCTATATTTAAAGTAAGATTACAGAACTAATTTAGGTTTTCTGTGGGTTTGGGGGTGTTTCTCCATTTCATCAAAATGAAAATTATTGATAAGAAAAATTCAACAAACACACATAATACATATTAATAGGACAAGCAGCTGTCAGAGCAGCAATGTTATTGTGGGTGGTGAACTTATACATCTACCCAACTTTTTACACTGAGGTACTTGTCTTGCCTATGGTGTTGGAGTACCAACAGGCCAAGCACAGGTCACAGACTGCTGTCAGCATAGCGCTATACAGTGAGATTACCATTATCTGCAACCAGCAAAATATTAGCCTGTCATTAATGACCATCCACCACTAAAACATTGTTTTTCCCATATACAAATCACTGCTTTGACCTTGTACCAGGACTTCTTAAATAGCCTTTCCGATGCTGCCAGTCTGCCCCAGGACATTGAGTCATAATGTTACCATCCTGTGGGTACCTATATGACAGACTGTGGCAACACTTAAGCAGGTTGATAACTTAAGTTGGATTTGTGGGTCAATCCACAATACTGAGTTCTGTTAGCAGCCATAGTCGTCACTTGGCAGAAGTGGTCCCTCAGGTGGAGTATTCTGGGTTGTTATATGCAGTGCATTGGATTTAGGCAATTACAACTGCTTCCTGTCAGATGGTAGCACTGCTGTAGTCTAGTGATGGTAGATAAATGGATCCAGAATGTCCTGGTATTTCGCTTCTCATAGGTTATCTTTCTCACTGAGGACTGGCATTCTTGCTGTGTGAGTAAAGTGATGAGTGTGTGCTTTTATGCATGTGCGATGAATGCTCAGACTCACAAATATACATTTCTGACAACACTGTTCTCACATATATCTGGCTCTAAGGTTTTTACTGGAATATCAAAGCTGTTTTTCAAAAGATTTCTGAAGCTGGTTAATCATTTAGTATTTAGAACTGCGAATTACGGGTTGAAATATGTGTTGTGTTTCTAAACTGTTTCGGTATGTTTATATACCTGGGTGATTTAGGATTACATGATGACAATGGGTTTTTGCCTGTATATGTTTCTTTCCTTTGTTTTGGTTGGTGCTGATAAGGTCTTGTTTTGTTCATCTTTTTATAAGACATTTAACTGCAATATCCTTAGATGGCAGTAAGAACTGATTTTACTCTTGTGTTGCAGCCAGCAGAGATGAACTCCATACCCGAAAGATAAAGCTTGATTATCAGGAAGTGGGCCAGTGTCCAAAGGATGTTTCAGCAGCATGGGACAAGAGACTGAGTGTTCCTGGTCGGGCGAAGGCGCGGTGTGATATGGAGGAGATCCACAGTGCGTTGAGTCAAGGTGAGCTCTGGATTCTGGATTCCAGTGTAAGTTATGTAGCAGTCACAGCACTATTGTGTGTGGGTACTAAGCAGTGTTAATTCACAGACAGTGTCTATTTACATCAACAAATAGTTTTATGCAAAGGAACAAGTAATAGGTTTATTCCATGCTGAAAAAAAGACAAAAGAAAACACAACGTTTCGGCTGTGGAGCCTTCTTCAGGTGTGAGAAAGACAAGGCAGAAAGAAAAAGTAGGGTGATTCATCAACTGCAGTTGTTAAATTTGATATGCTCTCCGACTAGAAGTTGTCGAGTCCTGTACTGTGACAAAGGCTTTAGGTGAAGCAGACGCACACACCAGCCAAAGAAAAGAAAAGGTGCTATTTTATTTACTGTATGCGGTGTAATTATTTCCAAAACACAAACCAGACATGCTCCAAACTCTTCTTTGAAGACTCTCTTATCAGTATCTGGGTAACTAAGCTGCTTTTCAGCTCCAAAACAAAGCCTCTGTCTTCAAAACGTTAAACACCATCTGCTTCTACATACTGGTTTTTAAATTTTATCGAGGATACAGCGTTCTGGTGAATGTAGTTCTGACAAGAGTCTCCATCTTGTCTGTACCCACCGCCCTCTCACACTTGTCTTGTTTTTGTATGTAGGTGTACCAAAGAATCGACGTGGGGAGATCTGGCAGTTTCTGGCTCACCAGTATCGCCTGCGACACCGGCTTCCCTGTAAACAGCAACCTCCAGACACTTCTTATAAAGAGCTCCTGAAGCAGCTCACTGCACAGCAGCATGCCATCCTTGTAGATCTTGGTAAGCTCTGCTTCCCATCTCTTCTTCTCAATGGTTTAGCCACTGATCACTAGTAACCAGCACCTTCCTGAGGGGCGTAAATCTGAAACCAGCACATTGGCTGTCCCAAAACATCAAACGCATAAAGCACATGCAGCCATGTAATGTAGTAGATTTCTGGCGGACAGTTTGTATATAACTTCACTGAGAAATGCAATTGCCTACAAACATACGAGTCTACTGACAGACTCTTTGAGGAAAAATAGTTTCCATTAATCTCTGTGTAAATCAGTGATGACCAATGAACCGTAAAAGGAAATACAGGTTCTCCAGTCTGCATTATTGTCATTAGGAGATGCTTAGTATGTCCACATTTTGCTAGACTAATACAGGTATGGGTGTATTTGCAAGGTTCAGCACATATGAACTTTGTTTTTGAACTTCGAAGAGCAGTGCAGGGTTCTAATCTCTGTTTTAACTTTGTGGAACCCTTACATTACAGAACGTTATGGTGCTATACAGTATGTGTTACAAATAGAAACTTCTACAAAACAGTTGGTAATTACTACATAACATCTACTTTCAAATGAAAGTAGTTTCCTCATCTGGCTGCTTGTCTCTGGATAATTGAGAGTTGCACAGGTTGGCATACAGAAAACTCTTCAAGGTCTGAATAAATAAAAGTTTTGTGAAAGTGAAGACACACATAAGAGGAAATGTGTGGACCTAAGCAGAGGCGTGTTTTGGGACTTGTAATATAGAGACCAATGGTGGCTCAGAGGCTATTGTAGAGCAGGAGGTGAAGCTTAATTTCACAACAAGTAAAGTGCCAAGGTGCCGGTAAAATACATACACTTTCTCTAGCCGTGTAGTCATGTTCCCTACTGACCACTAATAAACAAGTACTGTAGATACATAAAAGTGTTAGGATAATCTATTAGTGCAAACATATCAATGAGGGATTTTTAAGAAACTAAGGAGGTCTGCATAATCCTGTGGCTCACCATGACAGACCAAAAACCACTGCTTGAGACTAATATAAATATTTTTTGATCTGTCTATGCTTCCTTTGTACTAGTAACACAACGGAGAGGAGCAACAGAAAGAATGTGCTGAAATCATTTTAATGCATTCTCTTGTTGCTGTACAGTGCCACCTTGTGTCAGCGTGATGCCATAAAACCTCAACCTTGAAAGGTTGAGATTTCCAAACTTTTTGACACAACACCCCCTTTTCAGTTTTCACAAGACCCTCATGATCCCAGCACTTTTTAATTAAAAATATATTTCACTCTTGGCTTGTATTTTTACACTGTAGTGGTGTCAGTTTTTGTGTACTGATCTGCTGGTATTTGCTTGAACAAATGTTGCAGTGCCTTCCTAAAGACTTGCACTTTCAAACATTAGTTTTGGTGATTTTCCCATTTAATTAATTAATAATCAACTGCTTCTCTGTTGTGTCCTTCAGGACGGACATTTCCCACTCACCAGTACTTCTCCACGCAGCTGGGTGCCGGCCAGCTGTCACTCTTCAATCTTCTGAAGGCTTACTCTTTGCTGGACGTGGAGGTTGGCTACTGCCAGGGAATCAGCTTTTTGGCTGGGGTGCTGCTGTTACACATGAGTGAGGAGCAGGCTTTTGAGATGCTCAAGTTCATAATGTACGATTTGAGCTTCCGCAAGCAGTACAAGCCTGACATGGTCTCCCTGCAGGTGAGGAAACTTTACATGTCATTTAAAATAGAGATTAAAAGCAGTTGTAGCTTTACAGAGGCTCTGGGCATAAATTGTCCTTGCTGTATAAGACTAACAGGCAATGACTAAAAAAAATCATAGCCTACTTTGCGATTTGGAAAAACTCAGATTTTTGTTAGCTCTTCTTCATGCTTAAGCCAAGTGCAAATGTCATTTGTTGTAGTCCTGCATATAAATTAGAAACAGCCAATCCCAGCCATGTCACTTAGCTTGAAGGATAGATGAAAAAATATCTCTTTTCTTTTCTCGTTCTGCACAAAAAAACAAAATTATCCAAGAGAGGATTCTTAACTAGCAGTAAAAATAGGTAAAACTAAGAAGATTGTCCTTAAAAGTAGAGTATAGGGTTTTCTAATGAGCAGGTACCTGATACATACATTAGTATATAATCGGGTGTTTGTGATCCTAGTTATATATACATGTTATTGTTCATGATCCTAGTTATATATAGTTATATATTTGTTATTGTTCCAGAAAACAATAACAAATTGCAAAGATAATTCAAACGATAACAATGAGATCTCTAAAGATAAGTATGTGGAACATTCAGGGTCTGGGCTCGTCAGCATTTGGGCTGAAGAGCACTGATCCTGAATTTATCAAGGATGTAAAGGAGACAGACATCATGATCCTACAGGAGACATGGTGTCGGGGAGACTTGGCTACCCACTGTCCCCCAGGCTACAAGGAGATCATGGTGCCCTCTGTCAAAAAACCCCAAATCACCCGGGGCAGAGACTCTGGGAGGATCATTGTGTGGTACAGAGCGGAGCTCAGTCACTCCATACACTTAGTAAAGAAAGAAGAGTTACGAGTTTGGCTTAAAATCAAAAGAAATACCATCTGTACAGAAAACGAGGTTTTCCTGTGTGCTGTCTACATCCCGCCCTCAGAATCCCCCTACTACAGTGAGGGAATTCTCCCCAGTCTCCACACGGAGATCGGTCACTTCCAGGGCCAGGGAAACGTGCTGCTCTGTGGTGACCTCAACGCACGAACAGGCACACTGGCAGACTTCACTAGCACACAGGGAAATACTCACATATTCGGACAATCCCCTCTGTACCACACACCGGTCACCTCACACAGGTGCAGCCATGACACCACGGTCAACAGCACGGGGCGCGAGCTGCTGCAGCTCTGTCAAGGGCTGGGCCTGTACATCGTCAACGGCAGGACTAGAGGGGACTCTCTAGGCAGGTTCACCTACAGCTCAGCTCTGGGCAGCAGTGTGGTGGACTACGCCATCACCGACCTGGACCCCTCCTGTATCAGTGCCTTCACTGTCAGGCCACAAACTCCCCTCTCCGACCACAGCCAGATCACACTCTACATGAAGAGAACACACCAGCACAGAGACACACTGACACAGCCCAGCCAGCTGTATGACCTCAACCAGGCATACAGATGGGACACAGACAGCCTAGACAGATACCAAACTGCACTGGGCCATGACGAAATTCAGACACTGATGGACACATTCCTAAACACTCCGTATCAAACCAACAAATTAGGCATAAACTTGGCCACACAAAAACTAAATCACCTATTCCACAAACTAGCATCAAAATCTAAGCTAAAAACAACTACATCAAAAAACTACCAAAAAACAAAAGCAAAAGAAAAGTGGTTTGATACGGAGTGCAAAAACATCAGAAATGCACTACGAAAAGTCTCAAATGAAAAACACAGACAACCACACAACACAGATCTGCGACTCAGGTACTGTGACATGGTAAAACTTTACAAACACACGCTGAAAAAGAAAAGAAACACATACATAGACAAACAACTTGCAGAAATTGAGGAGTCACTAAATCAGAACTGTTTCTGGGAGAAGTGGAACAACTTAAACAAATCAAAACCAGAAGAATTGGCCATCCAAAATGGAACAATCTGGCAAACATACTTTGAAAATCTCTATGAAAAGCTCCCAAATACAAATCAATCAGACCAAAACACCATTTATGAAAAACTGAAAATTTTGGAATTGGCTATCAAAGACAACCAAAACCCCTTAGACTCCCCAATCACTGAGCAGGAGCTACTGGACAAACTCCAGGCCCTCAGACCACGCAAAGCCTGTGGCCATGATGGTGTCATAAATGAGATGCTGAGACACAGCAGCCCAAAGTTGCAACAAGCCCTGCTCAAACTCCTCAATCTCATCATGACAGCTGGATGTTTCCCCGAGGCCTGGAACCAAGGACTGATCACGCCCATCTATAAGAGTGGAGATAAACTCGATCCCAACAACTACCGGGGCATCTGTGTGAACAGTAACCTGGGGAAGGTATTCTGCAGTATCCTGAACACACGAATACTGGCCTTCCTTACCGAACACAATGTCCTGAGTAAAAGTCAGATTGGCTTCTTGCCAGATCACCGCACATCTGATCACATTTACACCCTACACACACTGATAGACAAACACGTCCACCAAAAACACAAAGGAAAAATTTTTGCCTGCTTTGTCGATTTCAAAAAAGCATTTGACTCGATTTGGCATGAGAGATTGTTTTATAAACTACTCCAAAGTGGCATAGGGGGCAAAGTGTACGACATAATTAAATCAATGTATTCAGAGAGCAAATGTGCAGTGAAAATTGGAAACAAAAGGACTAAATTCTTCACCCAAGGCCGCGGGGTGAGACAGGGCTGCAGCCTGAGCCCAACACTGTTCAATATCTATATCAATGAATTAGCAGGAATGTTGGAGCAGTCTGCAGCTCCTGGTCTTACACTACACGACACAGAAATCAAGTTCCTGCTCTACGCAGATGACCTGGTCCTGCTGTCGCCCACAGAACAGGGGCTGCAGCAGAACCTGGCACTGCTGGAGCAGTACTGTCAGACCTGGGCACTGACAGTCAATCTGGACAAGACCAGAGTTATGGTTTTCCAGAAGAAAGCCAGACCTCAGGGAAACAGGTACAAATTCACACTGAACAACAACACATTGGAGCACACATCCAGCTACACATATCTCGGTCTCACCATCAGCTCTTCCGGGAGTTTTGACCTGGCAGTGAAGGCACTGAGGGAGAAGGCACTCAGGGCTTTCTACGCAATAAGAAGGAGGCTCTTCAACATCAACCCACCAACAAGAATCTGGCTCCAAATATTTGAAAGTGTAATCCAACCCATTGCCCTATACGGCAGTGAAGTGTGGGGTCCCCTCACAGACCAGGATTACACCCCATGGGACAAACACCCCACAGAAACTCTGCACATGGAGATCTGTAGAATCATACTCCATGTGCAGAGAAAAACTCCTAACAACGGGTGCAGGGCCGAATTAGGCCAGTACCCACTATTGATAAACATACAGAAAAGAATATTAAAGTATTGGCTACACCTAAAAAACAGTGACCAAAATTCCTACCACCACAAAGCCCTGCTGAGCCAAGAGCTGAGCCCAAAACAGAGCCCCCTGAGCCAGCTGGTCCTAAAGCTCACCGACCTGAGCCACACCGATACTAACCAGCCTCAGGACAGCACTGCTAGAGCACCACAACCCAGACTCAACCACATCACAGCACAGATCAAACAGCAATATCTCACACACTGGGACACACACAAACAAACACAACATAAACTGGGATGCTACAGAACCTTAAACAGACAATACACACTAGCTGAATATTTGACCAAAATAAAAAATAACAAACAGAAACAGACCCTGACGAAGTACAGGCTCAGTGACCACAACCTGGCCATAGAAACTGGGCGACACAGGCAGACCTGGCTGCCCAGAGAGGACAGGCTGTGCTCCCACTGCCAGCGGGGAGAAATAGAGACAGAGGTGCACTTCCTACTGCACTGTGACAGATACTCTGGGATTAGAGAAACATTCTTCCCGAAATTCAGAAATCTAATCCCAGAGTTCCCACACCTGCCAAAACCACAACAGGTCCCAATCCTACTGGGAGAGGGAGGAGGGAACTCAGTTGATCTGGCAGCCCAGTATGTGATCTCCTGTCACAGCCTGAGGAACAGTGAGTCCGTCTCCCAATAATGCTCCAGCCGCCTACAGTATATGTCGATATTATATAATATGTCTTTGTTGTAAATGTCTGTAACATGTCTGTAGATTTTATTTTACTTCTATTTTTTGTTTTGTTCTATGTTAATTTTATTATTTTTATTTGCTTTGGCAACACTGATTGTACCTATCGGTCATGCTAATAAAGCACCTTGAATTGAATTATACACATTCTTTTTCCCTAACGTTCTGTGAATGTTAACGTACCTGTGTCAGTTAGAAGTTAATCTATCACCAGGTATTGTAATATTTAACTACTTCCACTGTGCATTTATCTGCTTTTGTTTTGAACAAAGTTCACAGCAGATCTTTTTGTTTTTGTCCATTGTACTTTGCGAATGAATTTGGCTTCCTAGATCCAGATGTACCAGCTTTCCCGACTGCTCCATGACTACCACAGGGATCTGTACGATCACCTAGAAGAGAATGAGATCAGCCCAAGCCTTTATGCTGCTCCCTGGTTTCTCACTCTCTTTGCTTCTCAGTTTCCTCTGGGCTTTGTGGCCAGCATTTATGGTAAGTACCATGGGTGGATTGTTACTGATTTGGTTACTACTTTTCATATGGTGTCTGTCTTTTGATTTAAAAGCCACTTCCTTTTACAGTTGTTTTTTTAACTCCAATTGCTTTCCTTGTGAGGATAGTGTGGAATGAATCTTTTTTGTGTAATACAGCAGTGTGTTACTGAGTGTTCTGATCACTGTGGCTTGATTTAGTTTTAGATGTCTTACCAGTTATTATTTAATTGGTGTACAGAGTAGATAATCTTTTATTTACTTGTAGCTTACTGTGGTTGGCTGAGTCTAAGCATTTCTGGCCAGTAGTGCACAAAATGTACAAAGAAGAAATTGAAAAGTTTTATACTAAGTGATTGACTCAGTTAAAGTTAAACAATTAAAACCATCATATTTACAGAAATTGTATATACAGAAATGTTTTTCCACAAGATGGAAATGATGTCTTTCACTGTATCTGATTATTGATCAGATTGTAGAGCTTTGTTACTATTTATAGACTAAAATATACCGAGTAGGTATATGAATACTGTGGAATTAACAAATCTTAAAACACTTATTGAACATATTGTCTGGCAAAAATTAAATGCCTACACAAGTTATGATTTAAGACTTCTTAAGAGCATAGTAGCAGTGGAAAATGTAGCAGAACTGTGTTTAAAGATTAACTGTTAATTTGGTAAGTAATACAGCATTATATTACAAAGTGTTAAAAATGCTGTTATGCAAATAAAAAAATAGTGTTTAACTGTTGCACTGCATTAGTTTTGTTGAATGGTTTTGTGGTTATAATATGAAGGCAAGCATTCAAGTGTAATTAAACAAGTTTCATTGTTGTGGTTTTAAGGCACAGAAAACTGAGAGCCCTTACTGAGAGTATAAATACACCTATAGGGGAAGGAGGTTCTCACTCAGAGAAGTTCTCTGTGGTTATACACACTGTACGGAAAGACTCTTTCTCCTAGTGACAGTTGTGACTGTTTCTGCAATATCTTTTAAAGCACCTTTTCCTTTTGTTATTTGAATGAGTATTTAGAACATGTTGTCTGAAAATAATTGTGCAGTCCTTCCTTCAGAAGATCTGAGGCTTCAGTGTAAAACTTTAGTTGCATTTTGATGAGGAGTTCATAATGCACACCTTTGTAAGACATGCTAAAAGCATTCCAATGATAAATCAGAATATTTTGTAGGATTCAAGTAATCTCTTTAGTGATTATTTTGGAAAGAAACATGAGAAGAAACAGGAATTGCTGGGTCTGAAACCAGCAATCCAGCCATATACAGGTATACAGAGGAGCGAGATATCATTCTCCAGGTCTACGGTGCAAATACAGACAAAGACACTGACAAGAGAATGCTATAGACTATAAACAATGCTATCCTGAATTAATAATAATGGCTGTTGTTTTAATTGATAATTGCTAATTGTAATTTTAATCAATTGTAATTATTGAGCTATTTCCATTCCTCAGTACTAAATTTTGCTCCTTTTTGTTGCAGATCTAATATTTCTTCAGGGGACCGAAGTGATATTTAAAGTGGCTCTGTATTTGCTGAGTAGCCATGAATCGCGTATTATGGAATGTGACAGCTTTGAGACCATTGTGGACTTTCTGAAGAGTACCATCCCAAATCTGACCTTAGCTCAGATGGAAAAGACAATCTCCCAGGTGTGAAACAAAAATGTTTTATATTATTTTTGTAAATAGTGAAGTAAATACCATTTTACTAAAAATAATTTATTTTGAGAAAAATGTATGCATATATAGGTAAATTAAATGTGAACTGTGCTACTTTTGCATAGCAATCCTAATATTACTGTTAAAATTTCATTATAATTATGTTATTTTTAAACTATTAAAATAGCAATACCAGTACTTGTACTTTAAAGTGGCAGGAAATTGCATTCATTATAGTCATGTCTCAGTTTGGAAAACAGGGTATTTTTATTCTTTACAATAACCAAAAGTAATGTGCATCACAGAGAGACATCTAAAATAGCCCTGTAGATGTTCATCCTGCTTTATCATTGTTTATTTAATTTACAATAATAGGATTAATTCTGACCATGTGTATATGTTCACCGTTACAGACTGTATAGTATTAGATAGATCACTGAAGCATAATTAACATCTGAAAAGGGTTTGAAAGTGAGGCACCAGTAAGCTGCTGTAAGGTTTAAAGCCCAGAGGAGTGAAGAAGTCACAAAAATAATTAATTGAATTTATGTAGAGCTTTTTATCCCAAAGGATCACAGACCACTTTATATACAGGAATGGATCCACTTCGGTCAGCTTGGTGATGCACAGCAGCCAACAGTCCCACTATACATCATAGGCAGAGAGATGTGAAAAACTGCTTCAACGATTGCTTAGCTGCAGCTTCTTTCTATGAGTGTCCTAAAAGCTTAAAGTACAAAATGCAAAATATTACCAGGTATATATTTGAGTGAGGCCAGAGCAAAGGTAAAATCCAGAGAAACATGTGCAAGCCGATGTAACTATGAAAAACCAAGCTAAGTGCTCCTCTAATGAAACTACTGTGATTAAGCCTTATCATTGTTGTCTGGCTGCAGGTGTTAGAGATGGACATTTCCAAGCAGCTCCACGCATATGAGGTCGAATATCATGTGCTACAGGATGAAATGCTGGAAGCATCTTCACCTACTGAAGATGGGGACAGATTGGAGAAATTAGAGAAGGCCAACAGTCAGCTCAAGAAGCAGAACATGGACCTGCTTGAAAAACTACAGGTGAGGTCCTTCTTGGCCAACAATAATCCTCTCTCACTTTAGACCCCTTCTTCCCTTCTTAAAGATGAAGTGAGCAGACATGTCAGAATCTAGTGCTATGTTAGACATTTAAGAAGGTGTTTCAGAAATGTCCAATTTCCAGGACTGGTAAAAAGGTATTTTGGCCTAAAAAGCCTGGACTTTAACACTCTGTACTCTGTTCAGTTTCTCAGCATGAAGGCATTAATTAAATGTGGCTAATATAAAAGACCAAAATAAGAGTGTTTTTAAAATCAAAACTCACAGACCTGAAGAATTTTGTAAAATGGCAAATGAACATAAAGTTTACCTGTTCTCATTTTGTAACAAAGTACAGTGCAAGCATTATAAGAAAGTGATCGAATACCTGAAACCTATTTTCAGCTTTATATACTGATTGGTCACTGGACATTGCAAAAAGATGGGATTCTGTTTAGCAATTGAACTCTCTTCCAGCAGATGGCGCTTTTAGACAGTTATAAATGTAAGACTAAGAAAAGGAAAATAGCAAGGGTATCATACAAAGGAATCCAAAGACACACTTCATTATCATTCAGATACTTATTTCGTATTCCATTTCTCATAGTTGTATTTTTTAATGCACTGAATTAATCAGAATAGTGTTAATTCAGAAATATTTTTTTAATTCTAGATTTGAAAACACATAACTATCAGTTCTGGGCCTTTGCACAGTACATCCTTCAAAGTAGCATATTACTTTCTTCATAGTTTTTACAATCTGTTTGAATCCTTTGGCAATGACATTAATAAGCTGATTGAACAGACAACACTGTTATGTGGAATGGAACTTGTGAAGATCCTGTCAAAGTCCTCCTGATCCACAGTATTTGACAAGAAATGTATAAGTGTGTGGTTATCTTATCCTTAATGTGAGTTGTGCAGATATAGGTTTTTAGATGAAGATCTTGTGTATCATAAGACAGAAGGATTTTTTTTGTACTGCAGGCTGCCCGTCTTAAAATACAGAGCCTGGAACTTACCATGGAAAACTTTCTAACTCGGGAGAGTAAAATGAAGCACTTGATTCGTTCACTGGAGCAGGAGAAGGCAGCCTACCAAAAGACTATAGAGCGCATGCGGAGCAGCCTGCCACAAGACATGCTGTCTGATGTCGAACTGACAGAGATTAAGTGTGGCTCAAATAGCAAAGCAAAACCAGGAAACAAAAAGCCATGATGCTGAAATATGGTAAGGTGTCATGCAGTATGTTATTCCCTTTTGGATGAATATAACATATAAATAAGGGAAAAAAAGCCTTGCCTACAGAGACTTTAAAAGCTTTGGCCTATGACATTTTGAAAGCAAAGTGTTTTGAGCCAGTTAAAGCTTGCAGGCCTTTGTAATATCAGTGTAGAAATACAGAGCTTCACCTGGGTGTCCATTACTGTATCATACAAATAATCCTTGAATGTCAAGCAAATAAGAGCTTTTTCTTAATGAAACAGTGTAATGGTAAGTGTAATTAATATTTCGACATGAGAAAACCTTTTGTTTTTTCATGGAAAAAATCACTGTGTTGAAATATGGGGTTTAAGTACCTTACAATAATATAATTCAAAGTGAATTGCAATGTTTTGAAATTAAATTTTGCTTTTCATGTACAACCTTATTCCATATACTCTATTTTGGGACACACAAAAGACAATGTTGTATGTATTGAAAATACTTGAAAAATGTTGAATGTATTTCCCTTCCAAAGAACAGCATGTATGAAATCTGTTTTGTGCAAAAAGAATATATGTGTGGAATCAAATAAACCTGCCATAAGGCTTTGCTCTTAACACTGAATATTAAAAGCTGTACAGCCTTCCATCACAACATAGAATTTGGAACATAGGATAGCTACTTCTGTAGCGCTGTGTGATACCAAAAACATTGCTGGCTTCTTACAAGAAAAGCTAAACCCAAAGTTCAGTCAGAATTCAAAACTGTAGTCACGACAGTCATTGGCTTCCTGTGTTGCAGACTTTGGTGTTAGACAGAGGTAATTAACAGCTGCAGTCTAGTGATTCCTTTGCCAGTTCTCATCATGACACTTATACTGTAAGTTTAATGCAAACTTTGCTGGTGTGATCACAGATTGCATGCTATGCAGTTACACAACTGATGCTAGTAGATAGTGTCCGGAAAAAAGTAAAAAGTAAAAAGTGCTTTACAGTCAGATTTTATGGACATTGTATCTATAATTTTTCATGATTTAATTTCTTTTGTAAGTGTAGGTGTTCTAAGCTTCTTTAAGAAAGACACACTAGACAAATTCTGTCCCCCAAGGCTGTTACTGCTTTTTGATTTTTATTGTTAGTTTGCTCATTCTGTGATAGGGATGTCGCCTTTTTTTTCATTTCGGTATTGTCTAACCTGAGAAAGTCAGATCACACTTCGGTGTGGGAAACCATGAGCAGCATTGCAGCTGTTCACAAACCTAAACAGTGAGGTTAGAATATTACTCAAAGCGGAAAGTTCTGTGCCCCTGTGAAGCATTTTTTTGGTCTGCTTTTGCTCTGTTTTTAATCTTCATGATGTGTTGGTTCTTTTTCATAACCTTTGCAAGAAATTGTTTTGATCCTTTCTTAAACACACGCTAAACTCATCAGGTTCTAGTCAGGCTCAGGTCATCCACCAGGAAGATGAGACACTGCAGTCCACAGTTGTTACAGATGAAAAGTAAGAGGTTTTGTACTTGCTTATACCTGTAGTAGGTAATGAACCAGAAATGTGATGTTTATCAATATTTGTAAATATTGTCCAGATAATTGACAAATATTATTTAGAAACTGCAGCTTCTTTTTCAGATTTACTGGATTCTGAAATGGTTGGGAATTTACTGGTGTTTGCCTGGTCTAAGATATTATCTATATCTAGAAACCACCAAAATTAGAACTAATTAATGATTGGCCATTTTAAATCTATAGAGAGAGAGTTATCTTTTCCAAGTCACATTTTATTTTTGTGAACTAACTAGGACTTAAAGAGATGTTTATTATTTTGTCTGTGAGGATTGTTTTCTGTAACTTCATACAAAATCTTAGATGCTGCAAGATATTTTGTGAACTCCTCAGAAAAACACCTCCAAACCATTTCAGTTTGTTTGCAGATACAGACTATCTTCTATTGTTTTGTTTTCTTTATGTTTGGTTAGTTGAGCATTTTTCTGACAAAGTGCCAAAACTAGCATTGCTTTCCTCAACCATTATTTTTAATGAAACTTCAAGAAGTTATTAATGATCACTATGCAATGTAGTCCTTGAAAATTAAGAACGTGAATATAGAAAAGGGTAAAGGGTAAACTGATGTATTGGTATACTTAAGTGTTTGAGAAAAAATGTTGCTGCCCATCCTCTGTCATTTCCTATTCTATGTAGCACATGATGCAGCTTTCACTGTAGAAGACTGTCTGCTGTATAGTATTTGTCTGGTGCAGGATTTTATGATGTTGGGGTTACCAGGAATCATTTGGCAATGAAATAGCCATTGTAAATTACATTGTTACAAAACACCAATAAAACAGAATGAAAAATACAATTAATTTTTGTATCTTGTTATGTCTGAGAATTTTGGTTTCATTACAAAATGAAGTAATTGGTGGAACTGCATGTGGAACATGACTTAGTTTTTGGTTGGTGAAAGACGATAGTCTTTTAAGAACACCGGCCAGTCTAACTCCATGGATTAGAGGTATGGGCAAACTCAGGGTAGCTGAAAAATAATTGATTTTATTTAGTTTAGAATGAAGAGCATTATGGGTCAATCAATTTAAGGTACTGAAGAAATGGAACGTGAAGATCAATTCAAAACACATACTTTAAATTTTTAACATGAAAGTTAAACACAACATAGTTTCCGTAACCTGTTCAAAGTTGTTATGGGCTTGTATAGCATGGCTGCCAATTCATTGTTATGGAGTATGATTTAGTGAGATCTTTGTAGAAAATAGTTAACACAATTATAGAATTAATAAGGTTCTAGGTACCAAACAAAAGGTCCATCTCTCATGTATTACACCTCTTCATCCTCTTTCATGGTTTTTCCATCCATGGTTTCTCATGCTTGAAGTATGTGGTTGCGCCTGGCCTGAGAGGCATCTCCAGGGCTCAATTCAAAATTCACTTGCATGGATTTTCCCCATTGTCGACCATTGCATCTCTCCTGTTTCATCACACCAACCAGGGGGGTACTGCACTCAGTAACTAAAGGTACATGCTTTGTGTTCGTTTTTATAGTATAAAACCTGTGTGATACTGGATTTGTTTTCTCTTACCCACTGTTGCCCTTGGGCATATTTATGTTGATCTATCTATTAGGTACTGTATACACTATACACTTTTTCCATTATTGATGACAGATCAGGACTGTATTCTGTAATTTCCCACACGGGATTAAGTATCTATTCCCTTCATATAAGGAGGACGGGGTGAACTATAAGTGTTTATATATTCCATACATGCCAGGTCTAGACATACAGTACATAGACTAGATGCAAATCAATCTTGGAAGAATCTAGGAGTCTCCTAAGAGGATAAGGTGTTACTGTGTGTTGTTATACCAGTTTCTCATGTCCCAGGGCTCCAAGTGCAGGCCAGTTAATTGGCCTTTTAATCAACTAAGTTATCAATGTTTGTTTTTAGAAAAATAAATTTAGTTTGTATTCCCCCTCCAACAGAAACTGAAGATGCTTTAAATTTAATCTTTCAGTTTGTTTTTAATTCAAATGATTTTAATTTTTTTTATACTGTATGCTTACAATATAGCTTTTCTGTCTTGCAGTATTATTGTTTCATAGGAATCTTCTGTGCTGGTTTACAATGACAGTAATTTGTTTTGTCAAAAACGTTTCAAAAACAGGTGAGGACTAAAAGACTTTTCCTGTGAAAAAAGCTACACAGAAAATGCCTCTACACGCACAATTGTCGTAGTTCTTTAGTAGTGTTAACTGGTATAAAAGTTCTGTCTTTTAAATACAAATGTACAGCAATAAGCTCTGAAATGGAAAATGACAATGACAAGTGAGTAAGATGTGTGCAGACTGTACATGTTCATTTGACCTTTAAAGTTCTGATTGTCTTCAGGGCTCCACGTTAGGTGTGTCTGTGCTTCAGAAAAAAAGGCTGGTCACAGTCTAATTCTATTCAGCTGCTTTGTGCTCATCGTCAGAGGAAACAAAGGAAATGGGCTCATGAAGATAGTATCTAATGTTTTGCAGTTCAGTGTGTGGTGCGTCCGGATATTTTTTTTAGTTGGAAGACTCATTTAGTAGATATTTCAGTGAGAAAGGGGGTTGCATGGTACAGATCTTAAGTCTTCATGTTAAAAAATTATCTTGCATCCAAAACAAGGACACATTCCATCTCTGTTCCCACGTGATAACAGTGACATTGCTGGGGAAATGCCTTGATACAGGGAAAGTCCAATGTGAGCTTGGTATTCCTGGAAATGTGCACTTAATAGTCTCTTGATGGTTTTTGTTTTATTATTATCAACATTTAATGATCTCTTGGGCCTGTTCTGTTACATTTATTAAATGATTTTATTTATCACTGTTAGGGATCTTAAAATATAGAAGCAGTGCTTCATAAGTATAGAGAATGAAAAAGAAAAGCCTACGCTGTCTCAGGTTGGAACTGTGCTTTCAGTGGGGGATGGGGGTAGGTGCTCTTTTGCCTTATAAGGCTGTTCTTATTGCTTGTGTCTGAGAACATCGTTCTTTAAGCTCTGCAACTTAAGACTGGGAGGCATCGGGAGAAAAGGCTGAACCCTGAAAAGAAAATGTATATATGCATGTGTTTGTGTTATATATAAATATTCAGTTGATTTTTAAGTGGAGAGAAATATTAAAACAATTCCCCCAATACATGCATAAACAGCTTATACTCTTCCTGGTCTGGAACTAAACTTAGCAAAAAGTGAAAACGTTCAGGTGGGTAGCTGCATCAGCATACATAAATTGCAAAGGAACAAATAATAGGTTTATTCTAAGCTGAAAAGAGAAGAAAAAATACAATGTTTCAGCTGTGGAGCTGAAATGTTTAGTTTTCTTTCTTTTCAGCATGGAATAAACCTATTATTTGTTCCTTTGCAATTTATGTATGCTGACGCAGCTACCCACCTGAACGTTTTCACTTTTTGAAAGTGAAACCTATTACTTGTTCCATAATGTGAAAATACTGTGTTCTGAAAGCATAACACATTAATGTAAACTTGCATGTTTTGGATGATGTGGCCTCTGTCACACCTCGGCAAATAAGTCTGATACGATGAGGTATCAACTGTAAAAACCCAAAAGGTAAGCAGTATTTGCACAATTTTTTCAAAATGAGCTATTCTGCTAAACTGAAGTAAGACATTTTGATTCTGTCTCAGTGTTTTGGTTAGTTTCTGCGGGTCGGGATTGCTTGAGCGGCTCCCACTGTTTCAGCAGAAGCAGTGCTGGTAGTCTGATTGTGCTTCAGAGGAGCTTCTCTGGGAGCAGCTGGGATGGAGCACAATGAGACGCAGGTGCTGTGAATCCAGCCCACAGCCTGTGACCTGAGGGTCCCGCCAGGCTGCTCCCTTGTGTCCTCTCTCCACTCCACTGTTGAACGGGACACACAGAGTGTCAGGAAGATGAGTGTGCGCCGTATTGCATTCAGACACATCTACTAGATTTCAAAGCGCCCTTTATTAGCTCGCCCTGTATGGAAAACAAAATGTGTTTTTCATGACTTCCGGTGCTGCAGCAGAACATGTAGGAGCTAGAAGGACAAATCCAGCCGAGCTCTTTCTCAGTTGCTGTGTGATGGAAGACAGTGCCAGAAAATAATCTCAGATATTGAAATTGTATTGTGTTTGAGTAATACAGGAGCAGAGGATGGTGGTGGGCATAGCTGTAGTTGCCTTCCCACACTGCAGGGACAGAATTGTTGTATGATTCATCTATGCACATGTCATGTTGCCTTTATTATGGGTAATTTAAAATGGACAGTATTCACATAGGGATACCTGGCCAGGTGCTGTGCCTTGCTAACAGTGCAATCCACAGAGGAACTTGAATTGTGTAATAATCACACGGTCAGTGCTCATGTTCTTCTACATGTTTCAGAAACACTTCCCTTGAAGTGGTTGGCTAAGTTAACTTGAAATTGCACAAGTGTTATGATGCTATCTCTACAAATTCATCTTAACAACCAGAGCTAAACTGTGGTCATTCTGTTAATGGCTTGGCTTGAATTGGTGAGTATATTTTTTTTACAGAAGTATGATTTCAGGTGTAATTCTTTTTGTTAAATTCTACATGACTGTGGTTTAATAATCCTCATGCTGCAAACCAAATGCCGAACTCTTGTGCAAAAGCGATGTTTTATAGCTGAGCAAGACTCCCTAATTCTTCACATACCAGACTCATCTTCACATTGTCATTTTGTTGACAAGGAATCATTCATGATTTGGCCTCATTCTATAAGTCGCTTGCCATCTGATTTTAAAATTGTAAAAACAAAGACAGCTCTGGAGAACCCAAGAAAAACCAAACAATGCAGGGGGTCAGTCTTTTGCAAAATTAGATTGTGTGTTGTCATCTGTTTACAATAATCAGGCTTCAAGTGTATGTTTAATTTCCTTATTCTAAAAATATAGGATTCAAAATAATAAATTAGTACTGATGTTCTTGTTAACACCCTAGGCATGCAAAAAATTACATAGAATTTTACCCTCATCCACAATCATTAATTGGGAAAGCTCTTCTGTTGCAGAGGCTCAAAGTGCTTGACAGGCAGAGAGAGAGAGCAGTGTAGTCCAGGGACACATTAGTTGGCATCAATACTTTGCCACAGTGCTTATAACAGGACACAAATGACTCCCATTGGGAAAGAACAATTAGTATAGTAAATACTTTGGTACAGCTTTGTTAATAGTAACTGTTTTGAATATGCAAGTCCTTTCTTAAACAGGTGGTTTGTTAATCTGTAAGAGAGGGAATACTCTCACAATTAAGGGTCACATTCATCTAGGTAAAGGAAGCCCTTTGCCCAAATCAAAGAAAGATTTTTCATGATCATTCCCTTGCAAGGGATTCACAGTACAGGTCATTGTTATCCAATGTACCATTTATCTCTTTGCCAATTCATCTGTGTGGGGACAAGATCAGAACTACAATTTTGTATGTGCTTTCTTTAGAAATGTTTCCTTTCCTGTTTTTAAAAAAGGATTGTTCTGAATGCTGAAATGATCATTTGCATGATACCTTTCATGATAACATTTTTATAGTCTTCTAATATTTATTTACACTTGCCCCTTTTAATCAAGCTAAGATTGCCCATCTCAGCTAAAGAAGTTTGATATTTCTTACATTAATGGTGCCTAAAGAAATCACAGATGTTAATTCAGTAGTTTCTTCTACATATACCTGATGTAATTGTCTACAGTGTTAATCAGTTTAAATATTAAAATACCTGAAAACCAATTATAGGAGGCTTTAAGTGAAGCACTTTAGAACCAAGATATTAATTTAGGTATACAGAAGTGTGAAAAGCTTTAACTCAATAATTTAAATAATTTGACTCAGAACAGATTTAATGTCCAAGATAACAGTATTCTGCCTAAAAGTAAATGTTTAAGGTGAAGGATTTTGTATTATGAATTTTACAAGATGTTTATGACCAAAGTTAAATACAGCAATATTTGGCATGAGAGATGTAACCTGAGCCGAAAATCATATTTTCATTTATGCTAGTTGTAGCCAAGTGGAATATGGAGTGTAGATAAGGTTTTTTTTTTGCTGTTTTGTTTTTATCCAAGAGAAATTTAAACTTAAGTTCTAACATAAATGTGTTTGCTTTATGCTAGGTTTTATGCATATAAGCTGTGTGTATAATAAAGGCTTATTCTAGATTATTGAAAGTATTGTTGACTCCCATTAATATCACAACACTAGGATTTTTTCATGTTCGTATATTCATATCCTAAGCAATGTAAATAAGAATGCTGAAAAAATGACATGGAGGTTGTGCCACATGCATATGACAAGTTTACAAATATGTTTGCATGTACAGTACTTGTTTGGAAGTGATTTGATGTGAAGCTTCAAACTGCAGTAGAAAAAGCCAGGCACGAAGAGCAGCAGTGCTAGATCCAGGAAGAGAATAGAAATACAATTGGATGGTGATATTTGGTGATTTGTATTTGTACAGACAGTGTTATATACAATTTGTGTTCTGTCTGGTGTACCTGTCAAGCAATTCCGCCTAAGGGTCTTTCTGAGCAGCATTTTCAGTCACAATCTACAGCTGCTTAGAAAGCACACCAGTAATCTCTGGAGACTGACTACACATCCTCTCTGAAATCATTGGGCTCACCTGATACATTTCAGAATTAATCATCCGCCCTCATGGGAGAAGAACAAAGCAGTGGAGAGCCCGAAGGGAGCTTCCCAAGATTCCTCCTGGCTGGCTATCGCCAGGAGTCATGTCATCTCAGGCTGTCTGCTGTGACCTTTTTCTAAAAGCTTTAATTTTGAAAACCATTCCCTTTTTAATGTTCTGTTACACAAAACTGCATAATATTCCATGTTATTCAGGAATCATTTTAGTCAAACTTATATCTAGGCTGAAGACCAGCTGTGAGACTGGCTTAATTGCAGATCCTTTTGTTCTCAACCAATTAGCAGTGGAACTTTTGACGGACAGGTTTTCTGGTGCTTCACCGTTAATGTTTAAATTTGTTAATGAATTCACACATTCACACTGTTGATATGATTTTATTTTTTCTTGTGCATTTTATATCCAGAGGTATAATATAGGACAGATCTGATAATGCTTTTGTATAATCTACTTTCAGAACAGGGGCTTTAGAAGATATTTGTTGGGCAAAGCTATCATTCTTAAAATAAACCTAATAATGATTAAGTATTCTTTTAAGAGAATTAAACTTTTTTTTTTACAGTTTTAAAAAATATTTTAAATATTTGTACATCAGGTTATACAAATATCTTCCATTGTGTTTGGTGCTATCTCTTATATGGGTGGTGGGGATCTTGGATCTGCTAGGATAACTTTATTGGCCATATACAATTTCTTGCATTAGGAATTTGTCTTTTCACATACCCCAGCTTGCTCTCCATGAGACACAGACACAAAGAGAAGCTTTGGGTCAGAGCACAAGGTCAGCCATTGTACAGGATCCCTGGAGCAGTTGGTGTAAAGGGCCTTGCTCAGGGGCCCAACAGAGTAGGATTTCTCTGCCAGCCATGGGATTTGAACCAGCCTTCCAGCCACAGGCACAGATCCTTAGCCACAGTGCCACAGCTCCGCCCTAGGCAGAGCTCTGATTCAAGTCCTAACATCACATTCCCTTTCCCTTTCAATATAGAATACAGTCTAGGTTGACATAGTCGTCACTATTTTTGCCTTTCAATACTACTAGTAGAAATGTTATATTCTTCTTCTTTACAGGAACAAGTAATAGGTTTATTCCATGCTGAAAAAAAGAAGAAAGAGAACACAACGTTTCGGCCGTGGAGCCTTCTTCAGGTGAGAGCCTTCTTCACACCGTGGAGCCTTCTTCACACCTGAAGAAGGCTCCACGGCCGAAACGTTGTGTTCTCTTTCTTCTTTTTTTCAGCATTGAATAAACCTATTACTTGTTCCTTTGCAGCCTACGCATGCTGACGCAGCTACCCACCTGAACTTCTTCTTCTTTACACCTACTTAGAACCAAGATATTAATTTAGGTATAATTTAGGACCGCCCTATCAGCTCATATCGCTGACCACCTAATCTCCGTAACCTTCTTGTTCACAGCTCCCTTGACCGTCCTCAACAATCATCCATACCAGGTACTTTCCCCTCCAACAAAGCTCGCTGTATCACCTGCAAGCACGTATCTAGCACTACACTCAAAGAAGGGTTTCTTAACTCCTGAAGACGTTCGAAACCAAAATTATCCTGAAACTAGGATCACTCCTTCCCCCTTCTCTCAATGACAGACTCGTTTTCTTCTAATTCTCTCTATTCACTTGTAGGTTTCAACTTCACACCTCTCCCCACCTCTCTCGATCTCACACCACTTGATTAGCCACTCTGCCTCTCCCCTGCTCCCTGCTCCCTCCTCCTCCTCTGTCCTGGCTTGTTTTCCAAGGCTATAATATCTTTGCTGTCTGCCCTATTTTTTGAAGAAGGCTCCACACCCAAAACGTTGTTTTCTTTCTTCTCTTTTCATCATGGAATAAAACTTACTTGTTCCTTTGCAGCCTACACATGCTGACGCAGCTCCCCACCTGAACTATCTCTAAACTGTTCTACAGTTTGAGTGCGTGTACAGTACGTGTGTGCTCTGAAATAGCGTGTTACGTCCAGGGTTGCCTTTCAACCTTTTTCTACTGGGATAGTATGCTATGGCCCTGTATTGGATTAAGAGGTTATTGAAAATAGATGGGTGACACAATTAATTAAAAAAATATTTAAAAAATGGTGAAAGGGTTAAGCAGACATAAGTATGTTCCAGGACTGTTGCTAATATGCTTTAAGGTTCTTACCATATACTCTCATTGAGAACAATTTTCCAGTTGAATTAAGGACTTGAGACTTAAGGACTTGGGACTTAACAGTCCCTGGTGACAGGCTCATATCCTGCATACTGGAAATACTGGAATAACATGCCTCATAATCCCATTTGGTATTAATCACACCAGCTAGTTTTTAAAAATTGCTGTGGGTAAAATTAATCGAAAAGTAATTAACACAGAACTTCAATTAGAAAAGTTGTCTGAGGTTCATCAGATAAACATGAGAAGATTTTGCATGATATGAGCAAAAAATTAGCAATTATTGATCAACTAGAGAGAACTTGGGAAAGTACTTTGAAAACAGATTATATGAATCAAGCTGTATACAATATTTGTCCGAAAAAAAATTGAAAACGGCAATTTTGTGTTGAGATACTGCCAGCAGAGCAAATGTTCACAAGGACAGTCATACCATTTAGTGTCAGAGGTGTTTAGTAAATATTTCACTTGGCTTGGAAATATTTCCATCATATCATTTACTAATAAAATGCAGGAGAGATGTGAAGAAATAAAAAATTAAAACTAAATTTAAAAAGATGCTGGTTGTCTCTTTCAGCATAGAATCTGTTGTAGACTTGTGATACAATAATCATCTGAGGGTAACACTTTAGAAAACACTTGTAAAGATGGGCTGCTAATATGTGAATAAAAAAAATAGTACATGAACACATGACGGGCAACCCTTATATAATGCCTGACTTCAATTACCTTTCATCAGTAATAATCCTGCAACACAGCCTTCACGTATCACTAATAAGACCTGTATTAGCCATTTACTAGCACTCAATAATAATTTCTTATTCATAGGACTATTAGGCATAGCCATAATAATTTAATAAAACCCAGATTAGTATGCGTCCATCAATCAATTTTCAGTAACCATTTTATCCTTGGATGGCCAGAGTGACCTGAAGCTCAATCCAGCACAGGCTTATTCAGTCACAGACATACAGGGAGAGAGAAGGGGAGCAATTTTAAAGATACCAATTAACCTAGACAGGATATCTTGACACTGTTGCAGATTCAAACTCCATTTCAGGTTCAATATGTCCTCTCCTCAATTCAAACATAATACGGTTCTGCAAGTGCCAGTTCAATTTCTACCATTCACTCTGAAGTTACATAAAACTCAAATAAATTATGTTTCACGTGCTGCCTTTAAATCTTCTGTAGTGTAGAGGTTAACCTGAAATAATTAATTTTCCAGTTGTCTCCTCAGGTAAAAATCACCATTTAAAATCACCAGACCATTTAACGTGGGTGACCAAGCCAGGTCTGTTTTAGTTCTAGTTTTACATATACTACAGTACTTAAACACTGGTGCTTCTAAGGACTTGTCATCAGTTCCAGCCTGAGCCATGTCACTAGCCAGCTTAAACTGTGATTCCTCACATGGTAATGCACTTAAGTGATACAATGGCATTAATTGACCAAGTATCAGCACAACATTTTCATGGAAGCTATGAACTCCAAAGTCATTGAAAGCTTGTGGTGACTACAGTGAGACATGCACACTTCCCTGCACTGACTGTCCTGTGAAGTACTGTACTTCAGAGTTTGACATGACAAATAACTGTGAAGTGGATGTGTGACAATTCTGCTACACCAAAATTAAGGAAAGGTTAAAACAATGCAAACAGGGCAGCTCTCTCTCTCTAGGAGATGTCCAAAGGGTCTGCATTGAGATGACATTTAAATTTCTGCATGAGGAGAAAAAATGTTTTATGTCCATTCTCCACTGGAATCTTGTAGGTTTTTTGCACGTGGTTCATTAAAATTAGAAGCACAGAAACAGCATTGTGGATCTGTAACTCCAGGCACTCCAGCTGTTTGCCTCGCTAAAAACATAGTGTTCTACTGTGCTGACCTGACAGTTCTGTGTGCTGTTGTGCCAGCTGTGTGTGCTGCCCACGGCACACCCTGAATTAATTGCTAACAAACCCCTCTACGTCACACCCTGACTATAGGCACTCTAGGACTGGCAGAAAGAGATGGGTGTGGGTTTATTTCAGAAAGCTCAGCCTGAATGCTTATTCCATTTATGCAATTTTTTGTTTTTCCAGGGTAATGGGGCCAATGAGCATCAATAACCTGGCAACTTCTTTAGGAAAACGTTTATGAGAAAAACAAGAAAAGGCTAGAAACATGAAAACAGTTTTGCAGTGTCTATGTACTTTAATAGTGTGAGTGAACTGTAAGGGAAAACTAGGATGACAGCTACTGTCTGGAGTCTATTGGCCAAGCAGTTTCTTAAGGAGTCATTAGCAGCGAGGGGTGAGTTTAGTGCAGGTGATGACTGTATGCATAAAAAGATTCACTGCAACATGTGATGTAAATGCCTAAAACAGGTTTTAATGTGATGTGCCGAGTTTCAAGTCAATCATTGCAGCAGTTCTAAAGACAAGTTTGAAGCTTGAGAAAAACATTGAACTCATCCATAAGCAGGTTCCCAGTTGAACATGTTAATCGTGTTATTAGCATGATGTTTATCATGGTGTGCTCAGGATATTGTTGTAGGGGTTGTTTATTTACAAGAAAACAAAATGGAGATCCATCCTAGACTCTATATCAGATGTAAAGGGCTCAGGAGAATGTGTAAGGACATGGAAGATAGAAGCAAGATGGTGATTCTTGTTGAAACTACATTCCAAGGGAAGCAGTGAGAAAGACCTGCCATCCTTGCTCACCTGACAAATTGATGAAAGAATTTCTTCAATGACAGATTAAATCAGGAATTTGAGGGTTCCAGTGATTGTCAATCTCTGCTCTCTAAGAAAGAAAGCAGAGCCTTTATTATGCACAGCATCAGAGGAAGAGCAAAGAGACTGAGTGATGAAATCGTAGACACTTATGAGTTTTCTGAACTAGGTTTTTTGAGACAGAGACCTTGGGTTATAATTCCAATAAGCAACTTAGTTGAAACTTTGTCATGTCTAGAGAAAAAGAAAGAATCATTGAAAACAGAGTTTGGAGAGAGCTTGTTAGATTTGCTTCTTTTTTTTTCTTATTGCAAAAGAGAACTACTGTACAGTATGTACTTAATCGTGCAGTTCAGTTTGTGTCTGTTTTCCAGAGAGCTCCCTATTAAAAGATCACTGCTGCCTCACTGTGCCCTGTGCAGTGTTTCAAAGGATATGAACTTTGGAGTTGGTTGGCCATGGATTGTGAACAGGAGTTAGTTTTACAGGCTGAGTATGGACAGTGTAGCAGCAATAAGACAGTGTTGCTGTGCTTTTCCCAGCGAGGCCCCATCTCTCTCAAGCCATTAATGCTGTGCACTGTTTCAGGAATGTTTGCCATCCCGATAATGGACAGTTCCCAGGATTGGGGATGCACCCAACTGGTCATAATGGCCCAACCAGTCATGATGGACAGCCATTCCTGGTGCCTCGTTGTCTGAGTGAGACTCTAATCCCAACCGGTTTATGGTCCGAGAGTTAGAGGTCATGGTTACTCACTCAAGTTGGCCATCCCAGTAGGAACATGCAGGGCGTGGAAACCCCACCTGCCTGGCTACCTCTCGCGCACCAACCGCATTGTCACCCAGTTAAAAATCATTGCACAGAGCTCAGTGGCTCTCACACTCTCTCTGACTTAGTCACGTGACTGCCAGCGCTGTTGCCTGAGTGTGGGACATGCAACTTTGTTCCAAGCGCTGAGCCAGAGGAAGACGTACATAAAGACTAAATTCTGCCCGTGATCAAGCCTGCAGCAAGGACCTCACGAACTGCTTGCACCACTGTGCATCCACCTGATCACCGGAGCCATACGGTTGGAACGTTTTCGACATCTAAATGCTTTTATTCAGAAGCAGCCACTGCCAAACCAAGTTTCTTCCGCCTAAAGAATGACTTGCCTTGACTGGCGCAGTCATTTCTGTGCAGAGTTTACTAGTTCAGCTCAAGGCTAACTAGTCGGGTCCCTGGAGAGCAACCCCTGCTGGAGCGAAGCAGCAGAAACTTCTCCTTGGTTGTCCCCGAGGCAGCAGAGCACCTATTGGATTGACAGATCCAGTCAGCTGATCTTCGCTGTTTGTGCCGGGAGATATAAATCCGTACTGTATAAGTAAATCTACTATTCTACATTGCCGATCGAGAGTTCAATTGTATCTCAACAGAGGTTTATATTAATTTAATTTGTATAAGTAATGTATTTACTTATGAGAATCTCATGTAGATTCAGTATTAATGAGACTATCAAGATAGTATAACTAATGGTATACTAAATGCATATTTCTAATAGCCAAAAAGAATCACCATGTGATTTATTGTTACAATTAAGAAATTGTCCCAGCAAATTCACAAAACTCTTACAACAGTCAAGAAGGAAAAAGAGGTCAGACAGCCATCTTGGTCTATGCAGGAACATCATTTTGACATACATTCAGAGCACTAGTCTTATTTTGTTAAATAAGGATCAAATTTCTATCCAATTGGCGAAGATGATTTTGAAATATGTGCATCAGGTCACTATCAGGGCTGATGCACTACTTTTTAAAAAATTAATGGATGACCTGTCTATGTGTACCTGTGCAGTATGACATTGCAAGACTGCCTGGACTTTGAGTTTCAAAAGTGCAGAAAAAATAACAATCTCTACAATAGTTTTCCCAGCCTTGGGACACAATAAAAAAAAACAACAATACTTATAATCTTCATGACATTCTTGTGTTATAGTAGCTTGGACAATGTGACAACATTATAACAAAAGGGGCCTTTGCAGTTTTTTTTTAAATACAGTCAATTCAGAAGTGCAACTGTATGTACAGTATATGATAAACTTTAAACTTATTTTCTGTTTATCATTTATCCTCTGTATGACAGCATGTACTAGGATACCTTGGTAGTGAGGCTTATAACATATATAAATGCATAGCAAACAAAAATAATGTGATTTTTAAGATAAGTTATTAAGATTACACTCTTCATGAGACCATACTGATCTATGAAGTTAATGAAACATTTGCCTATCATGCATTTAAACTTCTCCCTTAGAGCTTGTCAGTAAAACAAGTACAGTAAATTGCTATTAAAAAAACAAGGTCCATTAACCTTATTGCAGGATTTTATTATTCAATTGCTACAATTACTGTGTAGGATGATTTGGTAAAAACACCTTTTGGTATGTGGTTTGTATAACTGACCCATTACCAATACATGTACTGAAACTGGAAAGTCAATGTCTTCCTATTTGCTGTAGCATTAACAAAACTGAAAGAGTGTGATTCCCCTCCAGGAGGGGATGTCAGTCCTTCAAAAGGATTACTCCAAGCAGTATATAATGATCGACCTGGGTGGACAGGGACAAATGGGGTAAAGTACTTTAGTCAAAGATATAACAGCCTGTCAGCTGCAGGACCCAAACCGGTAACCTGTCAGTTATGAGTCCAGATGCTTACCTTTCACCCTGTGCATTTCCCAAGTGTTGAAATGAGGAAAGATTATATTGAGAAGATGGAAAGGAATAGCAGTTAATATTCAAGCCATCTTGCAGTGTTTTCAGAGCTGATAAATTGTATAAGACTTTCTTCATGGTGATTCACTAAATGATTTTCATCATGATAAGCTGGTCAAGAAAAAGACCTAGAGTAGATAGCGTTAAATCAAAATGATCAATTTTGAAAAGCTTAATGTAAACCAGTCTAAGTCTATGAAAATACTTTCTTCATAAGAATCTAACTCAAAAGGCAGAAAACGTTGTTGATTTCATAAACATGTACATTAAAATAACTCACTAAACAAATAAGTGGAAGCTAAAAGAACACAGGAATTGTGATTCCTCCAATCTCCAGTCAGGAATCTCTTTTTATCCATCCCCTTTACCACAGAATTTCAAACTCAAACTTCTGACTTGTATTTGACTAGTGCAGCTCTTCCCATGCCCGAATTTGAAACAGATATGCTGTTGGGCATTGTTATGCACCCCGATAGTCTAGGGGTCTATGGAGTGCGACATCAAGGGAATTTCAGGTGTGCAGGAAGAAATCTTTGGTGTGGGGAAAAGATAGTTGTAACAAATTTGAATAGGTAAAAAGAAGTGAAATATGTTAAATTTGAATAGGTAACTGATATGGGGGAAGAGGAAATATGGGTGGTGCCAAAGGAACGAAAAATAACAAACAAAACAGAGCACATTAATTAAGTGAGGGGAAGCTGACCTAACTACAAAACAAAACCAGAAACACTCGGTCTTCGGCGTCTTCTAACGCCCTAGCTAACCTTCACTAACTACCCAAAACCATACAAGACAAAAGGCACTCACCCATCCTAAACTAGTGTTACTAATACAAAGACCAACTACGTGTGCACAATGTACCCAACAACCTTAACTAACTCTTTACACAAAAGTTCACACAAATACACAAGTGAGCTATAAATACAAATAAAGGAAAACAAGTGTAGACAAGGAATAGGGTACAAAAGAACACAGAGATTTAACATATAACAAGTTTGGGCAAGGTAATGGCAAAATAAGGGATAATACAAACAAATGAAAGTACAAGAAGACGAACATGAACCAACAGAGCCGAACCTATATGAAAACACACACGCAAAGCGAAACGAACGAAAACGAAGAGAGACGAAGCTGAAGCAAAACATAAGCGAAACGAAGCCAAAGCTGAGCAGAATCGAAGTCAAGCAAAAGGCCCCTTCATTCTGAAAACCTCCAGGTTAAATACCAAAGAAGCTGATTGGTCGAGAAGCAGATTATGAATGACGTAATACAGCAAGGTGGATGAATTAATAAACCAATGGGGAGGGAGAACAACCAGAGTCAGGAAGCGTGGAACATAGAAACAAAAACACACACGGACCTCACTGGGACATAACAGGCACCTTCAGCTGCTGAGCCACACAGCACCACTTCCCGGCAGCAGTGAATTCTGCCTCACTGTGAGGCTGACCCCCTGTCAAAGCATCTTCAACTCCAACAAGCTTTCCAAGGGGTGATGTCACCTGTAACAGGCTCAGTACACACATCAGACCTCATCCTGAAGAATCACAAAATGTGGGCACAGACAGACAGATGAAAACTGTAAATCAGTTTATTGAGACATCAGTATTTGATTTGTTCTTCAGCTCTGTTAGATGATAAAATCTACAAAATCGAGTTTTGTTTTCTGGATTTAGTATGATTTCTAGTGAAAAAAAAGGTTACCAATTAGCCAAAGAGCTGGTCTGATACAGTTGTTTTCAATCAACAGCACCAAAGACTTTTAAGGTAACAAAATGATTTTATTGTTGACATATATTTGCATAATGTATAAGTGAAACTTAAGAATAAAAGTTATATGTTGTCTATACAATAAAAAAGGACTAGAAGGAAAATTGGTGTGATGATTAGTGCTGCTGACTAATAGCTCTGGGGTTCTGGGTTAGATTCCAGCCTTGGGCATGTGTTTGTTTGTCAGTCCCATGTTCTCTGCATTTTTATTAAATGATCTGGTTTCCTCCCACCTCCAAGGGATATGCTGGCATTGTGCATTGGCTTGTCTAAATGGTCAATTTTTTGTGGCCCAGCACTGGACTGGCATCCCATCACACAAGTGGGTCCAGTGCTCTCAGTCCTGTCCTGCTCCCTACAAGTCTGGGATAACCTTTGGCTTATTGTGACACTAATAAGAGGATGACAGGTAGATGTAAAATGTGGACTTTTTCTCTTAAACTTTTCAGATGGTTTTCTCAGTATTAACACTAAAGATTGGTGTCCATTAATATCTATAAATAGCCTATTCGCGTGTGATTAATCATTTTGTTAAAGAACATTACATACCTATGGTTAGGATAAGGGTGTGATTACAAGGCGTGGTCAGGATTTTAGGAATTTGTTAATATCATCCAATTAACATACAGTATAATATGGTTACCACCTTATTTATACCATACTTTTTGTATATGTTACATTTATGAAATGATTATGAACATCATTTATAAAAAGTGTTAGTTTTTTCTTAAAGTTGCTAGAAAAAATATCTTACATGCACTGCACTTCTAGTATTTTCAAAATCTAAGGTTTTTCAGTACATTATCATACATCATCAATTAGACTCATTCAAATGTTAGTTAAGCAACAATAGCTGTTGTGATAAGAAATTAATGCACAGAGATTTCACTTAAGAACATACCCAAATGAAGCCGTTTGACTACAAATTTAGATTTCAGATGAATTCAGAATTAATGTAGAATTTAGATGAGCATGGTCTTTCTTCAGACGAGAGTTCTCAGAATTTTATCGTAGCTAGATAATATCCTAATTAAGTCATTTTATGTTTGTACTTTGTATTCTCTAAATGTTTGTTGATAGATTTCCTCACCTTGTAAAATCAGAACCCTGGCCTTTGGGTGTGGTGGTCCATGCTCCCAGCAGTCTGCTGGCTAATATATCCCAGGGCGCTCAGCTGTTGCTACTGGCTAAAAGCCCAGAGTGAATACTATCCTGGACAGGGTGTTCCTGTCAGCCAAGCGGAAGAACTGACTTTCGTACAGAATATTATCCCCACTCTTTGTCACTGAATTCTACTGAACTAAGGAAGAGATCTGCCTTGCTAATCCCCATCCTTCTCTGGTAGGATTTTTTTATTTTTGTTTTATCAGCATTTGTTTATCCAGTTGAAATAGTCTTTTACTAGAGAGTAAAATTAAGAAATCCTCTCTCTTACTAAGTAAACTTTTTGAACTACAAAATTTAAATTCTACTCCAAGCTGTTACTACATCCATTCATCTATTTTCCAACCGCATTGTCCAATTCAGGGTCACAGGGGAGCCAGAGTCTATCCCAGCAAGCAATGGGTGTAAGGCATAATACACTCTGGACAGGGTGACAGCCCATCACAGGGCAGACAGACACAGAAACACTCAAACCAGGGCCAAGTTTTCATTAACCTACAACTACTGTACAGTATGTCTTTGGAGTGTGGAAGGAATCTCGCACAAACACAGTGAGAACATACTGTACAAACTTCACCTACAGACCACTCCAGGTCTGTATTGGACCCCAGGGCCCTAGTTCTGCAAGGCAACAATGATAACCATTTTGTCTCCATGTCACTCTCCATTACTGTATTTGTACCAGAAATTAATTTTGCACATTACTGATATGAAAAAACTTTTTGGCTGTTACAGATTCATTGCATGTAACATTTCTATTTAAAAAGTGATTCAGTAATTACAGAGCTGAACTTAATTGATAAAATAGTATTCTATTACAGTTTTTTCTAAACAATACAAATATATCACTACACAGACAAAAACATTGAAGGATTCCCATACTGTATATAGTACATTATATTACTTGTGTGACAATCAGAAAAAGAGCAAGTGACAGAAATGCTCCTTCTTAATATCAAAATCCCTCCATCCACTGAGAATGAAACGGTACATCCTGTTTATTTTTCCAGGCCCTTCAAATTCCCTCACATTACAGAATCAAGTTTCCTCTCTGCAGGCCCACAGCCCCACACAGCTGCCTTGAAGGGCGTAGTGCTGACCAGACTAAGAAGATGGCTCCCTGCTGGGAGAAGGTGAACCCCCAGGCCAAACAAATATTCCACTTCCTCTGCAGCCTCACATCTGCCAGAGCACTGACATGACTTTCTCTTATAGCATGCAGAAAGACGGGTGAAGATCTAGTATGCATTTGAACTAGAATGCATATTGTATGTAATTACCAAAACAGATTACTGACCACAGACAGACGAGGTGTTTTGCATCTATTACTTAAAAAACGTTTAATGGTTTTTGGGAATATAAAGCATTTTGGGAGGATAAAGCATTGTTTATAGAAGAAAGTCCACCTTTCTTGTCTATTTTAATATACTAAACCACTAATAGTTGGCATCCTATTAATTTGTGGTACTGATCTTTGAGTGATGTTTGCACTACAGAGAGTCTTATTGATGCAGGGATTGGCCTGGGAATGAGAGCAATGTGGTTTATGATTGACCAATCAATTAATAACTTGGCTCTCTTAGGAAGACACCAGGTATAAAAAAGCCTCAGAGTGTTTGGTGCTCTCTGTCTTGCAGATCTGGAGCACTGTGTGTGCTTGTTAACTGACTGTTTTGTCTGTTTGCATTTTTGAAGAGGGTTTTCTTTATGTAATTTATGCCAGGGATCTAGACATCCTGTTGGATGGCCATAGGTTTGAATTAGGTTGATGCTATTGTGGTAACATTGAGCAATATTGCCCCAGTAAAACACCTACTATATACTGTAAATGGGTACTCTTCAGGTTGGCACTGTAAATGTTAATATTGTTCCTTTGACTCATCTAGTTCAATAAACCATTAAAAATTGATCAACCATGACAATTTGGTTTTGGACTACTCCATTCTATTAATAAATCAATTTGATAAAACTCTAAATTGTCTAAATTCCTTATATTACGTGTGACACTGCAGCTAATCCAGTCTGTGGATTATCTTCTGGTGGATTTGCTTCCTAGTCATTTGCACCGATCCTGTTGAGCAACGGCCGTCTGGACAGGAGGAGAGGACAATTCCAGATACTCGCAATTCTTTGTGTAAAGAAGTGGATTTATCATTGACTTTTATCATTGACGATTGTGATCCAAACTCAGCAGACTATTCTACAGTAAGTGAGGTCTTACTAGTGCTTTGCACAAGAAGGAGTAAAGCTTCCCTTGACTGAATTTCCACACTTTGTCCTGCTGTCACACCCAAAAATCCTGTTTGTTTTTCTATTGCCTCCTCACATTGTCTTGAGGTGGACATAGAAGAATCTACATAAACACCCAAATCCCTTTCATGTATAACTTGCTGCAGCTCAGAAGCACACATGCAATATGTAAATTGTATGTTTATATTGCCAATGTGAATAATTTTGCACTTATTCATGTAAAATTTTATTTGCCAATCGACTCTGTCAATTGTCACCCTGTCCGGAGTGTATTATGCCTTACACCCATTGCTTGCTGGGATAGACTCTGGCTCCCCTGTGACCCTGAATTGGACAATGCAGTTGGAAAATAGATGAATGGATGTAGAAATGGAAGAAGAAACACAACATTTTGGCAGCTGAGTCTTCTTAATCAGTGGCATACCAGTTGTACTGTATGTCTTTTTGTAATTCCATTGCTAGTTCTCTTGTTTACACCTCCCCCTGTTTTTGTTTTACATGCAAATTAAGTAGTTTACTGACTATACCAGATCAAAGGTCTTGAGATAGATCAGAAAGAGCAACAGACCTAAAACAGACTCCTGCAGTACACCAATGCTTACATTTGTTGTGCTCCTTAAGATTGCACACTTTTTCCTGTCTCTTAAACAGTTCACACTCCATATGCATGAATTAGCTTGAATTCCTATGGCTTTTAAGTTGAGAAATAAACCTTTTATGAACACCCTTCTCAAAAGACTTAAAATATATCAAATCATATAATTTAAAGTTATAGACCTTAATGCTTGTTCAATGACTTCTAGTAAAAAAGACCATATTTCTAAAGACATGTTTGCTGTCTCTTAAAATCCAATTGTGTTGTATGTATCCTGCTAGTTGAACTCTCACTATTGCTTCCTTAATGTTACCATAACAGAGGTAAGATTCATAATAAATCAAGGGATGTTAAGTTAGAAAAGTACATTGCGCTATTTTTACTATTTTTGGTTACCACATTACAAAAATGACAGTGCCGCTCTGGAATCAGTCTAGATAAGAGTAACTAGATTAATTTCCAGGCTTAAAAGAATGTCATACATTGATAAAATACTAAAAAACTTAACCTTTTTGATTCTGAGCAGAGACCTAAATGAAGTGACTCAAGTACTCAAAATTCAAAGACAACATTGGTAAAGTATATCCAATTGACTCTTTCATGAGCAAACAACACAAATTTGAGGATGTAAGTGTAAACTATATCGATGTCCTTAAACAGAAGAGCAGGTCGTTTTTTTACACAAATTGTTGTAAGGGCCTGGAACAAGCTATTCAATTGTGTTGTTTAAGCTGATATCCAGGCTCCTTTCCAGAAACAACTAATTGAGCTTCTTGGATCCATTAGCTATTAATAACAGATTCCTCTCATTTGTAAACTTTTTATGTTTTTATGAATGATCTGTTTTCTAGCTCAGTTTCATCTCCCTTTTTTAATGAATAATTGTTTCCTCTGTGGTTTTAAAGAGAACAGGTACAGCTCCCATCCTTAAAAAAGTTGAAATTTTCTATGAATGACCATCATTTTGTTAGGGAAAATACCATCAGGAACCAATACTTCTAAGGATAACTCAAAGAGTGACAGGACATGAAATTAATTTTAGAACATTATCCTATTTTCCACATGAAATGCCGTTTTTTTAATTGTAGAGCTTCAGGTTTGTTTTTCCACCTGTTTTTCCATCAGCTTTTAGTTGTGCTGATCTTTATCTCCCTCATAATGGAGTATATAACACAAGTACGGGACCCTAATCTCGCACACTTCCACACCGCACACTTCCACTCACCTACTGTATGTCTTGTTGTACTTCACTTCTCTCTGGCATCTCTCGCACCCTTCTAGACCCTTGCAGCAACTCCCTAGCTCAATATTCAAAATGGTGAGTGGGGGGGGGTTCTTTCAGCTAGGTGAGTAACACCGCATACTCTCTGCATACTGTACATTCTCTATGGCATTCATGAGAATCTGACCAAGCTACTGAACTGACAGTTATGACATATCACTGTATATTAACCAATTCATGTCATATCAATTATCACATCATAAGCACAGCAGAAGGTTTACTGTTAAACCCATATTTTAATTTGGGGCATTTAAAAATTAATATGAACATGTGTAGAGTAAATGATTCTGTATATTTTTTTTATGTTGCTGTTCTTAGTTTGAACGCTCATCTGTGTCAAAAAGCAAGCAGAGGTATAATCTACTGTTTGTATTCTGAGAAAATAAAGTATAAATACACCAGAGAAGCATGGTACAGTATGTACCATGCATGAGCAACGATCAAGTACAATAACATAAAAATACTGCCTTTCAAACATGTTGTTATAGTGTAACAGTGTTATAGTCTATTATGGTCAGACAAAGTGCATATAATATAATGGCCAACAAAATATATTTTGTTTTATATTTGGTTATGTGTTTTTAAAACATGTTGTGTTTCAATTATGGTGTTGAAAACCAATACTATCATTTAAATTACTTTTGCATTTTTTGAAATACTAAAATTGTCTGCTTGCCTGTTTTTTGAATAGTTCCAAAAACAATTGTTCTTTAGTCCAATCAAATAATCATATTTAAGAATTCTTCATTCCCTATTATTTATTGAACCAACTATACATATTTGGCATAAGCTCAACTAAATACCCAGCAATCTCGATTTAAATGTGTTATTTGTGAATATAAAACACAATTCATGCATATTGAAACAAATGGAAAAGATCTAATCCAGAGATTATGTAGGGTGTGTGTTAGCTTTTTTAATGAGCCCACATCCCACCCTAATGGAACAAGAGGAGCTGCTAGACTGTCAGTTCAGTGGGCTGTGGATGTGGAAATTGAATGGAGCCTTTCAGTTCTGCTGCTCGTCTCCCTGGGGGTGAGAGACTGGTTGCCATGGATATCTTGGATTCAAGCAGCTAATGGGTGGGAGTTGTGTAGCTCTGGCAACCTGGTCTGTCTAGGGTGGAATCCGACGCAGAGTGCCGTGGGTGTGGTGTTGGTGGACTGGGATGTAAGAGGTCAGGCAGATTGCCTCACTGAATGTTAAAGCTGTATTTATGCCCTCCTTTCATTTCTGTTTTGCTGTAAATATCTGGAAGCCTGTCACAGAGGGAAAAAAGTAATTCGCTTTTGGTTCACTGAGCTTTCCCTCATTTGAAATCCTACAGTTCTGAGGCGAGGGCCATTGCATGGCTCTTTTTTTCTCCAGGTACAGACTGCTAAACAACTTAGAACTGCACAACATACTGTATACTGAGAATATTTTGGCTTATTAGTCAAAAGTAAGGACACTTCAATTGTCTTGATTAGCAGAGAAGTTCTTAATTTTTGAACTGCTACCTACAAAATGGTTGGTGATTTGAGCTCACATGTGTTTGTTGTGGGTTTCTGATACAATAGTTCAAGTTCTCATGGAGAGCTGCTCCCCTAGTATTTGATGTACAATGTATAACACTGTAGTGTAATGTAGTTTCTGTAAATTGATTCTACCTGTGGGTAATGTAATTGAACAATATGCAGGTACCAAAGGGTTATTTTATGGCGCATTATCTTCTGTGAATAAAGCAAATATTTATCATTGTAATCAGAAAGAGATACCATAAACCTGATCACTGTAAATACCCTTACCTGATCTCTCAACAACCCATTAATGGAATGATGTGATGTTTTTGCCATATAATTAATAAATGGTGAATCTAGGATCTACAGCGTGAGGAGGATCTGCACAATATTTTGTCCAAGCAAACCTAATCTGTCAGTATAAGATTCGTATCAATAAGAAACTTTGGAATCTTTGGAGATGATGCATTTTTCCTTGTCAACCACTGGACTCAGGTCTTCCAAAACTGCAAAGTGATATGGTGATAGTTGATGGCTATAACACCCCTCCATATGCACAAAGCGCATTTAATATATCACACATCATATAATGTTCCCATTTTAGGTGTAAATTGGTAAGCAAAAAAATGGAAGGCATTTTCTTGGTTTTCAAATACATTACTGTCATAGCAACTTAATTTTAAACATTTACCACAGGAAGGTTTACTACCATTGCTTTCAATGCTGACACTACAGTACATCTAGTAATTAAGGTTACATGTTGTTATTTATGTATTGTGTATTTATAAAAATTACAAACATAAAAAAGCTGCATCTGGATCAAGCCAAAATAAACATTGCTTGAACTTGCTTTTGGTGACTAGATGTAAAAATTAAATGGTTATTTTATTGATTGCATCATGGTTTAACTAGTTGAAGTCATTACATCACTTTTGCAAACTTTAAAACACATAAAAGAGGAATGCTTTTAGAAATTAATATATTTCTGAAATGACTAAATTATGAATAGACAGAAAAGTTCTGCTCTTCCTGCCACTAGAGGACACTAGGAATTTTGTTTTTGCTTGAAAGCAATGATGTAATCTGAAAAAATCTCAAACTATGCTGAGTAAAGAATGTTTCAAGCATCGTAACATATAGTATGAGGTTAAGAAAAGGTTGGCATCAGCATTTTGAAATTGTATATTGCTGTGCATATTGATTGAACAAGATTGATTGAAAAGTTCATCTATCTGTCAAAATGTTGAGCTACAAACACCACTTCTAGGTAAAGAAATTAATAAGACTTTTTCTCCTACTTTGAAACCTCACATGAATGAATGCTGTTACAATTAACCTTTTTCACCAAAGTACAATCTTATACAATTATCAAGTTTACAGTAATAATCCAAATAAGGTGCACGTCAGTCAATCTTTCAGTGGGTGTTATTTATAGGCCTTACACTTCTTATTTGTTAAATGTTGACTTCAATGCTCTTTCTCAGGGGAATTTCAAGCTTGGAAAAGGAGAACAACTTTGTTAAAGTTTCACCCTTCTCACAAAATTTCATGAGCAGATATCAAATGACTGACCATGACAGGTTTCTAACAGCTCTTCAGGTACTCTATATCCTTTGTAAAATAAAATCAAATCGTTGTAAAAGAAATCCAGTACATTTCTTTTAAAATCCACTATATTTCTTTTAAGTAGAGACTTGAAGGCCACCATGTGGCTTTAAATACCTGCTCCGATATCAGAGAAAGAAAGGAAAGGCGTGTGTCCATTATTGAAGCCTGCTTTGCAATGGCAAGAATTACAAAGAATGTGTAAATACTTCCCCTGCTCAGCCCTTGTGACCTGTGCAGTATGTGTGTATAGACTTTGCTAATCCCTGGAATTTCTGTGTCTCTCTGTAGTTTACTTGAGCCATGGTGAATAAAAGAATGATTCTGTATGACTTAGAATTTTTTGACACAACATGGATACAGAATCTTATCCTGTAGTCTCGTTCTTGTTGCATTGCTCATGTATTGCAATAATTACTGTTACTTCTATTAATAATTCCATCCACTGTCATAAAACTGCCTATTTACACCTGGAACCTATCCTAGAAGCACAGCATGCCAGGTGGGATTACATTCTGGAGTAGATGCCTGTCCATTACAAGGCACACATACCAAGGGACATTGTTAATACACAAATTTAGCCAGCATGTCTCTGGAGAGAGGGAAGAAACCTGTGTACGTAGTCATAATCTTCTGAAACAAGTGGAAATGAACCCAGCGCCTGAGAGATGTGAACACCACTATGTTTATTATTATTGTTGTTCATGATAAGAATGACATTAAGAATAAGATTAACCATTATCATCACTTCTAATCCCACCCACCATCAGCAAAAATGGTGGGTTGATAAGTGAAAGGAGATGTGAATTTCCTAATAAGCCCAGTTTGCCTGTGAACTCACTTTAGACAGTATTTCTCTCATTACTTTGTCTCACTGGAGACCATCCCCCACCTTGTGAAGGCCGAAGACCTCTACACTACACTGTACATGTCTAGTCTTCTCCTTAATGGACCACGCGTGAAGCCAGTGAAGACTTACGATTTGCATTTATGTCTGGTTTCTTCCCTATAGCTTGGGAGTCGTTACAGTGTTAATGTTAATGTTGCAAATAAGTGTTTATTAGTTATGATACCTTTGTATTATACCTAGTTATTATAAGTTTGGGTTGGTAAATTCTTTCACAAAATGAATTTGATGTTCCAAAATACCTGGTTGTAAGAATTTGCAGCGCATTTAGTGTAGGTATTTTCCTATGCTCCACATTATGCTCTATGTACAGTATTTATCCTTTGTCAGAGGCTCTTAATTCCACCCATTTCTTGGGTGATTTTCTACCAAAATGAACAGGTTAAGGACTTTTAAAAAATCATAAAATAATGTGAATATCATTAACCAGCTATTTGAATTTGTCTCATTTTTGACATTGGGAATATGTATACTATCTTGTAAACCCCATAGTCTTTCAAATCATGTGATTAATTGATTAAATAATGTGATTAAAGTGAGTACACTGAACCTATCATGCCAGAGGAAAGTAGCAGCCCTTAGCCCATTTTTTCCATAAGATTAGTACAGATGGAAAGAAAATATAAACTCACTTTTGCTTACAACACAGGCTTCGTTATTTTGCTGTATGCTGTAAGTAATTAATTATTTTGTCTCATTCATTCATGGGAATGGATTGTCTGTTGAGTGATTCCAAGGGAAAGGAAGTTCCAGGTTCAGAGAAATGTCATATGAATCTGGGACTCCTCAAATCGGGATTAGAATGTTCCTTCTTTCCTAAAATCTGAACCTAAACATCAAATACACAGTATTATTTATCCAATGCGTAATGTTCAGGATTTAGACTTTGGACTGGGTTTGCTATTATGAAGAATACTGGTAATAAATTGCATTGTATGCTTATTAAAATTAGTATCAGATTATTATAGAGAGAGAGAGTAAGCTTCCAAAAACATGTGCTTTATCTTAAATAGATGAGAAGTTTATTTTTATAATTTCATAGCATAACAACAATATTGTTTCTCACTGTCCCCCAGCTTCAAAACAACTATGAAACATCTGTCCTAGTGTTTGCTCAAAACATTAGTTATCTGGCACCAAGACAGACAATTGAGGTTTCACCTCTTTTTTTTAACACAATAACTAACATTGGTCTAAACATATTGAAGATGGAGGCAAGAGAATTAGATTTCATGTTTTGGAAGCAACAATGCATCCAATAAATAATGCTAGCAATTCTTCTCTTGTATTTTGGACTAGGTAATGTGTTTATGATGTCCTCTTTCACTGGTTCTGTGTATCCCTATGATTTAATGGGTCAGTGCACTTATCCTGTCTTGGAACACAAACTGCTTGTCATTGCCTGGCAGCAAGGAAGAGCTGCTTGAATATAAAGATTGTATTATGGTATTAAAAAGAACTCTGATTAATACTAAATTCAATCATATGTTTGGTTACAAACTGCAAATGCTGATTGCAAAAAAAAAGACATTATATGAAACACATAATTGATGGTTCTAAGAAAATAGTAATGATAATAGTAACAATTGCTTACACTTATATAGCGCTTTTTCTGGAAACTCCACTCAGAGCTCTTTACAGGTCATGGGAATCCCCTCCACCACTACCAATGTGCAGCCCCACCTGGATGATGCAACGGCAGCCATAGTGCGCCAGAATGCTCCCCACACATCAGCTATTAGTGTTGAGGAGAACAGAGTAATGAATAATGAAGCCAATTCATAGATGGGGATTAGGAGGGCCAATGGGAACTTTGGCAAGGACGTTTGGCAAGGTTACACCCCTACTATTTTTGAGAAACACTCTGGGATTTTTAATGACCACAGAGAGTCAGACCCAAGTTTTACGTCTCATCCATACTATCAGCTGCTGGCCATATCACCCTGCAACTAATAATCAGCACATATTTTGAACTCTATATTTTTAAATTCGTGTGGCACAAATGTGTACTGGTTGGATAGTATAATCATTTCATTTATGTATTACACTACAAAACTGTTATTTAATTGGTCATTTTTTATTTGCTCAACAAAAGTTCTTATTATGTATAAAAATTGACATTATATGTTAAGTGCAGGGAAAGCAATCATGCAACATAATAAAACAAAAGCATGAAGCTGGAAATTAAATAGTATAAACTAAAACAGTATACAGAGCGTGGGTGCAGAACAATAATGTAAATGCAGTTTTGGTATTCAACATGTTCAATGAGTAAGTGCAACTAACAAGTGACATTACCAATTTGAGAATTAAAATTATTAACGTTACGTACAATTGGCTCACATGCTAGTTCCAATTCAATATGACAAAGAGATATTCAGTTCTTTTTATCTCCTGCCAACCTGAAATAGTTGACTCTGTTTACCATTACAAACCTTGCATGAAGAATACAGACCATGCACACCTTCTGATAACCATAATGTTGAAGCAAAGTGCTTTATGGTAATACTATGCTTAAACCATTCTTCACCTGATCTTGTTGCTTTTCCTTGATTGAACACAATTCTGTTGTCAATCATTAGTGCTACAGCTTGAACTGACCACACACAGCATAGAATATTGTTAACAAGCACTTGATGGACAAAGTAGTTGTCATTTTTCTACATGTAGACCAATTAAAAGAATAACAAGTAATAAGTTTATTCCATGCTGAAAAGAGAAGAAAGAAAACACAGCGTTTCAGCCGTGGAGCCTTCTTCAGGTATCAGGTGTTCACACCTGAAGAAGGCTCCACGGCTGAAACGCTGTTTTCTTTCTTCTCTTTTCAGCATGGAATAAACCTATTACTTGTTACTTTGTAGCCTACACATGCTGACGCAGCTACCCACCTGAGCTAAATTAAAAAAAAATATGCGTGAGAATTTTGCTATCACATGCCACATTATTGATTATGTTGTTAAAAAATTTAATTTTTCAATTCAAATTTATCAACACTAGAACCAATATCATTGGCTTCTCAGTGTACGTAAAATTTTTTAATGGATTAGTTGCTATTCTGAGCTTCTATTGGAAGATTAAATATTGCTTCAGGCTGTATCGAGACTATCACATTGCAAAGTGGTGTGGGAATGGAAGTCACGGAGGATGATAATCCTAGATTATCTGTTACTGAAGTCAGGGGGAATCAATGGACTGGAGACAGAACTTGATGCAGGGCAGGAGGTCCAGACCTTGAGCAAGAAACCGTAAAGTCTGTGTGGGTCTGAGGTGCAGGTGTAGGGGCCTCCAGAGCTGTTCTTGTAAAAGTGTAGGGATATTGGATACAGCACCTGTTAGTACAGCAGTAGAGAAGAAGTTGAAAGGGATGTGGTGACGGGGACTTCATAGATGGTGTAGCAACAGGTTTACAAACTGCAGTGATGGACTCTGAAACTGTAGAGACCGACTGGAGAGGCTAGATTGATGGTTAGAATTCCAGACTTCCAGTAGGCTTGGTTGGTCAGTGAGAGCTGAGAGATAAAGGGCTGAAAACAAAAGTAATTCAAGTTAGTAGATGACTGTGGAAGCTGGGGGATGGAAGTAAAGAATGAGAAGAGTAACAGCCCTGGAAAGAGGTAAAAGGGGTTGGGAGATTGAGTTGATCTGGCCAGAGAAAAGGAATTTGGAATCAGTTAGCTCCAATTAAGGTTAGAGATTCATATGTAGTTAAAAAATGGAAGAATCTTAAAGACAAGAAAAGTAGGTGAGAGTAACTGAAGTATGATCAAGTGCAGGTAAGAAAGTTATTCAAGAGTTATGATACAGTATGTATGTGCAGTAGAGAAGAAATTGGTGAGATTAGGGTGGGACCTTCTCCTAGAATATCAGTTAAAACTCCCATTTCTTGGGATCAGCCATATCCAAAATACTGCCCTTAGTGAATGTAAAAATTGTTTAAATAAATAGGCTGCAAACCTATTCAACCACCTTTGATGGAGGGCACTGTAAACTGTTAATTAACAGTTTAAGTTAATTTCTTTACATTTCTGTGACATTTCTCCTTTGTTGTGAATTCAGCAGTCTAGTGTTGCATACAGGGCCTTATGTTTTATGGCTGCTTCAGGAAATTGGATTACTGCAATAAAGGAAACAATAAAGTAATGTGGACAACTAAGATATAGCTTTATTGCAAGACACTCTAAAATGGTGTAAAGCTTGGAGAGTTTCCTCCACATGAGCGTGGTTAACTAAAATCATAAAACAAAGACATAATTACAGTATAGTAAAAGAATTCAAGACATTCTCTTATACCAAAATGAGGTTTCTGCCATTGTATTTACATTGGTTCATGGGAACTGAGTAAGGTGGTCAGGGAAAATCATTAATTGATCACGAATGAAATGAGCAGCCTCAGCGAGGTATTCTGTTGGGGGTGACTGCATGCGCCGTGCTTTGGATCTCCAGTAGTTCTAGGATATGAATGAAATGACACATGTGCAAAAAAGAAGCTGAAAAAAAAGAGACTAAGCTTTTGTCTGTTCCACAACTATAATAAAAGACATTTGTTTATGTAGACATTTTATGTTACAGCAGAATTTTTCCGTGATTTTACCTGCAATAAAGAGACAAAATGTCTATTTTTTTGGAAGTTCTATTTGAAAGGCCCTCCTCCCTTCTTCACCCCCGTTTCCAGTAAATCTATTAACCACAAAAGCTCAAGAGAGCTCTTAGTTTATATACCACTGTGCCACTGTACTTATTCTCCAACATTGTTTGTTTCAGGTTTTTTTACTCTAACGGTGCAGATGTTTTGGCTCACATTTTACATGAAATATTTTACCAGAAATCTGTTTGTCCCAAACAGACCTTAAATCCTTTCCTAAAGGAATTAGAAAATACAGCCCTGTGTACTGTCAGGATATACAGTACATGTCTTTGTAATAGGAAAGTGTCATTCTTATTGATAGAAATTCTACTTAGCAAAAACATTTAAATGAATTGCTTTAGAAGATAAGCTGATATGAATAATAATAATAATAATAATAATAATAATAATAATAATAATAATAATAATAATAATACTAATAATAAAATAAACTTTATTTTATATAGCACCTTTAAAGGTGGCTTCTCAAAGCACTTTACAGGATGACACTTACAATAAATAAGAAGACTACAACAATAAATAAGAAGATTTCACAAGATAAGACAATTACAACAATAACAATAGAGGAGACCGTGGAAGTGGTACTAAGAGCAGAGGGGTGAAGAATGGAACCAGTTAAGTAAAGGCTTTTCTGAAGAAGGTTTTGAGTCTGGATTTGAAGGAGTTTAGAGAAGGTGACTTTCAGATATCCTTGGGCAAAGAGTTCCAGAGCTTGGGGGCACAGCAGGAGAAGGCCCTGTCACCCATACAATGTAGACGGGCTTGGGGGACAGTAAGGAGGGCAGAATTTGAAGAGCGGAGGTTGCGAGGTGGGGAGTAGGGCGATAAGTTCAGACAGGATGCTCAGAAGTTCAGAATGACCCCTGGATCAATGTAAAAAAACAATGTAATACAAGCAATCTTTATTGCAGTACTTAAGTGTTATTGCAATGTTCCAAAGTGCAACATTTTAGCCAAACTAAAGTCTTCACTTGAGTTTTCAAAATATGACCTGCTAACAGAGATTGTATGAAGTGTCAATAATAAAATGTCAAAAACATTGAAATAAATTGTTCTTGAGCTGGAATATCATAGCTAAAAACTAGACCAGGTGGGACTGAGAACATACAGTAGCATTACTGCCTCCCTGGACCAGACACCTGTCCCTCCTACTGGCAGAGAGAAATGGAAGATTTGGAATAGCTGGTCACACTTTGCCAGCATTTCCTTGAGAGGAAGAAGAAAACTACAGAACCTGGGGAACACATGTTCACAACTAGAATATTCAAATTCTACAAAGAAAGATGTCTGATAAAGGATCAAGCATGGAGTCCCAGAGCTGTAAATCAACAGCTAACATGCAACTATGCCATACCAAATATTTAATTAAGTACTGTTACACACCAAGGGTTGAGATAAAATAGATAATGATTTCTTTAATTAATCAACATAAAAGACTTAGATGCTGCTGCAAGGCATAAAATGCCGTTATTTTATTTACAGTGCAGAGGGATTTATAAAAATCACAAAACAAAAGCTTAAGCTCTTCTTTGAGCTTCTACCTAGACTACTTCAAATCTGTTTCACATGCAAGTTCCATCATAACATGGTTAGTCTTTTGCTTCTCCCTAGTAAAAACACTCAACAAATGATCTGCTGTCTGTCTTCTCCCAACTGTTAAGTGACTGAGGGTAGCAGCTCATTTCCCACAGCATTCTGGGGAATATGGTTCAGACGAGTGACTCCATTTTCTCTGAACATACAACCCTCTAACAATATTTAAATTTTAGAGGATTTATAGAGACACTTAATTTTATTAAAGTATATGTGAGTAAAAAAGAAAACATTAATAATCAGGAATAAATTGATTACATAACATGAGGTCAAAGACTCAGCAGGAGTATGTACAGTAAAAAGATTGAATTTGTAGCATGTTTGAAATACCATAGTTGGAATAAGCCTATATAATTGCAGTAACAAGCCATGAAAAACATGACCTTAAAAGCTCAGTGACAGGTTAAAATATAGACTGTAAATGAGGTGAGAATTGGCACATTTGCTGGCAAACCCAAGCCAAATACAACTAAACCCAGACCCCTGGATCAATATAAAAAAACAATGTAATACAAGCAATCTTTATTGCAGTATTTAGGTGTTATTACGATGTAACCTTGGCCGCCAAAGTGCCAGGTTTCAGTCTAATTGAAGTCTTCACTTGAGTTCTCAAAATATACACTGCTAACAGAGACTGTATGTTAAAAAAGTGTCAATAAAATGTAGAAATCTTTTTAAAAGGTACAATGAAAATTTGCAACTATGTAAACCTGGCTTGCCATTAGTTCAGAAATTAGTAAATAATTAGTAAATATTAATGCAGTGAATTTTCACTGCAAATATATTGAAAACAAGCCAGAACTCATATCATAGATTGTCTTTATATTTCTCATTGTATATTTTTTTGGTTAAAATGTCCTAGATGTAATTGCTCACAGTGTTGACCACCACATTTTTACTGTTTCACATTTTTACAGGTGGTTTGAGCTGGCTAGATCATAAGAAGTATTCATTCATGGGCTCTCCCTTGTAGCTGAGGATGATGCCCTTCCATAAGAAGTTGACAATGACAATGTGGAATATGCACACTCTCTGGCAGGTTGATCAGGTGATATCTTGAGATATCTAATTGCATACTGAAACTAGGTAAGCATACTGCATACAATCCAGTCATGGTGAACTCTTTGATACTCTGGATATTCTTACTGTTAACTTTGGTTCTTAAACTGCTGAGCTTTATCATAGATATTCTTCCTCTATGCCTTTTCTGTCCTCCTCTGCTGTTATTGTCTTGGCTTAGTTCTGACATCTTTACAATATATCCCAAAAGGGGCTCCAGAGGATGATCATGTCTTTAATGCTTGTGGTGCTGTGTTAAAAGTGAACACTAATGTTGTTTTGTCTATAATTTCAACTGATACCTTAAAACATGAGCACAGTCCTGGTGATGTGACTCAAGTCTTTTGAATTGCCTCTTGCATGATGACCATGTTTCCAAAAGGTTAGGAAACTGCTCTACTGTCCTCAGACACTCATTGTTATTCCAGACTGATGGCACTCGGGAGGTTACAGCAGGAGATTGTTGGCAGAAGACTTCAGTCTACTGAAGGCTAACTGCCTTTCTTTGATCAGCCCTGTTCCTTCCATAGGATTCCAAGGGACCTTGGGTATTCAGGCTATAAACAGTGAAGAAGCAGTATAGTTAAGGAAGGTCCACTTACAGTATTTCTCCTAATTACCACCCTAGAGACAAGTATATTGTAGTGAAGGTGAAATTGCTCAAGGCCCCTGACCTGAGGGCCCAGTGTTGTTATAGTAGGCCTTGTGCTTGTTTGGATTGTATGGTTTGGGTGCTCTGAGGTGTGTGATGTCTTGGACTAATCAAATAGACTGATACATTTCTAAAGCTTCTTAGTCAGAGGTTTATGACTTGTCTAGAAGATTGGATACAGTCCTCTTGACAGTGGTTCAGCTGTGGGGTCTAACTGCCCCCGTTGTCTAACTGCAGCAGCACCCAATGAGTACATAGGCCTATTCCAATTTTCTCCCCTTGAATGTGTTATCTAGCAAACAGGGTGTAAAATAATTCTGAACTCTAGCCAGCAGGTCATGCATTTAACATCTGTGATTTAAACTTGAAACTGTGCTCAAAAACTGTACTTAATCCAAGGTAAACTTCAGCTCTATGACATCTAGTCTGTTGCCTAGTTGGGTGACTTTGCTATACCACAGACATTTACTGTACTTGCTAATTGTGCTTTTTCAATTGATTGAGCTCTGGCAATCATGATTGTCAAAACAATTATCAAATTGTGTTCTAAAAACTCATTTATACAAGATTCTTGCAAAATCAGATGAACATGCAATTCTCAAAAAAGACACACACCCACAAAAAGACATTGACTACATTGATGACTTCAATATTCATAACCTTTAGCCTGTGTATGAAATTAACAAATCAATACATTTAGCATAAAAAGCCTGCTCATGTTCAAGTGAATGGGATTTTATCTTTCAGACTTTAACAGAAGCATACTCAATACATACTGATCAGTATGGCATTACTTAAAAATGCAAACACAACTGAGCAAACAATTACATCCACAAACACTGTACCCTTTTGACAGCTGTTTAAAAATGAATAAATGACCTTTGTTTCTAGGCTAAAACTCTGCATAAAATGCTGCTTAAACACAGCCAAGTCTCATTCTTTATCCTGATCCATTATTAACACATTTTGCCCTCCCCTTCACTGGCTCAGAATTCTCACAAGCTGCCCAGTCTGCTTTGACTCTTCGCCACTACATGCTCTCATTGTCCAAGTATTTAAATAACCACAGCGCAACAGCTTTGACTTCATCATTTACCAGTCTGCCTTTTGGTCTTAAGGATACCCTGGGTGAAAACGTAACACAGTGCAGACATTTATAAGACCACTCCTTCAATAAAGCCAGAAACCCAAGGGACAAATTTATTAGTCCAACAATACACCCCTAAGAGTGTTTGGGCTAGTTATCGAGTTTTTTTAAAGATTTATTTTCTTTTTGCATTTTCCTTTTGTCTTGTATAGCTGAGCAAGTAAGCACTTCACTTAAAATAATAATCTCATTATTCCTGTTAAAATAAGGTGACCAGCTATGCTAGAAAGATCTGTAAATATTCAGAAGTTTCCAGAGTAACTTTATGTTAGTTTTCTGTATTCTGGCTGTGATAAGGTAACATAAAATACTTTAAAAACAATATTCTTTCATCCCATATATTTTACCTCATTAGCAGGATGATCTCTTTCAAACTTGTCTTTCTTTTATAAAGGCATCTGATTTTTTATATTTGTATGTACCCTAATCCAGTATTAATGTCAGTGACTTGATTGTCACTGCAATTTGGTAATAGTCTTTAAGTATGTCTAATGCACAGTGTTGCATTTCTGAAATGTTATTAAATTAGGAAACAATACACACTATAGCAAAAAAGTAACTTTTGAAATTTCTTAAATCTCATGTCTGAAAAACTGTAGTTTCAAGCATACAGTATACTATCTAATAGAGTAAATTTGACTCATTGAAACTTAGGTAAAATATTTTTAGCAGTTTTTATTCAAAACAAATTATGAATTAAAGAATAAATCTTAATGGTTGCTACTGAATAGCTGAAGATAAAAATCTTTATTGAGAGAAGCTTTATATAGCTGTCATGTACTGTGGGGGTGATGCATGTAATGTATATAATTTTTATAGAGGTGTTAATAGTAAGAGATGGTGTTGGGGGTTCTGTAAGAAAAATAAAAATCCTCAGGACTCTGTTGAAAGGGAGTCAACCCAAAGGCCACAAATTATTTGAGGGCATTTAACAAGATGCACTGAAAGCAGTCTTCCTGATTGTCTCACCATGGGCAAAATAGACTCACTCAAAACTGAGTAAGGTGCACTACTGTATGAATGAATCTGGGATTTTAAAACTTAACATAAGTGAACAGCATGTTTCTTAATATCTCATTTAAATCAAGTAATGATTTTAGGCAACAAGCACAATGCAGGAAAAATATAATTTTGATGTATTTATAACGTTTGAAAATGGGATCACGGCACAGCCTGCTAGATTGATTTCTTTTGATTTTTAAAGGCTGGCTCACTTTTATAAGGTCAAGTAAAAAATACAGCATAACTGTATATATTAGTCCTTAAACATGTAGGCCCATAAGCAAATATTGCATACAGTATACAGTAAATTGATTTAATCAGGAATCACATGTGGTTTTGTTATATATGGACTGTGCTATAGTTAATTCAATATTGAAGTACCTCATAAACAGTTTATAGAAAAATAAAATTCAGTTTTACTTTTAGATGAAATCATTAGCTCTGTGTGAATATTTTGTTTAGGGGTTACATTTGTCAGAAAGACTTTAAACAAATAATTCCACATGATCCTATATAGAAAAATAAAACATTCTGATAAATTCAGTACCATAAACTTATGTATGCTATTTGTGTGTTCCTTAAATTATAACATCAAAACTCAGGTTTTGTACATGCATACAGACATTTGGAACTCATGTGCAATAAGAAGGGGATAGACTAAATAAATGTTCATATGTTATTGTAATAGATGTACAGTCCTGAGCCATTTTCTTGTAGATGTAAAAGAGAGACACTAACACCACTCTATGTATTCACAGCTGCATAGATCAGGCACAAAGTACAGATGTTGTAATGCTTCATCATGGTTACAATTGTGGAAATTGTGCTATCAACATTACACACTAACTGTTCTGCTAACTTTGAGAATCAGCTAACTCACATTGTTGACAAAACAGAGCTATAAATATATAGCATACTTAATACTTTGGAATTAACTTGCCTACCTGAGGAAATGACTGATTGGAGATCATCATCACAAACCTGCCCCACACACACTTACAAAGGATTAGGCGAGGAATGATGAAATAAGTTGATGAATATAAAAGGATATCGTACTTAATGGCTTGATATTAACTTGCTTGGCTGATGAAATTACAGCACTGGTAAGAGAACATCACTGTTTTATCTCCACAAAGCATCCCCCAAAACACTTGACACAAATTTCTCACAATGAGATAAGAGTTAGTCAGTTCGACTGCAGTTTCACAAGACCTGCACAAATCATGAAATGAATGAGAGGCATGTATAGCGCAGTCTTGAGCATGTCAGAATAAGTACATTTGGATATGAACTGTTTTCAAGCAACACAGACGGTGAATAAAGTAAATGAGAAGCACAGATGATGTTAGTGATAGAAAAAATATCAGAAAACAGGTGGCAGCAGTAACAACTAGCAGCACTAGTAGCAATACATTATATAATCATGTACTGTATATACAGTATATTTATAGATGCAATACATACGGTTAGCTTGAGATTCAGATTCTGTGGTGGGCAGCAAATGACTCTATGGCAACCTAAAGAGTAGTATGATATGTTCAGAAGAGAGATACTGCTTGCTGAAATTTGCTAGATGGAATGGATGCAAATGTATTATGAGTAACCCCCCCCCAAAAAGAAAACATCAGCTATGTTTGCGGATGGATGCTTTGGAAGGGGGAAGAGTTGATGGCTGACACTGCACCAGTTGGACACCAACTGAGAGATAGAGAGAGAGAGAGAGAGAGAGAGAGAGGAGATGAATGGGGAGAAAACCCATTGAAGGTGCCAGGAACAGGGGGAGCTATGAATAAGGAGGCCTGGATCCAGTACAGAATAACAGTGTGCACTAGCATGCACAGGGCAGAGTGGGTGTCAGTGACAGGGGGGCTTTTGTGAAGACAATAAGAAGGGCTGGGAAAAAGGAAGGGACAAAGCAACAAATATTGTAGGTGTGGGATGTGCTCAACCAGAAGTTTATTACAGAGACAAGACAAAAGGGAGGAAGGAAGGATAGTGGAGCAAGTGGGTATAAGAAAAGACTGAAGGGGAAGGAAAAGAGGAGATGAAATGGCTACAGTTGTTTGAAGTTCCCGGATAGGTTAAGTAGAGCTCTTGTTTTCGGTGGAGAATTTGAGGCTGAAGAGGAGAGGAAGCTACCTGAGTCGTGGCCTGCAAGAGATGAACGCAATAAAGATAAAGTCTGAGCAGTGCTGGATGCTAGAAAGATGTGCACAGCACTGTCTGAAGCAAGGCAACATTAATGCATAGAGGAATGGACATGCAAAATTAGAATTTGACTTCCTCCTGAACTTCTGTAAACACCAATTTTGTTGTTGCATTTTTTTTTGACAGAAACTATACAAATAATCTAAATAACATCTTGCCGGTGTATTCTATATTTATAACATGGACCAAGCACTCAAAATACATTATTTTTTCCTCAACAGAGGATACCCTACCCATGTTATCGATAGGGCCCTCACCCGGGCCTAAAACAGCCCTCGGATCATCAACTCAATCAGGAATCCCTGGTCTCACAAGTGCATTCCTTCGGTGTTTCACTACCACTCTAACACACTTTCTACCTCCAGGACCATTATTAACAACTCCATTTTACAGGGTGATCCTTCCATCAGTTCCCTTCTTTCTGCTTGCCCAATCATCTCTTACTGCCGACTACTCAATCTACATAAACTTCTTGTTCACAGCTCCCCACCAGGCATCTTCCCCTGCAACAGAACTCGTTGCATCACCTGCAAATACATATTTAACAACACAATCAATCAGGGCCCCTCAGGTCAATTCCGGATCACCCAGGCGACATTCCTGTATCTCCAGAAGCCTCATTTACTGTATATCTTGCAAAAAATGCCCAGCTATATACGTTGGGGAAACAGGAAGGAGACTAGGAGACCGCTTCTGAGAACATGATAGGGCTGTGAAAATGAAAGATTTCTCCAAGACCACAGTTTCTCATTTCACCCCAGACAGCCATGATCACACTGATCTCTGTTCTCAAAGAAGGCTTTCTCGGCTCCCATAGCAGAAAGAGTGCAGAAACTAAACTCATCCTGAAACTGGGTTCACACCTTCCCCCTTCTCTCAATGACCAACTTATTTTCATGTAACCTTCTTTATTCTCATGCCGGTTTTGACTTCACACCTGTCTTCACCCCTCTCCACTTTGCACTTCCTGAGTGTCATCTCTGCCTCTCCTGCCTCCCCCCCTCTCCCAGCTTGTGTTCTCCTGTGCTATTTAAAACAGAAGAAGGCTTCACAGCCGAAACGTTGTGTTTTCTCTTCTCTTTTCAGCATGGAATAAACCTATTCCCTTATACAATTATAATATAACATCCAAAAACAACATTTTGTCAGAATTTTGTTTGCCTTTTCTTTATTGCTCTCACACAGTGTGTAAAGTAGGAAAGTAATGTACAAACACTTAATTTTATCAAAGTTAGCTTCTTTAAGTTTTGTAGTTTCCTTTAGCTTGTCTCTGTGTGTAAAGCTCTACATGTGTCTACATTAAATGTCACCTGCCAGATGTTGGAATTTTGTATAAATCTTTTTCCTGAACTGCTGCTTCTATAGTTTTTGTTTAACAAACTAAACTTAAGTTAGACAATATTTATAGTCACATAATTCCAGTATCTATTTAACCATCTTACATCCCTAGTGATTTTGGAGTCTCAAGGCATTTATCATGGTACTGCAGCATGGATCTATATATTTCTATATTTATTTCAGTGGCTAAAAGATCCACATATTACCTGAAAGGGCAGGGTATTTTTACCTCTAGAAGAGAATAAACAGAGAGAAAGACATTATTGTAGACAAGGGATAAGCAATACTCAGTATGATGGGGAATGTGGGAGAGAAAGGAGGCTTAAAACAAAAGATAATGACAGCTGCAAATAAAGTGTGAGAGGTGAGGAGTGAGGATTTTTAAAGATAAAAATAACATGAGAGTCTGAGGTAGAATCTAAGTTAAGACATGAAAAAGAGAGCCAATTTAAATACACTCAGATGTAAGTCCAAACTTGGGCAAAGTTAGAATAAGTAAAGATCCACATTAATACATTACGATTATTGAGCTCTTCACCTAAAAAAATCCTTAATCAAGTAATACATGGCTTTTTTTCTTTTCTTAGATTAAATAATAGGACAATAATGGTGACTAAGGATAAAAGTACTCCCAACCAAATTCATAGAGCTCAATGTCCTGACTGACATATAGAAAGTCCAAGCGGACAGAAACAATTTTACCACAACTGACTGGAATGAGCTGCCTGAAGAAAAACAAGATCACTCTGCAGAATTTAAAATATTCTTATTAAAATGAAAATACATGAGAAAGGAGACTTCACAACACATGTAGGAAACAGAAAATAGTTAATAACATGAGTTCAAAAATAGAGCACTAGGGGCAGGTATCCAAGTCACAAGTGCATCAGAAAAAAACACCCATATCTGAGAGACAGAAGCACTGGTGTGAGGTTAGCAAGGGCCAAAAATAAAAGAGAAAGTGTACCGCTGTGCCTCCAAGATGGGATTACCCTACTTAATGGGGTCCAGCCTGGGAGAAAAAGAGCCCCTAGCACAGCGGTGACCAGACTGACCCTATTTAGCGGGGTCCTGTCTAGTGGAGCAGGGCGCATAAGGCAAAAACAAAACAAAACTTGTGTGTGAAAAAGATGTGCCTGCCCCAATGAAAGTGCGTCATGGGACAGGCAAAAAGAAAAATAATAGAAAAAGAAAACCTCACGTGGGTGCAATCCCTTCTGGGACTGTCGGTGTACAACTCCTTCTTCTGAGTTGGCCCTGCTCGTCCCTTCAGAGGCTGTCCAGTGTGTCTTTATAGGACCTGCCCAGCTGGGGCTCATCATCTAGAAGCCAAGACAGCTGAGAAACAAAGTCGAGGCGTCACCCTTCTACTGGGGCTCTGCCTACACACTGGGCACACCCCCACTCATGAGTGATTGGGCTCATCCAACTTTCAAGATCTTGCTACATGAGAATAGCAATAGGCTATAATTATTTTAACTTATGTGATCTCAGTCATTGCAGTCATACTGAACAGACGGGAAAGCAGTATTGGTGAAGGGTATGTGAACAACAGAGGTAATTAGATTTATCAATAAAAAAGATCTCTTATTTTGTAGTGATGATGAAATAATTTAATCTATTCATAAGGAAATCTTATTTTGGAATCATAACACTGATGTCCAAATTTGGAAACTTTCCTGTAAGTCACCTTTAAAAAATGGAAACAAAAAAGGACATGGAAAACAATGTATATTTCTTTCATTGTGTGAAGACTTAATGTTGGTGAAGGGCAAGAAAGCACAATCACTTATCCAGAAAGAAAATAAAACTGCAAAATATCACTTGCTGTCAGTTGTCTCTCACATTGATGAGTTGGCATTCACTGCCACTTTTTTTTAACCAAAGTGGAAAGACCACCAAACAAGTTCTGAAATATGTGCCAATTTAAAATCACAGCAGTAACGTGATACTTGCTAAATGAGCTAGACTTTAATATTTCTGATTGTGGTGAACAACCTTTAATAATGCAACCAATATGGCAGGAAGATATTATAGACTACAGGCACATATTAAACAGATAAGGTCTTTACATGCTAAAGCACATTACATGCTTTATACGGTATATTTTTTCAATCTTTATGGTAATAATTCTGTCCAGTACTGTCTCCTAGCAGTGAACCTTGGTTTTCTTCAACAACTTATGACCAATTCTGCTGGCTCAATGCATTCGCTGGAATATCTTTGCATAAAGGCTGAAGGCAAATGAAAATAGGATTTTGATGCTAAAGTATCTTTCCAAGTCTTGGTCCTGCAATGGTAAATCCACCAAAAAATTAGCAAAGCCTCCACTCTATCTGGTGTGACAAACAAAAGCTCAGTTCCTGCAAGCCCAAGTGGATCTTCCTTGACACTACTTTAATGGTAAATTTGTGGAATTACATCCTACTGCTTGGGATATCAACCTTGACTGCATTCAAGCTCCTGGGGTCCGTGTGTATTTGTGCTTCATCATATCTAAGAGATCAGTTTTACAAAGAGGAAACATGCTCAAGAACAAACCAGCACCTACACCACAGACCTATTACAGAGACAAGTATTTTGTACCAAAACATGAACAGGTGAAATGCCCAGAACACAGATCTGTGAAGTATAGTATGGAAAGATTCAGAGCTGGAATGTTTAACTTCATCATTGATAGTATGAATTAATGCATTTCAATTAACCTGAGGTGTGTGGTGAAGCATTTTGGCTTCCAGACCAACTCTGATAATGTGCCCCACACTAAGATTTGTTCAGCACCAACAGGTTTGGTTTTCAAAATACCTATTGGATTTAGAGACTGCTTTCCAGATGAATTTGAACAAAGCTATAGCTTGTATATCAACAAAAGAAGATTCCCAATAAACCTCTTGCTGTAACTGAAAGTACAGCACTTAGAGTCAAGTTTCCCAAGAATGAAAAGGCTTGGCTTGTTCAATAATTGTACAAAACAAAATGAACATGCTTACCTCATTGAATTTTGGATGCAATCTCTCAAGACTCAGCACATTTTTATTAGCATTTTACTGCTAGAAGTGAAAACTTAACAAACGCCCGATCCTCAAGAAAAACCTTATAGTATGGTAAGAATAGCATTTTAACTATGCTATTTCTACTTCTATTGGGTATTTATTATATTTAAAATATTTGCAAACTAACCAGTAAAAGTGCAATCAAATTGACAAACAAAATTATGTACATACAGATAATCAAGAAATATTAGGCATAGTCCAACATTGTTTTTTTATTTTACAAAATGAAGTGAATACTGTGTAGTACCCCATCTATGACAATGCAGAGGTAACAAAACACCTTGACTTTAGATGAAAAAAGAGGTGAAGAATAAAAGGGTTGACCTGGCAAAAATGGAATGAAGAAAAAAAAAACATCAGAATTTTATGGCATACCAAAATAAGTGAGGGGATAGTTGTTGTGGGTTTTATTGAAAATGTACTTAATGAAGAGCTGGATCGTAAAGCAGAGAACTGTAAAGTTTTAAAGCACATGAGGTCTACCCCTTAAACTTTCTAGCCCTGTAGCCTAATCTTTATTACTAATTGTACAGTTTCTAAACTCTAACACAAGACAAAGTCCTGCAAGCAAACTGGGGGAATAAAGAAATAAGATACAATGGTCCTACATGATATGTTCTGACCTTTACTACTAAATTACAAAAATAATGCATTTTCTACTGTTAATGGCAATGCAAAGCCACACATTCTTTATTAATCAGGATTTGAGATTTCAACAGAAATAAAGGTAAGAAATGTATGAGAGCCTGCTATATTGGCAGCAAAGGTCCTGAAACAATTTGAAATTCACAATAACTTGCCTTAGTCCTGAAGAACTGTCAACCATCTTAAACTGGCTTTCACAGATCTCCCGGAGAGAGCTGGAAGAAAAGTTGAGCAAATTCAGCATGATAATCCACAATTTACTCGAGTCCTTTCAGAGACAAGATGGTTGGCAGTGATAAGAAATTATGAACCATTAATCCGAATCTGAAAACCTCAAAGTATAAACAGTTGGTAAAATGAACTTCAGCCACATAAGAAGTGTCCTTATTAGCCTATTCTACTGCTTTGGTTCAGGTTTTCTGGATATCATGGCTAGTAATGAAATGAATATCCATAATGAACATATTGTTTGATCATAGGGACTACAGTGGCTGAAAAGCATCAGGTCATGTATTGGAACTAACAATTATTTACATTACCATTTGGCAACAGGCATTGATGTTTTTTTACTGATGTTGTGAATTTTTGTGATCTATAATTGTTCTGAGTACTGAAAAATATATTCCAACGTACTCAGAGGTAAGGACACACAATGTATTTTGCTTTTCAGATTAGAATTTTTGTGTTATCTTGTTTAGGGACTGCCATCCCCATCTGGATGGGCCCAGTGTGCTGGCATACCATGAGGGTCTGGTTGTTATCTGTTTGCCCAGTTCACTGGGCAATGCTGTCAATACACAGGCTTTGTTGTAGTTGATACTATGCTGCACAGAGAACACTTTCTTTTGTTTATGCTCCTGGAGGTATTTCCAGTTTTTATTGGCTTCTAAATGTTACATTTGTGTATGCACACAGGTACTCACAGGAGCCATTTACTGCATGCATTCAGTTCCTTTTGTAAAGTCTTACTGCAAAAGCATCACTGCAGGTTTTAAACTAGAAATGTCTGCACAGTTCTAGTTTAGTTGTAATTTTCATTTGGTGAGGGCTGTGTTCCCAGAATTCCCACGTGACTGTTTTAACAATAGAAGAGGCTCAGAGAAGCCTTAGTCATATTTATTAGCCTGAAGGTTATATATCAGTGTTAGGTATTATGAATTTCCAAATTCAGAGAAAGCCACATATGTTGTCCGCACATACGTCCCATACACTTTATCTGAAATTATAAAGTGGCTACAGCAAAATACTGTAAAACACATACTGTATGTACTGTACATAGGATACATATTCTAAATTCTATTTAATTGGGTTAATTATGTAAAATTAATTTTCCTTACACAGGTGCAACCTTATCCCTTTCCTTACAAAACCACTGGTTTTCTTTAAAAGACCTTTGAAAACATTTCTCAGCAAATAAAAAGTAACACACATTTGCATGTCTGAATTAGTGGCAGTGAGACGCACCCTGCTGAGCTGGAAGGTGTTCATATTGTTGTGTGAGATGAGATGAAAGGATGCATTTACTGCACTTCAGTACTGAAGACTTAGTGTGCAGGTGACTCAAGGGCCTTGTTATCCCCATCTTCAAGTGCTGCACACATTTCTGTTTTAATGAACGGCTTTCTAAAATCCTATTGCCATGATCACAGGAGATGCACAGGCACGGGGACTTGGAGCTGTTTATTAGTATGTCGATGTTATCAGTCAGATCTTTTGAGCCCCTTGCAAATCTAATGGTGAGAACATGGTGTTCCTTATGGAGGACAGACTGAGAAAATAGGTAAATAATGTAAAGATAAGCACAGACACTGTCTCTGCTTCCAAGAGATGGAAAAATTAAATATGCACAGAAGAAGACATATGTGGTGTCTGAAATGAAATATATGTGGTGATTGGCAGTAGACAAAACCTACTCTTACTAGCTTTGCAATATAATCATTATTACAGAACCAAAACATTTCTGAATTCTTCATACATATTTATGTGATATACAGTACAGTGGCTTTCAAAACTATTCATTCCCCTAGAAGGTTTTCACATTGTGTTACAATATGGAATCATAATATGTTTAATTGGAATTTTTGCCATTTTCTTAACTATAAATATAAAAAACATGGAAAAAACTACATTAGTATTCACCCCTTCATTATAATGCACCTAAATAGGCTCTGATGCAACTCGTTGTCTTTAGATGTCCCATAATTAGTTGAATGGAGTCCATCTGTGTGCAATTAAGGTGTTTCACATGAGTTCAGGTTAAATATAATAGGGTCTCAACATGAGAGTTTGGTGTTAAGAACTGTCTCAAATAGTCAGATTCTCATATAAGTGAATCCACCCCTATACTGTTGCATAATATAGTACAGTATACAGTATGTATTATGGTTAAAGTACATGGGTAGCCCTACTGTATAAGATAATTAAAGTACTATTTCATTGTCTTTAAATAACATCAACTGAAAGAAACAACAGATCACAAACATAGAAATCAGTTAAAATAAATAACATGAATCCTCCTTTCTCTCTTTGCCTCCACGATTAGCACACCCCACTGTAATGAAGCAGGCAATGAAACTGTCAGAGAGACTGAAAAGTAATCTCCAGTGTGTCAGATGACCAAGGGAGTGGATACTTTTGATGTATGTATTCTTTCTGTTTGCCTTTTTTAATTGCTTCCCAAAAGTGCCTGAAAGTTTAAAAGAATGTGTCAATATAAACAGCTACTGTAAGTATCTTTCTGAAGGTTATTATTTCATATTTTATCTATAGTTTGTGTATTTTCCTATCCACTTGTCTATATTAACTCATCTGCCAGAACTCCATCTAAATCTTCAACAGCTTCTACAGCATTTGGTAATACTCCTCTATGGATATATTCTTCAAATTTCACTACTTTATTAGCTATATCAGAATCTTGATCATTCATTTATATCAATTAGGAAGGATAGTATGTTCTTCTAGAACAGACCCAATGTGGATCCCCGTGGTACTGCACAAAGTACATCACAACTGCAGCATTTGCCCCTCATCCATTAAACAGATCTCAAACACACTTAGTGCTTGAATGCCTACTGCTTGTAATTGGAGAATTAAACTTTAAAAAAAAACTTTAAAAAGAGCCTTAAAAAGATATTTAAAAAATTCTAAATATGCAATATTGTATAGTCTGTATATCCATAACTATTACTGCTTGTTCAAAGAACTTTAACAAATTACTTTTTTAAATCCATAAAGATTATGCCCTAGAGTCCTGTTTTTATATGTAATGTAATGCTATTATGAATGAACTTACAGCGTGATCCAGGAACATGAACATCCAAGTGCTGGGTTGAGTTAGGAATCCTGCAAGCAGCATGCAGGGAATATCCCAGAGGTGCGAGTTACTGGAACCAGAGGGAGCAAGAAGCATGCACTCGGGAGACAGGAAGCAGGCTGCTTACTGACAGGCAAGCTGAACAAATCAGGCACTCAGGCAGATGTGGTGCTGTGGCTAGCTTGAGACTTAGAGGTGTAGCATAACTGCACACGCAGACAGAAAACACCGGAATCAGTCCATAGCAAGGGCAAATCCAAGAGACAATGTCGAGAGAAAAAACAAAGGTCACAATACCAAACAAAACACAGCTGGGGGTTGGGGGTTGGGGGTTGGGGGTTGGGGGGACTATGAGGGCATCCAGAGGCAGAACTCTCAAACTGTACACAAAGGGCTCAGCAGTTAAATTCAATGAGAGAGACCCAAGCTTAACAGATCAGAGTATTTATCTGCAAGAACACCTGAGACGGGCATGGCTGAAAACCGCCTCCAGGTGCTCCAACTCTTCAGGTGATTAGTATCCACAGCAACCATGGTAGGGAGGTAGGTGGACGATGACATAACCAACTGCCATGACTCAGCTAGCTCACCCTGCAGAGCAGCAGCTGGGTAAGCATGACACTATATAAAAGAGATGATTCTCCAGTTTATTTTCAATTAACAGCTTGTTAAGCTTGTTACCGGTTTATTCACTTAGATTGATGTCCTTAATTTTTCATGGTACAATAGAAATGAACAACATATTTAGAGTATTTTGATGCTCATTTCTTTGTTTTTATTGGATGTTTTTGCATGTCTTCAGAGCTTTATACTTTATTATACTGTACATTTATAGAGATTACTTTTAGAAATTAATTCAGAATGTGATATGATATTTTGCAAGTTGACAAATGTGTGGGAGATAACATACTCAGACATTTACCTTACTTTATTATAATAAATTACATTACATTGTGCATAATACACTGATAGTAAGGGTACAATTTGCATTTTGGAAAATAACAATGTAATTGTTTACCTTCATGTTTCTTAACCCCTCTAGAGAATCTGTAAAAATATGTTTTAAACGGTCCAGGGTTTCCAACTTAGCAGGTGAACTGAGCACCACAGTATGTCACTAGTTGAATGTATCAATACAAATACCTGTCTGAGGTGTGTGTGAGTAGATGTATGGAATGCTAGTTCTGTTTTAGTTGGCAAGATGAATAATTATAAGAAAGGAACAGTCCTTTTCCTCAGTCATCATCAGTCAGTTGACATTAGCAGGTCTCAGTCATCATCCATTTCTTGATTACAGTAAAGTCTGTTTCTCTGATTGGCTCCTAGAGGCAAGAACAGCTCTGGTCAATGCAAGGTTGTGTGTTACCTGAGACGAGACTGGCAGGACCTTCCTTTCTAGGAATTTTATAGCAGTCATTTACACAATATGCTGTTAGCCAGTGATGGTGGATGGCTACAAGCCACTTTAATCAGTATTATTGCTAGGGCGTGTTTCCCATTAGAAAGCCAAGGAACATGAGACAATCCTTCGCATTTTGAGGTTGGAAAAGTGGTTGAAATCAATTTCTAAGTGACTGGGAAGGTGGCATTTCTTGAGTAATGCAAATTCTGTCTGAATTCAGAAGCACATTTTTCATGTGCATATTTCATACCTCAAGATAAAGACTTCCTACAAGTTTCAATTAATTTGAAAACATTAACACTATACTTGAGCACTTGAAACAAGAAATATTAGTTCAGCACTGTATAAGACAATAGTTTAAATGGCAACAAAAAACAGTATAGGTTTGAAAGTGCTTAGTGTTTGGCCTTCATTCTTTTCACATTTTAAATATATTTAGAATTGTAATATGATACCAGAACACAATGGACTTATTATCACTTTAATATCCATCCTTTTTCAATCTGCTTCTTCCAAAGCAGGGTCATGGGGGAGCTGGAGCCTATCCCATCAAGAAAAGAGCACAAGACAGGATGCCAGTCCAACACAGGGCAGACCCACAGACACAAACACAGATGAGCACACACTCACAACAGGGATAATTTTCTCAGAAGCCAATTAACCTACCACTATGTTTTTTAACTGTTTGAAGAAATCAGGACCCAGAGGAAACCCCTGAGCTCATAGGGAGAACATACGAACTCCAAGAAGAGAGCAGCCAAGGTGTGGAATTGGACCCAGAACCCCAACACTACAAGGCAGTGATGCCATTCATTGTACCACCATATATTTTTCCTGTAGCGCTTAAAAATTCATCCTGTGAGACCAACTTACGTCTCCCAGTTTCTCTTCCCTACAGTTTTATTAGGATGAAGCTGATTTCTATTTTCAAATGAAAAACCTTCTCAAAGAAATAGAGCTCTCATTCTAATTGATTCAATGGCATTTGAAACGGTATAACCCCAGGTTAAATTAAATGCAGAATTGCAGTATTGTGAAAAAAGTTTACCTTTCTGTCTCCCAGATGACAACATTATTAAACAATCTAAAGATGAACTAATTTTAATAAGGAAAATGGATAGATTATACCCTATGTAAGGCACGGTAAAATTCACTGGTGCTTATGTTTTCCTAATGAATTCTCAACATGTGAATGAATTCCATTGGATGAAACTTATCTAATAAATAATTAAATCACCACATCGATCACTGAATGCTTAATAATCTTTCAACTCAATTTAATTGAAATGGCTTAATTGATGATATCTCCCTTTAGACTGAAAACCAGGTAGCCAAATCATTTGAAATTAACTGTGACTTTTACTGGGCTTCAAATAAGTGCAAAAAGATTCATAAAGATCAAACCAAAATTGTTTTTAACAATTTTTGATCATTTGGAAAGATAACATCAGAAATACTGCACTTAATTTTTTTATATGTGAATGTTAGGTAGCAATTAAAGATTTGTCATAAATGTGGAATAGTTCAAAAGTGGAACTATTTGAAAAATATTTTTACCAAGGTTTTTACATCACAGAATGTGACACAATCACCACTTAACCTACAGTAAACTGAACCCTATTGTGGTTACAAGATTTTGTTACACTGAAGCTTTGTCTGATAGATACCTTTTTGCAAGAGTCCTGTAGTTTTTATTTCTGTGCGTAGTTCATAATAGATTCTTTGGCAAATGTTCTTTTCAGCATAAAGCAGATTCACACAGTTATCTCTTTTACACCTTCTTCCAATCCAAAAATACTAAAAATTCTCCTCCTTTCTCACTGTTCCTTAGACTTTGTCATTTATACAGCAATGAGACTGACTTTCAAAACCAAACCCTTAAAATGCAATTTTTTAATTGACAAAGGGATATTCATGAATTGAACTGATACTTCTGTATAATTCTTTCACTCTAGCGTGATTTCTATTCATAAAACTATCAAACTAAAGTCCTTTTGATATTCCACCTTTTTCTTAGGCTGACTAACATATATTATACATACTGTATATATACATATACTAACATAATCTCATACTTACAATCACCAAATCTACTGTCTTCTTACGGTCTACCTACTATCCGTCTCTTGCAAATGAAAATGCTTGTCATTTACGTTGATGAATAGAATCAATCAAGAATGGACAACAATTTCAAGGAACGTGTTAGAGAAGTGATTAACTCTTCTTTCCATTTGTGTTCTTTTACAGGGATTGAAAGACTTCCATATCACAAAGACATCAGAAACCAAATATATCTTTTAAATTGCTTTAGAAATTACAATCGGCTCTCTTTCTTATGACACCAGTCATTTACAGATTATACAGATTTTATTTGTTGTCCAGATCTCTTTAGGCCCCCATTCATCTCCCCTACTTATTCTCAGATTCTTTTATTTGGTCTAACACATCCCTCTTATTTTCTTCCACTCTTCCCCGCATATCCAAAGAAAATTGAAATGTTCTTAAAGTGAACATTTTTAATCAAAACTGGATTGTGTCATTGGAACTCTTTCAAGGGTGAATGAAGTTAAATGTCAGCAAAAAACACAAAGAAATGTCAAAGCTGCTCCACATCTCTTTCTCTCTCAGTCTACAATCCACAACTGATCAGTTCTCTAGTTTCTTTACCACCCATCCCTCCCATTTCATCATCAGATATCATACCCACCATACCTTTGTCCCAGCAAAATCTTTGTTGTTTTTTTCCTTTCCCTAATCCTTGCTTTGTTCTGTCCCTGTAGGAACATTTCCTGAAGTTCACTATATCACTGTGGACCAAATGCATGGTATTATTCTGGGTATCTTATTCAGTCCATTGGCTATGGGTCCCATTTACCACATATTCCTCAGTCCCACCTCAGGATTCCAAGCCTGGCTCCGTCAAGGTAATTCTTTCCACTTTCTTTCACTCTCATTCAACACAAGCTGTCAAACATCCTTGGTAACTTAAACCACATTATGCGCAATCTCACATTAGGATCCTTTGTTCTTGTTCTGCTATAAAAATTCTGCACCACAGTGTTAACGCAGCTGTAAACTGCCAGTGGAATCAAGCGTCACTTACTGTATCTATAATGACTGCTTCATCTCCTGTCCTGAATACCTCCAGCTTTTCCACTGCTCAGCACAGTCCATATGCTGTACTGTCTTATAGAGGAGAAATGTTTGTGTCACATTCGCCTCATGAATCTTCTCAGATTCCTCTGTTTTACAAGCTGTAATCACTACTCTTCCTTGGGATTCCCATTCAAGCCCAAATCTGTCCTAATCCTCTCAGTCTCATGTCCAGCATATGCATTATAAATAATGCCACTTTAAAATAAAACTGCAGTCCCAATTTCTTAGACCGTTTATTAAATTTCAGTACCAAAATAAATTAACTGACAATATCGCAAAATTTTACACATTTCAAATGAAGTGTAAAATTGTGAATTTTGTGAAAGAACTGTATGGTTGCCACGTTGTCTTAGGCAGACGACAAACTGCTGGTATCACCGTAGGTGAGAACGGGAGTTGGCGTGAAAGAGGCCCTTCCTACTCACTAGTCTCTATAAGCAAATGTCTTCCAACAACATTATTATGAATACAATATTACAATTATACAACAACATTATTATGAATCCACGGCCGAAACGTTGTGTTCTCTTTCTTCTTTTTTTCAGCATGGAATAAACCTATAACTTGTTCCTTTGCAGCCTACGCATGCTGACGCAGCTACCCACCTGAATTATTATGAATATATTTAATTGGTTGGAATATTGCTTTTTTTGTTATACTTAAAAGTATGTAAAAGATATGTTGTCTTATGTATTGTATTGGTTTCATGAAAAAATTTAGTATTAATACAGTAACAAAATTCGCTTGGTCTAAAGCATGCTTACAATGTACTGTAATAGGGCAGTTTTCGTGCCATCTGAAGTTTTGTTACCTTGATCTGAATCACAGACAAAGACGGCAATATGGTTCTGCGCATACATTGAAACTTTTTCCATTTTATTATGTAAATTGGAGGTTGTGCATGTGTACTTAGTAGTTTCTTTAGCTCTAACCAGCTGGTCCTTTGAAGGACTGAAGTCTACATCAGATTCAAATCTAATCTTTAAACACACAAACATTGCTTTGCAATTGAGAATTCTGCCTCAGTAATCACAGGTTTCTTATTAGTTCTTCTTCTTCACTCTCATTCGAACATTCTTCAAGAGAATTTCCTCCCCCTTGTTGACTTGGAAATGTTACTAAGGTTTCTGTCGGATCTTTCATTTTAGTCTTAAAATTTCCACTTGCTTTCATATTTAGTGTTTGTAACTTAAAAATTGCATTGCTGATACGTGTTCTCTTGTTTTCTGATACATGTTCTTCATTCTCCTCAGACTGGAGAATGGAGAATCCTTCTTCGTCTTAATAATATCATAAAAAGGATTGAGTCTGTTTTTATAGATTTATTAAGGCAGAAAGCTACATTAGGGGAGGGGTGGTTTTATTTGTGTCTAGATCCTGACTGACACTGTACATCTACTGTAGTTCACCATATTTTACATAACTTTTCATCTCCGGAGGCAATATGCAATTCTAATAGTAACTCTGAAATTTGGGCAATTCAGGTTTTCAAAAATTAATGATTGTACTAGTTTTACATCTATTTCCTAACCATTTTATCCAATACACTGTCACGAGGGAGCCAGAGCCTATCCTGTAAAGCAATGGGTGCAAGGCAGGATACCACCTGTACAGGATGTCAGTCCATCACAGATCACACACTCACACCAGGGCCAATCTTTACAGAAGCTAATTAACATTGATTGTGGTATGAAACTGGAAGACCCAGAGGAAACCCATATAGACACACAAACTCCATCAAATAGCTACAAATTACAGATATTTCAAACACTTCAAAATAAATTTAGATTAAATTAAATAAGGAAAAACTGAATGTTTAAGGAAATAAACCCAGCAAGCTCATTTGGTTTTTCATTTGGTTTTTCGGTGGTGAAACCTAATAATATATGATGAAAACAATATCAAAATGTTGACATACTGTATACTAATTGTTTTAATTTCCATTATGGGCCAAGTCCAAACTGTCACTTTATTACAAGAGAAGTAAAAAACATAAATGATACCAGTTTTAGATGTCTTTCTCATCAAAATTAATCTCTAAAGTTTGGAAAGTTTCATATAGTAAAAGTTTGGTTATGAACTCATTTATGACATTGTGCAGTTGCATGAACAACTGGGGGAACAGTGCTGGGATTGCTCATACAACAAAAGCTAAATGCCTCTCTAATATTTCTACTTTATAGGCATTAAGCATTCACACATATAGATGGTCAGAGAAAGATATGGTAACTTGGCAGCAATTTCCTCAAAAAAATGTTTCAAGTCAAACAAACCACAGGAATGTGTGGTGAGCAGGAATATTTGAATATTTAGTTAGGCTTTAAAGTACTAGAACCCTCACCATTATTGATGCATCTCAACTCTGATCCTGTAGATTCCATATAGGTTATTTACTTGCAGGGGTTTTACATAACTTGAATTAGAAAAAAAAACATTAATACAGTATGTTTATATTATATTCTGTTCAGTATGAACCATCTCTAGATTACTTCAATAGGTACCGTATCAGCTAAAATGGGGTTACTGTAGTCTGATTCTTCTCCTTTCTACTTTCTGTGAACATTTGATATGAAGTGTAAGAATAACCATTCCAACTTCACTTAGGAAAACGAATAGCCAAGTTATCACAAACACAAAGTGCTTGCATCCAATTCACTGTATAACAGACAACAGACACAGTTTCCCAGGAACATGAAGTTAACAATGGAAATGAGAAGTCATAGTATCCAGCAGAGAACAATTAAAAGTTGTAACTGCAAGCAATGGAATCTTTAAATCCACTTATTATCATCAGGTAAAATGCTGAGAATTCATTTTTTGGGGGTTGCCTGTGGTCTAAAAGACCAAGAGGACAGTAGGATTTTGTTAGAAAGACGAAAGCAGTTATAGCTTTGACACTCATGGAATGCCCCCTGCAGAGTCTGAACTTCAGCATCAAGTGTGTTTATGGGAGTTTGCTGGCAGGGGGATGCCGGAACAGCAGCCAAAATAACAGAAGAACTTTGGAATGTATTGCAGCAGGGAATATCCTGAGAAAAAAAATCACAATTGTTTTCAAAGTCATATTCATGCAGAAAATCTGCATACTTGTTTTCATTCTTGCAGTTACGGATTTTTTTTTCTCTTAAACCTAACATTATTCTTACTGTGTTTATTTACACAAGACAGCAATTTCATGATAGTGGCTCTCACATAACACCAAAAAAGAAAATATGCTGTGAAAAAAATTGCTTTTCTCACCATGTATTTTAAAAAATGTAGCTCATAACTTTCTGCTTCCCCTGAAAATATCTCCCAGATATAAAACTTAAAGAATGACATGATTTGATATGCTTGATTACGTGGGATAGAGCCACTAGAACTGATAACTGTCCCTATTGACTTTCTACATCAGCCTTTTCATTGACCACAACCTAAATGTTGGGGTTATTGATATATTAATGGACTGGGATGGGTTTTCGTGTGTGATGTTACTATGATACTTTTCATACTCCTATATATGCAATATCATGCTGTGATACATAAACAATACCTTTTAAAACTAGAGAGAGCTAACTGCCCCCCCCCCCCCCCCGCTACAAAGTTCAGTTTAATTTTTGAAGAAAACGGCACCAGAAGGCATTACTGGCTCAATGGCAAATCTGATTCGGAGATTACATTGATTTACAAAAAATTATATGTACCAGCAGAGTGCAAAAGCAGCTGAACTTTGCCCTGGCCCAGTGGACTGTGACAGGGTGACAAATAGCAAAATTGTCTTGATCTTAAGCTACTAGTCATCATAATAGCCAGGAGCCAAAACAATCATTTTCAGCTTGTCAGTGCCAAGAAAACAAACCATTCTCAATATAAAGTACCAGGGCATATCATTGGTGACATCCAAAATCATGTACTTTCTTCCCAATATTTTTACTTATTCATTAAAACAGGTTTTGTACATCCTTTGAATTACTACATTCTGGAGCTACTATAGATTAAAAGGCACCATCATAGTTTTATAATTGTAAAAACCATAAAAAAGTAATCCTATTATCTAAATGGAATGACTTTGTGGCACTTATTGGGAAAATAACCCATGCTAGAAATAAAGTATTTTTAAGTATAATTTTTACCCAAATCATTGAAATCATAACCTGAATCAGTTTTTCCAAAAGAAATCCATCTGGCAAAATAATGACATATATTTAAAACATAAACAAAGCCTGCAAAATCTCTACTGGTTTTTAAATGTTTTGAATATGTAGTTTATGCTCTTCTCAAAGTCCTCAAGCTGAATGGGATTGTTGATGACAATCACCTTGGATGTGAAATATCACTCACCCTCTATAGGCTGAAAACTGAGCCAGGTGCCACAGACCTTCTCCCACATGCCACCCACAGAGGAACATTCACACTCAGAGAGAAAATTTAATGTACAGGCTGCTTTCTGTTTTTGAAAGACAAAGAAAACCTCACTGATGGAGCGGCTAGGAAAAAGGGAATACATATTTTTCTACCACCAAACTTCTGTAACTAGTAAATTTCAGGTGTACATAGAGATTTCTGTTGGCCTTTGTTTTGTTTGTGTGTTTTTTTTATCCTATTCCTCTTTCAAACAATGATTTAAATAAAATAATTATGTTTTTTTAAACAGTTTGCACTTCATTTTCTGTAGTGCAGAGGTTAAAAAACATCTGCTAGAAATATGTCTGGGGAGGGGTTTTACAGAGTACAGTACCACATCCTGTGAAGCCTCTGTTAGGCTGCAACATGAGGCTTATATGTCTGGAGGATGTCTGGAGATGTCTATATGGAGATGTCTATATGGAATCTAGGCTTAGCTCCTCACTGACAGTGAAGCAGCAGCTGTTCATGTACCCAAACTCAGGTTATCAGGATGGTAACAACAAAAGTCTGCACAAGCATTCTCACCTTGCTCCTGAACACTGGGATAGTGGTGTTGCACAGGCCATGCCTGTCCTCCAGCCTTGGTAAGCTCTGGTTCTTACTAGAAGGAGCAATCTCCTGCACATGTGGTCTTAAGGCAGGCCTTGTTTGCACTGGTAAGGAAGGATGTTTATTGGAGAAAAAATATTAAAAAAAACTTCCACCCCAGTAAAAATGAAAACTAAAAAAAACAAACAATAGAATAACTAGGGCTGGTGAAGTGAACAAATGTATGAGTCATTGCCAAACCCCTAAATAGCCCAATGGTGCTATTATAAAATGCAATTTTGTGGATAATCCATTTGCTATAAACCAATAAACTTATGTTTCCACGTCCCCAGCTGTTACAGAAGGTGTACATACATTTACGATAAAGTGACCTAGATTTCACACAAGTTTACTGTACAGGGTGGGGTGAGTAAAATGCTACCCCTGCCTGCCTGTCGAATAAACATTCAACAGAGGTACTGTCATGATACATTCAGGCATGCTGCCACAGCAACCTAGATCCTAGTGCCACGCAAACACACAACAACCCCTTTGCAAGCCGACAACAGTGGCAACAGCAGCTATAGTGCTGCAGCAAAACATTAGGAAGAGATACACTGCATTATTAACAAGAGAAAGAACAAAGTGTAAAAGAGCCAGCTCTACTGCTGGCTGAAATTGTACACTTAATCAAGGAGACAGGCACATTGCAAAAACAAAGACACAGTGGCCCAAAGACTTTTTTTTTCTGAGGTAAGCAAACAAAAATCCTTCTGCTGTATCCACAGGGAGATCAATAAGAAACATCTGGAGCTTGAGCCGAATGGGCAGTTCTTGTTTGCAGGGAGTGATTTTGTTTAAATTTAGCCTGACAAATCACAGCAGCGTCTATCTGGGTTGCCAGGGAGAATGTAGAAGGTGTTTGCTGAAGGCAAAGACTGTGTGCCCTGCAGTGAAAGTAACCAATTGTACTGTGTGTTTGGATTCCCCGTGCAGTGAGAGAAAAAAAAGAGAGAACTGCATCTGAATGATAAATACACCCACCCTGCTCATCCTGTAAGAACCAAAACAAAAAAATAAAACTGCCCTTGATTTCTCAGTCTGAGCATCATAACTCCTGTGGGTGGAGTGTTTTAAAAGAAACTGACTTGTTGAAAAGCCATCATACAAGAATGAGATCCTGAAACTGCTGAATGCCTTAAACTTTTTTTTTTGTGTGAAGTTAGAGTGGGAAAGCATGTGGTCTAAACTGTGCAGGTTCGGTCAGTTAGTTTTGCAGAATGATCAAGGAATAACAGGATTAGAATCTTGTTCCTGAAGACAGAAAGGGACTGTCTCAGTAGCTGACTATCTGTGCCATCTGGCATACCAGCATCTCCAGTAAAGATGGGGACTGTAATTCCAGTGGAAGATGAAGAGCAGAAGGGCCGATTTTGACTATACGCGGTAGGAGGTGATTCTGGAAGGTGATGATGCCGAGCTCTTGGCTCTAGAGGAAAGCAAGACCTGCAGCCAGTGGATTTCTGATGCTTTGGTGCAGCTGTGGATCCTGACCTGAGGCTGTGCACAAATGTGTCTGCAGATCTCTGTGTGTGGGAGGGTGTGAGCCGGGGGTGGTAACTGTGGTTTTTCTTACTATACAGAAAATGCCCTTTCTACATGGGCTACAAGGTCTAGGAGAAAAAAAAAGAATGAAATGAGAATTATGTTTTCTCATTAGATATTCTTTCAGTTTGACATCATTCTCTTTTATAATGACTGGAGTTCAGATTTTTAACATTTTTCAAATGCAATCTGAAGGTATGCGTTTGATTTAGGCATCCCTTTTTCTTGCAAATTTACAGTAAATAATAAATAATAATTCTGCTCAATTTTAGACACAACTGAATAAGCAGCACTATTTACAAAAACTGTTAACTCTTAAAGGGGAACTGCAGTCCCAATATTTCAGACCAGTTCTGGTAACAAAATAAGTGAAATTGACAGTGTGACAAAAATGAACAAATTTCAAATTAAGCACAAAATCGTGAACTTTTTGAAAGTACTGTAAAGTTTCCATATTTTTGCAACCCACTAGCCTCGAGAACAAGAGCTCCCGAGAATTGTCTTAAACCAGCCCTTCCTGCTCACTAGTCACTGTAATGATTAATGTAATTAGATGTACGAAATGTCCCAATGTCATTTGCAAGCAGAGTTAACAAGTAAATAGTATTTGGCAAAACCGTTTTGAAATCGAAAGCCATATTTCTATTGGATTAAAAGAGATTCAGAAGCCTGCTTGTTAACAATGCCAAAGAGCCAGTTCATGTCACCTGATGTGTTGTTGCCGCATTCAGAATCTCAGACAATGAGAGCAATATGGCACTCTGGATACCTGGAAATTTAGTCTCTTTTGTGATGTATATTGGAGGTTTTACACTTAACTGTGTTGACAGTACTTTAATTCTGGTTTGAAATGCATTCATCAATGCCAGTTGTTTATAACCCTGAAATATAAAAATAGTGTTGCAGTTCCCTTTTACAGTATGTCTGCATTTAAACAATGAAGTGTGTAAAGAAAACATATTCTTGTGTACTTCTGTTACTCTGACTGAGAAACAAGCTTCAGACCTAATTAAAAAATAAACAAACTAGTGTTCTTTTTCTGGGATTTCAAATTATGTTCTTCATAAGTTTTAGCGCTGAGCTGGGTGACTGTAACACACTGCATGTGTGGCTGTTCTGCAAACTACGCAAGTCACATTGGAACCACAGAAACCTGTAAATAGTTTTATTTTTTCTTTTTGTATCTTCAAACATCAGAAAAAAATGTTTTTTTTCTAAAAAGGATTTTGATTTTTTTTTTAAAAATTAGAACTTAAAATAAGTCTTGTTAAACTCCAAAGGGACTGGAGTGAGATATCCATCGGCTCTTTCATTCTACAAACCTGAATTTATGAAAGTCAGTTATATTACATGTGGTATTTATGACAGTTTGTTACATGGATCATTTAAAATAAACTTGCTTTGTCGTTTAAACTTATAGAATTTTTAACCAAAGCAGAACAATAAAATGAAAAAAGAATATTCAAAACTAGGGGGAAATCCTCTGGAAGCTCCATGTATAAACAAGTTAATCTTTAAAGAAAACAGGTATGTGCACTGTTCTCAATGCTGGCACTGTGTAAACTGATATGATTTCTCCATGCATTTTAAAAAGCTTGCATTTTATGGTAAATCTGGAGAAAATGGATGAAGTGCTTTTTAATAGCAGAACTCCCAAAATACTGCAGTGCAACAACACATTATTGCAAACAGATGCTGTCTGGCCTTGGTGGTTTAGGAAACCCCCAGAAAAGGGAATGTTGAGGGCTCCAACATGCTAATTTTGGTTTAATATATACACCAAACGTATGTTTGTGAATGTTACAAAATGATGCCCAAAGCATGGATAACACAGCAAACATTTATACAAGAAGAAATGACTGATGTAAATTTAAAAATGTTTTATTTTCCCTCTCATTTTCAATGTACTGTATGTAATCTGATGATAGCGTCATTTATAGTCTGAAAAGTATTACATTTGATTAAACATTTGATGACAATTGCCAAACGTCTGCTTATTTATGAGGCTACCAAATAATGCATTGTAATCACAGGTATAAATACAGATATCTTATTTTTCAAGTAACACCAGTATATTCCAGTATAAAAGGAGTTTATATTATGTGTACTGATATATTATTAACAATATTCTAACTTAAATTTTATTTTACATTGGGTTTATTTGACTGTGCTTTATATTTTATGTTTTGCCAAACAAGATAGTAGTATCAAGTTGCGCAAATTTCTAATAAAGATCCAATCTAAAATTGATATCTCACAGAGTCAGATTACATACACAATTACTGAGACTTTCATAGGTAAGACTCAGTTAAGAAATCAAGGTTAAATAAATGTCTAGATTTTAAAAGCTACAGTTATTCTTTCTACCAATAGAAAACATCTAATTCCAAACGTTTCACAAAACTTAAACTAGTATTACTTACAGTAGGAGAAGAGAAATGTAGGCAAAATGAGCCAAAGCAAACTTATATTGCCTTCTCCAAAGAAACCCCGAAATGCAATAGAGAAAATGGGAGCTCAGTACACCAGGCCTTACTAAACTAATATATAATTTAACAGAAACAGAAAAAAGAAAAAATCCCTTCTATTATGCTTCCAGTCCATTCAAGTAATAGAAGATGAAGCCACAATTCAGAAGTGAGAACATACTGTAGAAGTGTTTCATTTTTTATAATAAATATAGGATCTCAAATTATTTTTGTTCTATCCACCTTATTTAGAATAACTTGCGGGTATGAACTCTGTAACCTCACAAAAGGCAGAATGAGGGAGTGTATTTCAGGTGAGTAGCTGCGTCAGCATGCGTAGGCTGCAAAGGAACAAGTAATAAGTTTATTCCATGATGAAAAGAGAAGAAAGAGAACACAACGTTTCAGCTGTGGAGCCTTCTTCAGGTCTGCAAAAGATAGGGCAGTCAGCAAAGATAATATAGCCTTGGAAAACAAGCCAGGAGAGAGGAGGAGTCGGGAGCAGGGGAGAGGCAGAGAGGCCAATCGAGTGGTGCGAGGTTGAGAGAGGTGAGCAGAGGTATGAAACAAAACCAACAAATGAATAGAGAGAATTAGAAGAAAATAAGTCTGTCGTTGAGAGAAGGGGGAAGGTGTGAACCAAGTTTCAGGATAAATTTAGTTTCTGATGTCTTTCTGCTATGGGAGTTAAGAAACCCTACTTTTGAGAATGCAGATGGAGAGATCAGTGTGATCACGGCCATCACAGGTGAAATGAGAAACTATGGACTTTGAGAAATCTTTAATCTTCACAGTCCTGACGTTCTCTGAATAATAATAATAATAATAATAATAATAATAATAATAATAATAATAATTGCTTACATTTATATAGCACTTTTTCTGGACACTCCATTCAAAGTGCTTTACAGGTAATGGGGACTCCCCTCCAGCAGTGGTCTCCTGTTTCCCCAATGTAGATGGCTGGTCATTTTCCAAAGGAGATACAGTAAAAAAAGGTTGCTGGAGGTTACAAGATGTCATCTAAGTGATTGGAAATTGTCCTGAGGAGACTTGAATTTGTACTATGTAACTATGAGGGGGTGTAGGCAGACTCTTCCAACTCACCCACCTCTGAGGTCCTTGTCTTTTAACATGTCGCAGGTACCGCAGCCCAGCTCAGCACTCTTTGGCAATGAGGCTCACCCCGTTCCGACGGCATTGCGTGCCTGCAAGTGCCCGGGAGACTGCAGGGCTCATTGTGCCACTGACAGACAAGAGACCCCTGCCTGACTAATGTCACCTTACCCCCCTTGGGGAACCCTGGTCATAGTCCTCTGCCACTCAGGAGGCCTGTGAGTCATTTCTTGAGCCCTTTAGTGCTCAGTTGAACTGTGTGGTACAGTAGTAGTGGTCATGATGTAATGGTTACAATTACTAAAGTAAAATGTCACCCATATGACTCACATAGAAGACTGTCTACCTCATATTGAACACACCGTATGTAATGGAAAAATGTGTAGAAATGTTGTGAAGAGATTCACAAACACCTTGTTTCGACCCCAAGTGTCTAGGGGTAAAGGGGTGTAATATTTAGGATAGTTTTTGGATGCAGGTGGGTTCTGGTGAGGGACTTAGGAAGCATGATGACAAGTGTTGGTGCCAAAAGTGATTATTTCAAGGTGAATAAGTGACTGGTAAGTAATAGGACACAATAGCACACAGGGAGAGGGAACTAGAGTGGTCCCAAAGAAAAGAAAAGAACAAACAAAATGGAGTTGCCTAAGAAAGTGAGGGAAAGCTGACCTAACTACAAAAGAAAACCCAAAACACTCGGTCTTCGGCATCTTCAAACACCCTAGCTAACCTCCACTGACTACCCAAAACCATACAAGACAAAAGGCACTCACCCGTACTAGTGTTACTAATACAGAGACTAACTACGTGTGTAGAATGTATCAACAACCTAAACTAACCCTATACACAAAAGTTCACACAAATACACAAGTGAACTATGAATACAAATAAGGGAAAATGAGAGTAGACACAAGTAACTGGGTACAAAAGAACACAGAGGTTGATACAATACTAGGCTCAGAAACCAAACCTCCAGCACACTACCTTTGAACACTGGGGTCCCCCAGGGTTGTGTGCTTAGTCCATTGCTCTACTATGTCCCTCTATATAGGCCAAACACCACACCAACTCCATCATCAAGTTTGCCGATGACACCACAGTTGATGAGACAATGATGAGACAATGGTGAGAGGGCCTACAGCGAGGAGGTCAATCTCCTTACAACGTGGTGTGAAGACAACAACCTCACCCTCAACGTCAGCAAAACCAAGGAGCTGATCGTTGATTTCAGAAAACTGCAAAACTGACATGCCCCATCCACATCAACGGGACTGAGGTGGAAAGGGTCAGTAACTTCAAATTCCTTTGCGTCCATATCACTGAGGACCTCACATGGTCTCTCAATGCCACCTGTCTGATCAAAAAAAGTGCAACAGTGACTGTACTTCCTAAGACAGTTGAAGAAGACTAAGATATGTCCCCAGATCCTCACTAACTTTTACAGATGCACTACAGAAAGCACACTGACAGGTTGCATCACAGTGTGGTATGGCAACTGCAGTATTGCTGACTGCAAAGCCCTACAGCGGGTGGTGAAAACTGCCCAGTCCATCACTAGGGATGCCCTCCCATCCATACATGACATTTATGACAGATGGTGCTTAAGGAAAGATCTTAGCATCATCAAAGATCCCACACACCCCAGCTACAGACTGTATTACCCTCTACCATCTGGAAAATGGTACCGGAGCATTCGGGCCTTCGGGCCTACCAGACTCAGAGACAGTTTTTACCCCCGCACTGTCAAACTATTAAACTCCCAGCCTCTCTCACCTATGATCTGAACTTCTTTCTTACCAAAACTCAAACACGCTTTGAAATCTACTGCTACCTCACATGACAAGAAGCTCACTCCCCATAATTTTCTATCCTTTATTTCATTCTGTTGATGTATGATTTTGCACATCTGATGTTGTTTTGCACATTACCTATTACCTGTTGTTGTTTTGCACACTGCCTGTCTCTGTCTTTATTTTATTCTACGATTGTATTGTTGTTTTTTGTACTACTTATCATCTGAGAGCTAGCTAAATAGGATTTTGCTATACCATATACCTGTATATAGGTATAATGACAATAAACTTGAACTTGAACTTGAATACGTCTGGACAAGGTAATGGCTAAATAAGGATAAACACACAAACAAACGAAAGTACGAGGAGACGAACACAAACCAACAAACCAACAAAGCCGAAGCTATACGAATACACACACGAAGCGAAACGAATGAAAACGAAGAAGCGAAGCTGAAGCAAAACAAAATGAAACCGAAGCTAAGCTGAGCAGGACCTCAATCAAACAAGAGGCCCCTTCCTTCTGCAAGCCTCTAAATTATATACTGAATAAGCTGCACTCTGATTGGCCCAGAAGCTGATTGATGATGATGTCATATGGAAACAATGGTGTAATGATGGACCAATGGGGGAGGGAGAACAATCAAGGTCAGAAAGTGTGGAACATAGCAACAAAAACACACATGGACCACACACTGGGACTTAACATACTGTACCCGATGAGAGCATGTGACGTGCTACAATCTGGTTCACAGCCATCTGCTGCCACAGAGAAAGACCAGATAGACCCCCCCAAAAAAACAGCACCAAAGAATGGAATGGTCTTAAAAATAACAAATCAGACTGAACTGCAAAATAGGAACAAACTCCGAAAAAAGAAACAAAAGTTTGTATTGTGTAGTATATGTTTTATTGACAAAATGGTGAGTTTTTTTCTATTTTTGTAATTTTTATACACTGTTGTGTATATTTTATGGCTCTTTAAAGAAGGAAAAGAATTTGTGTTACTCTCACCATTTGCAAACACTGCTGTTGGTGTGGAGAGTGCTTTTGCCTTCAGCTCTGATGGAAAACTAATTTGACTGAGTCTTAGATGGTGGTGGTGATGACATTGATATAGTGGTAGGGGCTGGACAGTAGTTTGGTTCTATAAAACCACTGTCTACAGATAACAAGCTGTTTGAGTAAGAACCAAAACCCCTTAAATGTGTTTGTTGGCCTTAGGTTTATAATGTCTGAGAGAGACATAATGTAGAGAGCAGCACACCCTATTTCAGTCAATGCAGTCTGTCTACTGATGCAATCAAACAAAAATGTGGCATAATTGAGTCATGCTTAAAAACAAATTTAAATACAGCTTAAAAGAGTCTGTTCTTTATACAGTAGCTATTGGGTTTTGACGTAAGATTTTAAGGTCTTCTGAGGAGTTTGCAGACACACACAGTACACACAGTATGTTCGGTAATACACTGCTTAGTGGAGGTAATTGTTTTTTGAAAAACAATATAATACAAAGTTTTAGTGATCTATAAAGTAACAAGACAAATGGATTGTTAATATTAATAAAATAGAATCATGTGAGACATGGAAAAAAAGTTAGTGACCTTGAACATGCTAAAAGATTTAAAGAAAGAGAAAGCTACTACACTGCTTGTAAAGGCTGTGAGATTTTAAGATAAGATCACTTTATTGGCCAAATACAGTTTCTTGTATTGGGAATTTGTCTTTTCACATACCCCAACTTGCTCTCCATGAGAGACACAGACAGGGAGAGAAGCTTGGGATCAGAGCGCAGGGTCAGCCATTGATATGGCACCCCTGGAGCAGATGGGGTTAAGGGCCTTGCTCAGGGGCCCAACAGAGTAGGATTCCTCTTGCAGCTGCAGAATACGAACCAGCAATCTTCCAGCCACAGGTGCAGATCCTTAGCCACAGAACCACCCAAGGGGTGAATTTGTAGCTGTACAAAACCCTAGGGAAGTACGGATGTGAATGGGCAGTGCACTCTTTATCAATTCCAGTTAGATTCCACTTTCTGGCTGATGGGAACAATCGCTTCTGTTTGTCTGTTTCCAGTGCCACTTCTCCCCTGTGCCTTGGCAAGACTGTGAAATCTTGCAATGTCTCAGAGCACTTGATGTCATTGGGGCTCTCTCCTCTCATCAAAGTTCCCCACAGCCAGATGTGAGTCAGGCTTCTCTATATCCTCTTACCTTTACTGTTAGTGTTAATCAGTATATACAGTATTTATTATTATAGCTCTCTTACATCATATTTATGGGTTCGTTTTTTCAAAAATATTTTTATATATGTTCTAAATACTTTTCTTATATTTTAATTGTGTGCATGGTTGTTAAAGGATGTTTTAAATATTAAAATTAATGCATAAGCTTTAAATGATAACACAGCCTTTAATTAACATACTGTATATACAGTGTGTGTTTATGATGAAGCTCTTCCTTCTGCTTTCTTGTTTTAAATCTTAGGGGTTGCTGTAAAAGGTAAATTACAACCCCCCCTAATGTCAGATTAGCTTTTCCTATCTGTAACTGCTTATCTCCTAGATTTCATGCATTCTTACTGGAAAAAAATAAATTATTTTCATTCTTAATTAAGATGAAAAAAGTTTGGTGATAAAGAATACTCGATCTTACCCTATTTTATTACTACATACTGTATAAGGTCATTTCTTCACCGTCAGCACATCATAGACACATTTTGTCAAATTCCAGTTTTTACAAACGAACAAATTTCTATTTTTCACTTGGAAAAAATGCATGAAAAAGTTATGCTGATTTTATAGATGATTAATTAATTTTAAACAAGATAATTAAAATCTTGTCAGCCATTGTATTCAAAAGTGCGGGATATTTGTACTAAATGTACAATGCAAACAAAAACAACACAAACTGTTGGGTCTAGCAGAGATGCATTACAATTGCCTTAATACTGCGATTAAAATATTTTCAAAAAGACACTACACTTCTGATGCTGATGGGTGAACTATGTGTACAGGTAGCTTGTTTTGAATACTTTTTGCTTACAGTCGTCATTCCTGTTACAGTATGTATAACATCATACTGCAGCTCCATTAATAACATACTCTCAGTACATTATTGAGGGAGAGCCCTCTTGTATTACGTTAGTTTATTTCCTTAAGAAACCTTAAAAATTCTTTTTAGTTTACTCACAGCATATGGCACTACCGTCTTAGCCTTTGAACTAATATACAGTAATCACACTTGACGGTGAGAGAACATCTGTCTGCTCACTACATCATATTACAGCCGATAACAGTCATCTGGCAGGAGGAACACATAGGGGGGAAGAAATAATTGCTGGACTCTAAATGTTCTTTCATTTGTGTTGTCTGAAATGCCAGCACAATCAAAATAAACACTGTAACAGAATAAAAATAGAAGCTTATATCTCTGTCTTTGTGTAAACACCCAAAGATTGTATACAAATGTATACAAAAAATAATGACTCAGAAAACTTATATACATGCCAAAGAAGCCTAAGTTTAGCTGTTTTGTCATCTAACTTAAGCTTTAAACTACAGGCTTAAGCATGGATGTTCAGTGTACTATTATTTATCTATTTAGAAATGTATAAATTTGTGTTTTGCACATGAGTGAAATTTATTAAGGACTAATGTGTAGTTAATTGTTTATAACTAAACTAAATTAGTTATAAATACTGTAGGTTAAGTACAGAAGGTAGCCACATTAGCATACTTAGTTTGCAAAGGTACAAGTTAAGGTTTATTCTGTGCTGAAAAAAGAAGAAAAGAAACACAATGTTTTGGCTGTGGAGCATTCTTCAGGTGTGTGAAAGAGAGGAAAGTCAGCAGCTGATAAAGCAGTGAGAACAAGAGCCGGGAGTGGAGAGGAGGCAGGAGAAGGAGAGAAACAGAGTGGACACTCAGTGGGTGTGAAGTTGAGAGGTGAGGAGAGGTGTGAAGTCGAAAGCTCCAATTGAATAAAGAGGATTAGCAGGAAATCAAGTCTGCCGTTGGGAGAAGGGGTTAGGTGTGATTTCAGGATAATTTTGGTTTTACATGTCTTCCTGCAATAGGATCCCCGAAACCCCTCTTCGAGAACGCAGACGGAGAGATCAGTATGATCATGGGCCTTAGAGGTGAAGTAAGAAACTATGGGCTTGGAGATCATAATTGTCTTGGAGACAGCCTGGCATGTTCCCTGAAATGGTATTCCAGTCTCCTTCCTGTTTCACCTGTAAATAGCTAGGAATTTTCTGCAGTAAAGAAGGTTGCTGGAGGTACAAGATATACTGTATGTATATATATGTATTACAATTAGGGATGTATAGGTTAAAGGAAAAGAGTGTCAGGGAAAGAGTTCTTTCCGGACCCTATGAAGACGACACGATCCAGGGATTAGTGAAGAAAACACGGGGAAAAAGTCATGCAGGATATGGGAATGAGAACAGGGGGCGTGTCCATGGAGTGCCGGTGGTCGTGGGAGGAGAGTCTGAGGCAAACAATCCGGGGATGAGTCAAAAGGGAAATCCAAAAACAGGGCAAAAGTCCAAGGCCAGGCAATCCATCCGGGACAGATGATTTAAAACCAGAACCAGAATGTTTAAAATAGGCAACATAAAATGTGAGGATATTGGGTTAAAAGTGACAAGTAAAGGTTTATTCGATGCCAAAAAGAGAAGAAAAGAAACACAAAGTTTCACATGTGGAGCCTTCTTTGGGTGTGTATATTTTAAATTAAGGTATGTTATGTTACAATTGCACCAGTAAAACCCCATTCAGAACATTGACCTCAATTTCGGCCACCAGGTTACAAAAAAGGGATGCCGCTCTAGGATCAATCCAGAGGAGAAACTGAATCTTCTTAGTCTTGAGCAGAAAAGACTACAAATTCTTGAGGGACTTGGCTCAAGAATTCAAAATACTAGTATCTGTGAGCTGAGGTGTTGACAACATCAGCCTACTGTAGAGAATTTGTACCGACCTTTGGCAGCTCACTGTAAAGTTCAGTTATGGCATTTTGTCATAAAATGTAAAGCTTGGTCTGCTTCAGGGTTAATATGTACTGCAATTTTTACTTTTTGCAATTTGTTTTATAGAAAAAGACATACAGTATATGCCAGAAAACAGATAAAACAGATAAAAGTATTATGAAATAATCACTAGGCAAAAACTTTGAAATTAATTATGTTACAAAAAACACCTTTCCTTGCAAATATCTTTGAATTATCATGTGTGAAACTTGGGGCATTTCGATCCTTACAATCTATACCTCTTCTTTTGTTTAGAGTAATGGCACACTGCACCTTTAAGACCGATGCAGACAGAGATTTTTGTGTCATCACTAGCAGTCTCCCAGCACTCCCAGCTACACCTGGCTGCCTACAGCGATACAGCTCTGTGCTGCTCTGCAGGATGACAGGGGCCCCGGGCAGGACTGCAAAAATCCCAGGATGCATTTGTGAGGCAGCAGCAGCAGACCTCTTTGTTAGAACTGTTGGAGCTGTAAAGAGTTGAGATTTCAGAAAAGACTTGAAGACAGTGAGAAACCAGTACTTGCAATATATTGCACTATTTTAAAAGTAAGCACACTTGTTCAGAATGCTCAAAATTTCTTAAAATATATTTAAAATGCATTTTGGCTAGAATCTTGTTGGATGTATAAGTGTTCATTTAAGTACCTCAAAATATGTACAGTATTTATTTACCTTCTTAAAGCAGATTATGTCTTTCAAATAATCAGATTTCATTAAGAAAACTAATTAATAGATCCAATCAGTTCTGTTATGCAACATATATATTTGTATTATTGTCTGTGTAAATCATGATGTAATTGTTCGTGCTGTTTTTTTTAGGTTGCAAGGGCTGAGTGGACATATGTAGATAGTTGTGGATGATTGCACAACAAAAGATATACTGTAGGCACAAAAAGCATTTGTTTTACGAAATGTGTGACCAATTATGTTTGCATTTTATACTGTTAAAAAATGCTAGAATTAACTGTATCCTAACAAATATTTTGCGGGTTATATTCATCCCCAACCCCAACAGGTTTTCTATTTTCCATTATAATCAAAACCGTTGGGTTATGAGTTGAAGTGCTTTAGAATGAGTCACTGAAGCAATGGTAGCAGAAGGTTGACAGACCCTGTTAAGTGTCAAGCAGTCTGGCTGAGTGTACTGCTGTGCTTTTCAACGAAGCTAGCTGCTGATGCTCTGAGGATCCACTGAATGCCATGGAATTTGAACACGGGTACAGTCATTTCTCCAGTCTTTCCTGCACACAGCAATGGCGCTTGCAACACAAAGGGCAACAGCTGGCGTTTGTACATGTTGTTTGCTTTGCTCCCAGTATTATAGCATTTACTGTATGAAATAAGAATATCAGGTAGACCAGATTCCAAGCTGGACAAAAACAAAAACATGGTAAAGCATATCCTCGACTACAATGATGTGAGCTCTTATAAATGCAGGGTGCACATATGGACTGATGGAACAATAAGGTAATGAACATCTCGACTTGCTTTAAAACACATTTCTTTTGAAACTAATTGGGAAAAAGCTGGAAGGCACTCATGAAGACTATGATGGATAAACCAATTAATTGTTTCCCAACTTCTAACAGGTTAGCTTGATAAGTATATACAGTATACGAATCTTTGCAATGACAACAAAACATGTCTCACATTTTCTAAGTAGCAAAGAAGTATGGTCTGAAAGACAAATTTGAGACTGGCCCACAGCATTGAGTGAAGTATGAATTCTTCTGTTGTGTTCCTATTGCCAGTATATTTCATAGAAGAAATCTTGTTCTGTTTCCAGAGGACTGCCTAGGATCTTAATGAAAGTCAACAATGTCTTCATCAGTGAAAAGTGTAAAACTAAGTGTTTTTAGCAAACAGATGTTTAACCTTATCTCTACCTTTTTATACTCTTATATATTATTATATAATTATATATTATTATTATTATTATTATTATTATTATTATTATTATTGTTATTATTATTATATGGAGTATCAGATGTACAGGCATAATCAGTACATAATCAGAACTACCTTTTTTCTTGGTGTTGAGCACCAGAAATGCTGAACAGTGTGTAATTCTGTAATAAATTAGGAAACATCAACGGATAATTCCAAAGCTGATTAACAGGGTCCAGTGAGCATGACACTGTCACAAAAGGGGTAATATCACCCCTTGATATCTAGACAGTGTAGAATTCTCCCACAAACGAAGACCTGGTCTTGGGTTGACTGTAGTTCACCATAGTCTAGGGACTGGCTCTGTGTAAGCTGGTGTCTGCAAATGACCATGATCAAAATCTGCCTGGGTGAAGTAGAACTCAGCAGCCCAGCAGCTTAGTCAAGATTTATTTTCCACAATGCACAGTATCCAGGAATATTGAACGGATCAAGATCATCAGTTAAAGGACTTCAAAATGTCTCCACAATGTTCAGGTTTTTCACATTATACCAATATGGATTGTGAAATAGCCATTTTGCACAAATGGCTTATAGCTTTTAGACAGAGCTATAACGGGCCAGAAAACATTGGGAAGCACAAAAGGAGGCATACAGATCACTTCTCAGTGGCCCTGTTTTGCAGTAGGAGAATCCCAAGTCAAACTGGGGGCAATTTAAAGTGTCTTCGCTAACTATCCACCAGTTATAGCACTTTTGCAAGGGCAGACTAGATCCTGGGATGGACTAAAAGATGATTGTCAGCTCCAGGAGGACCAGCTTAGTGTACAGTATATGAAGCAGATTTGGATGATTTGCTCTCTCGCACTGCAGCACTCTCTGATGTTCTCACTCAGAGTGACTTGGAGTTCGACCCTGTAAGTGAGTTTCATCTGCCTTCAGAAAGCATCAGCATATCAGCCCGATCTTTGGAGAGAACAATGTAACAGATCATCTCTGATCACAGAAGAAATCTGGACTAGTTTTAAGGACAAAAGACTTCAGTTGTTTTAAAACAAAGGCGTACAGTATTTATCTCCTTTTTTGTACAGAGCTTGGTAGCTAAGAGCCAGGCAGAGCCTGAATTAACTCTGGATGCATTATCTGGTTTAGAAAAATGTTTCCATTATTGTGTATCAGTTTTAAACAACGGCCTGTCTTTTAAGGACTGTTTCTAAACTGATGTGTCTTTAAATTTGACATAAGGTTTACTCATATTTTAGGGGATTCCTTCAGCTATAGAAGGACTGAGCTCAAATTCTCACTGTCTTTGTAAATAATCAGTTTTTTTGTGTTTGTTTGTAGGTATGTTTTATACATAAATAATCATATTTAATAATCTGAAAATCTTAAAAAATAATCATTATTTTGGATATCTATAAAGAATATTAGTTGTTCTTCATTCCTCTTCCATCTGGAGAGTCAACAATTGTCACCATGTGGGCTTCTTTAGTTAGAACAGGTTGGTGGTAGAAAATTCAGCAGAGATTTTCATATCCCCCAATACACAACCACATTAAGAAAAAACACACTATACACTGTCTCTTAAAAGGGTATCCTAGTTTCCTTAACTTTCAAACTTTCATATCAGATAACACTTTAGTTGAATGCTGTTATGTGTGGCTACATGCAGTATTAAGCTAGTATGATCGTAAGGTTAAGACAGATGAATTTTTAGAGGCTGCAGAATTTGGTAGTACAGATTATGTCATTTGATGTCAGCTTTCACACTCCAATCTCTGTTAGTGAACTTCCAATGTGTCAGATGTGTCAGTTTGCCTGCAGAGGTGCTTGTGAAACAATTTCTTTGCAGGATCACATAGCGCTTGATTTTCTGTTTTCTATTGCAATCAATGAAGGGTGTGCCCCCCAGTGAATTCATCTAGAAACTAAAAATCTGTGAACACTTGTGAGTTGCACCCTTGATTCTACTAAAACGTGCAGACGTAACACCAATGGGAGACATATGGGCATCTGGCATTTGAATACAATTTATTTTTCACTAGGAATTACATCACTGCAGTATGAGCCATATTGAGTTCATATTAGTTCATTGAGTATTTATTTACAGTAATCTGGCTTCACCTGCTTTACTGAGGGCTGGCCTCCTGGCCACAGGACGAAGAGGCTGGGACCCCCCTGCAGAGTGAGGGGTGACCAAGGGGCAGCTGCAGAGGTGGAGATGAGGTGGAGAATGGATGCAAGAGATTTATGAGAGGGGGAGATGAGGATCATGTACACTATTTATAATATTTAAGTGAGGAAATTGTCAGGATTGATTACAAATGACTGACAGCTGAGGCTGATTGAACTTGGCTGTTGACATCCCTCCCGAACATTCATTATGAACTCCATTTTGTTTTATGGAATTCTCCCAGGTTATTTATTTTTTCCTAAATACTGCCATAAACAACAAACTTGAGCGTGAGTATAATCCTTAGGACTTTATCTTTGCACCTCTGCTGCTGTGACTTTGTCTAGAGTGGAAGACAACTCATCACTGAAAAGGCTGTGTCAGCATGTCAGCATGTTTGTGTGCCACTAAAATAAAAACTGTCTGGAGTGTACCTGCTCAGGTCAAACAGATTTATACTGAAATTATAATTATATTCAACTCCTAGAACACTTGTCCAACTGACACAAAAAAAACAAGTGAACAAAATGTTCAAAGACAATCCATACAGTATTCCCTATTAATGTCATTCCCATTTTAATATTTTAAGGATCTGAGCAGAATTATGCTGTATCAAATCTATTAAATAAAAATGATTCTTTTGTGATTCATTGAAGTTAAAGCAATGTATTTGTAAGATGTTTTTAAAACTAAAACATGTACATGAGACCAGAGAACTGCTAAAGCCATGGAGTGACCACAATTTATGGCAAAAAAGCAAAACATTCTGTGAGAATATTTTCTTTGCTTCTTAATTCTCACACTTTGTTAATCATAACTTTGATACTGGCTTTTGGGCTTGTGATATGGGTAACTTGTGTTAAACTAAATGTATGTTAATACATAGTCTATACCATTTTAACTTCATTTAAAGTGTACTAATGAGACATAGAATATGTATCTTGGCTCAAATGAATATGAATTTCAAAATTTTGTACTGGTATTAAAATTGATACAAATTGCAAATTTTGCATTTTTTACAAATACTCATCACACAATAGATACATTATAACATATCTATGTTTTATTTATATATTTTATATTTAAAAGTGACTTGGTAAAATTCCCCTAATGTACCAGTAGTACTAGCAGTTTCTCCATGATATTCCAAAGCATAAACTTTCACAATGGTAATTTCTTTACAGTATATGCATACTGTATCATACACTGCAAGTGGTTCAATATAATATAAAGCATAATAACGTGTATTCAAGTATTGTGTAATCTATCTTATCAACATTGGTGTTTAATACCCCTGTGTATAGCAATGACAAAATATTATAACACATATATAATTGCAATAGTCAAATTGTTTTATAATTATTTGGGTATATGTGAAAAAAGAGGATTGTGAACAGCACAATACATCATCATCACAGGGAATCTGCTTTGATGGAGTATTCCTCTGCATCTGGCTGTCTGCATCCTTGGTAGCATTATTTCCCTGTGGGTAGCTAAGTAGGTTCCCAGATAGCTGTTGTTTGCCTACCAGCTGGTCATAATTGGTCAAAGATGTGAACTGATTTGGTATGGAAACTTATAAACTTGTGGTCAGTTGTTATTTTTTTTGCATGTTTGTTTGTTCTCCAAATGATTTATGAATGCACAGCATCCATTCACTATGGGGTTTTATAGAGCATGAACCATGCAAATATTATGTTTTATCTCACTGTAGTTTAAGTGTACAGACTGTACACAATACTGCCTTGAACCACACACATCATGGACCTGTTTAACCATGACTTGATACTCATGTGTACTTTCTGTGAGGGACTTGCTAAGGTTTGAAAAAGGAAAAAGAGGTGTTACCCCTCTTCTTTGTGAAAAATTCACCATCTTTGGATTTTTGTGTTTGACATAATGACCTTATTCTAATATGACACAGATAAAAAGTTCAGACCCGAATTAAAAATGAGCCATTTTAGTTACAGAAATAATAGTCCTAGTTTTGTCTTTTCACTTGTACGTGGCTATTGTAATTATTGTTGAGAATGAATGTCCCCTTGGGTCTGTATGATATGCATTGAATATAAATAAGTGGAAAAAAACCTTTGTAGTTTTTCCAAAATAGAGCTAGGACAGTAATATGGACTTTATTCCACTGCTGGAAGTACAGTAACTGAAAGGAAAGGTGGAGGAAATGAGTGTTACTGGGCCCCACAGGGTGGCATTCACTTCGTAGGAGCAGGAAACCGAATTCATCATTCCCCGAGCCGTGACCCCATGGGTGGCTGAGCACAGAACTGCAGTGAAGGTCTTAATAGGAATTATCCTTCCCCCAGGCTGGAGGATTGTAGTGGCTTTGGAGACTCGCGGAAGAAGAGGGAGTGTACAAAAAAGAAATCTAGAAACAATGTGAAAATGAGAGAGCTGAATAAACAGCCTAGCTAAAAGGAAAAAATTGGGATCGCTTTACTGATTAGAGAGCAAAACATATGGTGCGTATGTTTAAAAAATAAAACTAAGGACAATGAGATAAGTGCTTTTGCCATGTTAGGAGACAGTGGTGCAGAAGGACATTTTTTTCAGAGTGTGTGTGTTTTTAGATGTTGCTCCCCCATCTGCCTCTGTGCAGTGGCTCCGCCTCGGGCTGTCCCTGGGGAAATAGCTGTGGATAAGTTATTCAATTAGAACAGCATTATTGGCTGGCTACCTCTGAGAATCGAGTTGATGATGTTGTGATTATCCTGCTCTGCATTCCTTCATGTCCCAGACGGTCTGCGCTGCTCCAGCAGCTTCCTGAGACATTCGTTCAGCTGTAGGTGAAAGAGGCAGAAAAGAGTGGAGGGCTATCAGAAATGCCTGACTGGTTTCAAATGAACTTCCTCAATACCACAGACCCTGACCACTGACTTTCACAGCGTGGTGTCGGAAGTACAAAAGCACATTGGGAGACATACAGACAGACTTCAGCCATTCTAGAACCTGGTTTGAATTTGTGTGCTACAGTACATTGTGATATTAATGCTACAGTACAATGGATATGAAAAAGGCTCTAATTATCTATTTCTGGAAAAAGTAAGCAGAACTGATGGGTTGTATTAATTATAAAGCCTTTAAGATTGAAAGATTTTCAGTTCTTGTTATTTGTATTTTAACTGTCTGTGTATTTTACTGAGATTTAAAAGAATTTAAAAGAAAGATTTAAAAGAAAGAGTAGAAAAACTAGATTTCACACCCAGCAAAAATAAACTACAATACCATGATTTCCACCTCACATACAGTAAACTCCATTTTCTTTGTTAGAAATTCTTTCTACTACTGCCCACAATTGTGGGACAGACTGACATACAGTAGCCTTAGTATGTGACATAATGTGGTGGGAATTCACTGCTGAGCTGGAAGTGAGCTGGTGTTATTCCTTTCAGCTCAGTCACAAGGACAAGGAACCTGTCACACATTCCTTAAACTGTACAATGTTTCATTAGTATCAATTTAATATGTATATGATCCTGCCTTTTATTCGGTATTGGTTATCATTTTTTTTCTGAAAGTCCAGCTAGTCTAATATTTGTTTAAACCACAGAGTTTAAAATCCCACTTAATTTTAGTAGTGTCAGGTAAGGAAAGTACTTTGTTTTTATAATTAACAATTTCCTATATTAAAAAATCTCTCTGTTTAATAAGAATATAAGGTCATTGGATATAATCAGCTTCATTGTGTTTTTATTGCAACAGACACCCCCTGAAGCCGTAATTGTAATTAAATAAAATTTCCTGTCAGTATATCTTTGGTAGAATTTTAGTTACATACAGTACACATACAGTTTTAAAATGAATATTAAACATTGTTTTGACTTTAAAAATAAAGGGTATGAATACATTTTCTAGAAATGCTTTTTAATGCATATACAAGGATATTTTACACAGGATATATTTCACAGCTATTTTTTTTAAATGTGCTTATTAATTTAAAACTCAGGCAGTAGGTTAAGTTTCACTTATTCTGGCTGAGGTTAAATAGTGACCAAGGTCATCTGCTTGAAAATGTCCCTCTTCCCCAGGGTAGCTTAAGGCTTGCTCAAAGGAAAATGAAGGAAAATTACATTTGGAAAGACAGCACTATTTCTATTCAGTAGCTGCAGATATGAGCGGTTTCAACTCCTGCCATGAGCACTAAATTAATCACGCAAACACAAAAAAATAATGCCCAGTGCAGAGTAGAGGGCTTGTGCCTCATCTGCCGTGCGGAGAATGCAAATAGGTCAATGGTGTAAAAAAAGAAGGTGCAGTGTTGAGGGGTGTGGGTCTGAGCCTTATTCTGAGCTCCTGCCAGATGAATTCCTCAGTCAGCCTAGATGTGAAGGGCCATCTGGTGTAAAAGCGAGGAAGTCAAGCGAGACACTGGCATTTTTCCCCTGTGTACCCAAGCCACTGAAAAAAGCACCTGAAACCTCTCACCCCCGATATGCGTTTTCTTCTTGTTTGTTTATATTTTAAAGCAACTTTCTCCTCCCCTGTTTCTTAATGTTATGCTGCTGCAAATCCATGGATGATGTGAGTGTGTTAGTTTTGGTTTACAGATTCGTCTGGCAGTGCATGATCCGTGCTCTCATCCATGTTTCCCTGGCAGTTAGAGACTTTGTCATGGAAAACTCCAAGAGCTTGGTGGAGGTCATGCAGCAGAACAGATGCAAGCATGGCAACGATATGCCGATGAATTTCTTCTTGCATCACTACGAAAGTTTGGTTCAAGTTTTGGAAACTTTCCATAGCTGCAGTTTTAACTTCTTATTAAATATAAACTCTATTATTAGTTAGAAGTGGTTTATCAAGAAATGCATATATTTATGTCAAAAGAAGTAACATTTTAATACATCCATTGCTAGAAAGCCACTTATTCCTAATAAGGACCACAGAAAACCTATGGTTTATCCTGGAAAAATAATGCACAAAGCAGGACTGCATCATGGGCAGAATGCCATTACACCTTAGACCTATAATCTGATAACTATGAAAATATTCCATTCTTTCTAACTCCACTCAGCACATTTTCTTGTAAGTAGAATCCTATATACCTGCACTACCACCAACTAGATATGCTACCAATATCTGAAGTGAACTGAAAGCGAAGGTTATGGTGTGAACAATAATTTCATTTTTAAACAACTGCAGTAGACCTCTGCACAGCTGGCCTCAAAAATAAGAAAAGAGACACGTCAAGAATTAAACTTTACTTGTGAGCAGGTGAGACAATTTCTGAGCTATGAAGGGCCTTAAATATTCTTCTGTGCTAAATCTCTACTCTCAAGTGCTGTGTCCATCATGGAGAACACATGTGATTCTCTTCAAAGCATGTTGGATCCATCATCCAGACATGAGGTCCATGTTGCTTCAGGACAGTGATGAGCAAAAAAGCAGAACCATATAAAGCACCTTTTTACTTATTACATAATTGTTTTAAAAATGTCTTCAATATTGTTATACTGATTTAATTGCAATTTAATACAATCATAAGAACAACTATTTCCTATTTTTATCACTATTAATGGATAGCTTAGCCTTTCAGGTCTGTGATTGGTATTGGGTTGCTATTGATTTTTTACCCATTAATGCAGCCTTCAACACTGCTCTGTAAATAAATACCCTTACAGTGATATGTTTTTGCTATTACTATAAAATAGTATACTTTAAAAAGAAGTGGATTGCTAAATTTGCGAAACACATTTTCACATTATTTTTGTTCATAAATGTAATTTTTTTGTCAGTTAATATTATTTACCTGTGTTTAAATAATTAAATATGTTTTTCATTTCTAATTATACTTGTAGTATACCAGCTTTTTATTGTGATAGATGGAATATTTTTGAATACGTTGTAAAATAAACAACTGCTGTTGAATGTTTTATATATTAGTAAAAATAAATTTTCCAACTTATATAAACATTATATATTGATGGAGATGCAGATACAGGCATTGACAGCTTCTGCCTGAATACAATTAATTACTAAGACACCTCATGTTTCACTCTTCCATAGACTTCATTAAGTTCGGTGGTGTATCATGTAGTTCCAAGCATAACAAACAAGAGGAGGCCAGTCATCCAATCCAGCCCATTTGGTTACATAACGGGAGGATCTTGTCCAGCTGATTCTTCAAGGAAGCCAAAGTACTGGTTTCAACCTGGTAGCTTGTCCCTAAGACCCGCCTACAACCCTGTGGGTAAATAAATGTCTCTTATTCTTGGTTTCTAATAGTGTCCTTTGGTTTGTGTTTTGGTTTGTGTTTCGCTGTTCATATAGAAAAAAATCACTGGCTTGACTTTGTCAGTGTCATGGGAGCCAGGTTAGCCGTGGAGAGGGACTGACGAGATGGGAGGACCCTATGCGTAGTGGCAGGAAACCCCCGTGTTTGCTCTGTGCTCAAGCTATCGGGCGGAGTCGGGGGAGAGACACAAGCCCTCAGGTAATGGACGTGGGGCGACCGGGTGAGGAGAGCCTCTCGACAACCGATCCCAATGCTGAGCCGGGAGGAAAGGGAGACCCGGAAATATAAAGCCCCAGACAACAAGACACACCGGAAGAACAAGTAAACCACAGGGAAACTTTTGACACATTTGAATTTGGTCATTTTTTTGTTTGTTGTCCATTTTAAGGACAGCTATTCTAGATGTAGTATTAATACATAATTTTGATGATGAGTTTCTCAGTATTGTTTGGCCTATTCACACCATTTTAATACTGTGTATGATGAATATTAATAATTACACTCTTATATGGACAACCACTTAGATTTTCAGAATAATGTGCAAGCAATAATGAGCATCGATTTAAATTAGCTTTAATTTAGGCCAGAGCTAATATGCATATGCTTAGTGTCTCACATAAGGTTTTATAATGAGAGTGAAGAGTATGACATAAATTAGTTCAACTTTAATTACCTTCTGTATCCAAAGTTTATACTGCAAAACAATGCTAAACACCCTTATGAATCTCTTACCTGGTAAAACAGTTTTTAAAGCTAAAATACATTTTCCTAATCAAGCCAACATATCATTAATTAACAGAATAATTGCTATGCTTATTACATATTTCCATATTTTGGTCACAAATTAATAAAAAGATAAACTGGGTGGATATACTGCATGTTGTACTAATAGCAATATAATATAAAAAGGTGATGCTTATCTGTGATCAACTTAAAATCAAATGAAGATCCTCCTTCATTCAATGAACGTACAATCCCTATTCAAGTAAATTAAATTGAAGGATTGCTCTATAAGCTGAAATAATAATGAATAATGGAAAGTTATGTAGCAAATAAAATTCTGTGAAAAAATCAAGCATCTCTCAAAACATTTGATGACACAGATGAATACATTTAGACAGATAGTCATTTAGAATTAAACAAATCAGTTATCTAAAAAAGAATAAATATATGACAGGAAATACTCATTTAGAAACATTTTAGCATTGTCATTAGAACAGGTGCTTTATTTAGTCTATTTTATTATAGTTCTGAGAGCAGAAGTGTGTCTTGCAACAGGAGGAAGGTGACATGCTAGCCGCTGCTGGTGTGCTGTGGGCCAAGCTAGCATTGACACAACAGCCATCCACACATCCACTCACCTGTCTCTCAGCACTGGTTGCAAATCTGACAGGAGATCTGGACCACCTGGAGATATTTTACGACCATACCCACTTCAGGTGGTTTGGGATTATTAAATCTGACAGAGCTCGGGGCTCTCATAGAGTTTTTAGTCTTAGTCTTCTCTAGACAGTCCTTGCATTTCTTTCTCTCTGGATTTTCGACCTGAGCTTCCCCCAACCACATCTTGTGGGTTTGCCCTCAGTGCTATGAACTGTGTTCTACTCAGCTTCAGACCCACTGAGCTTGTGTTTATGACCTTGGCTTGGATTCCCCCTGTCCTTTGCTACCGTGTTTTCTGGATCTGACCCTTGCTTCACTGCCCAACACCACTCTCACGGATTCACTATAGTGACTTGGACTGCATTTAGTTTCTGATTCACTGCCATTGACCCCTGCCTGTTACTGTACTACATCTATCTGAGTGCTCAGTGCAGCTTGGCAACTGTCTGTGCACTGACTGCAGTTCCCCTCATGTCTGCCTGCTCACTGCCTGCAGTTCCCCTCATGTCTGTCTGCACACTGCCTGTAGTTTCTCTCACGTCTGTCTGCGCACTGCCTGTAGTTTCTCTCATGTCTGTCTGCGCAATGCCTGTAGTTTCTCTCATGTCTGTCTGCACACTGCCTGCAGTTTCTCTCATATCTGTCTGCGCACTGCCTGCAGTTTCTCTCACGTCTGTCTGTGCTTTAGTGTCTACTTTAGTGTTATTAAATTGATCCTAAGTTCTGCTCTGAAAACCAGTTACAGTATGTTGTGAAATGTTCAGTTTTTAATCCTATAAAAAAGAATCACAAAAAACTTTGCAAATACCACATATTGCAAAACCCAAAAATATCAGATAGATTGTTTACTGAATATTTGATGTCATTTAAACATTCAATTTTAAAAGAAAAGTTTATACTGTGCTGGTCCAAAGTATCAAAAAGGAAATTTTCCTTTGCTCAACAAAGAAAAATAGATTATTTTTGCTAGTATAGCAAATGTGCAACATAATAATCCTAGTTTGATTTTAGAAAGTGTACTTCTACTCAGGCAAATTCATGATTTTCTGATGGACTCCACTGAAATTCAAAATTGATAAAATTACTGTATATGAAAATTGTAACGCATTAAAGTCAGCTACTGTATGTTTCACAGACAGGCACTAACAAGGGCCGAAACAGCTAACCCTAACTACTAATGTTGACTTTACACATACAAAGGGCATCATTAGAAGTGTTCATCCCCTGTAGAATTGTGGGACAATGACTAATTACTATTAATTTCAATAGTATCTGCACACTCCTACTGCCTATATCATTGTTATCATAATTAATTGATGCACATACTTTAAGAATGTATCCATGACAGTTAATATGGAGCGCTGCCAATTAATGGGAGCAAGATGGGTCTAAAAAAGCAACATCAAATATGATGAAAAATTAATATCATACAAGACTATCTTGATTAAAATCCAAATTCATTTCAAACAGAATCAGCCATTATGATAGGTATTATATTCCTAGAAACCAAAATTAGGAAATGCCATTTAATTTGTCTTTTCAATTTTCTGTCTAACCCATTCCTTTTTTACACAATGTGTTTCTGAACTGGAAACACGGGGGACTAAACTGTCAGCTGGAAGACACTTCTCAAATTCCACCAGTTCTGCAAGGGCCAGCCAGTGGGGTCAGAGTTACACAACCGGCCAAGGCATTCTCAGCCGACCACAACCTTCTAAATCCCATGGAAAGAACAACAGCAACAACCATAGTTTGTCCTGAGGACATCAAGATCTGAAGCTGTTTAATTTGTCTCCAAGTTTTTTTTTCATATTATTACAGCTGCTTAACTGATATTTTGCAGAGATTACAACTCCTTGCACATAAAACTCTAGCTCATTTGCTCTATCTTTCAAATTCCAAATGTATTGTAGAATTGCGTGTCATATAGGTAAAGACAAGAGTCTCAAATCTGATGTGAACGCAAATAGGCAGCCAAGGGTATTCAGATGAGAGGCTGCATGGTTGAAGTGAGATGCAGAATATTGAAGACAGCAGGGCTACAGTAGAGCTGCAGATTCAGGACTGTAGTTGTAGTTGTAGTACAGTAGTTCATTTTACAGAGAACTATGGCATTGACCGAGTGCTAAGTGGACCGTCTTTAGGAAAAAACTATAGTAGCTTGGAGAAATATGATATGAACAGGAATATGAAGCATCATCGGTTAAACCAGGGTTCTAAGTATTGTAGGGAGAGGATAAAAGAAACCAGAAGTATCTCCCGTTCTCAATATCAGAAACACTTTTTTTTCAAATTCCACTTGAGTTCTCTTGTCTGAGCGTTCCCGTTCATCTATGAAGGGTTGACTTTTTCAGTACTCTCCAGAATTTTGAATAGGCCATTCTGTATTATTCTGTGTTCAAGACTTACAAATTTCAGTTATTTTTACCTCTCAGTGTAAGCAATTAATTGTAGACCAGGAATGTATTTGGTTGTACCACTTCCAAAACTAGAAATGTCTGTTTTTGATGTTGTGTCAAAAAAGTATACAATGTGATAAATGAGGTCTTACTAGTACATTGTGGCATCTTAACACAACTTCCACTTGTTGAAAATGTCATCAGTTACAGTTCTCTTTATTTTTTTTCTTTGCATGTCTCGACATTTTTGTGAACTGTAATCTGAAAATAAAGCAAATAAAAGGGCATTACATTTACTGTATTCTTCATTCATCACTAAATTCAACTGAAGTGTATATGTGAAGTGAAGTGATATTTTTTATACAGGGTATATAGGTTGGCAATAACTTAGGCTGGCAATTTGCAAGCATTTTTAAGGTTGTTGATGGTCTTTTCAGCACAGCAGAGTTGGAAAATTTTCAGAAATAAGAGTAATTCATCATTCTTTAGTGTCATATCTCTCAAGATTTAGCACAGTGATAATAATAATAATGATAAAGGTTATCCTAGGATCTTTTCTTACATAATAATAGTATTTTAAAAAAAATATCTTCAACAGCTCAGTTCAGTGATTTAAAAATAAATATTATGTTCCACATAACCTGTTACTTGTTTGAAATTATGTTTACTGTTTTTTCCAAATAATTTGCCATTCTTGAATGATTGTGATACATATTCCAACTATACCTGTATGCAAATTGTAATGAATACTCAGAACATTGCATGCGGTATCTCTTTTCACTACCTAAAAGATTTGTATCTCAGGGTTGATATTGAAATGATCAAGCTTTGTGAGATGTTAGACACACCTGTAACATAATTAAAGGAAAAGCAAAAGTTAATCTATCTGTGTCAAATGTAACATTTTGCTGTTTGGAGGAAAGAGTGAGTGTGAACTAAAGTCTTTTTCTTACTTATTATTATTCATCTATTTTTTCTAGAAACTGCAATCTACTGTATGTTAGCTGAATATTTTAAGTACAACCTGCAACACTAATAAATATGCAAATGTGATTTTGTTTTCTTAATAAATATGCAAATGTGTCTCAATTCTAATTAATTAGCAATCTTCACCCAGAGACAACTGTTCACACTTTTTAAGAAACCAAAAATCCTAAAATCCTTTGAAGGAAATATTTTGTCAATAGGTCTGTTCTTGCTTTATATTATTGTAGTTTTTTGTCTAAAGCATAAAGAATTATGTTAAGAATCTAATAAATCATTTTATTCTTACAATTAATTCTAGCAGAATACAAGCACTCAGACAAAGAATTGGGGAAGTACAGCATTGAGCCACATGGGATGCAAGGGACAAGATGCTAAACATTCAGATTCTGAACATGAAGTTCTGGAGCAGTAGAATCTTATGTAGACCTGGCTTGGATGGTGCGGTGGCTCTGTAGCTCAGGATCTGCACCTGTGGCTGGAAGGTTGCTGGTTCGTATCCCATGGCCAGCAGAGGAATCCTACACCATTAGGCCCCAGGGCAAGGCCCTTACCCCCAACTGCTCCAGGGGTACTGCATAACTGACTGACCCTGCGCTCTGTCCCCAAGCTCCTCTCTCTATCTGTGGTCCTCATGGAGAGCAAGTTGGGGTATGTGAAAAGACAAATTCTTAATACAAAAAATTGTATATGGCTAATCAAGTGATCTAGATATAGAATCAGGAAGGTGGATGTGAGGAAGAGATAGGAAGAGAGCATATCGTAACATATGTGGAAGAGTAGAAACAACAAAAATTCAGGAAAGTTATGGCTGCTTCTATAAATTTGCTTCTCTGCTCTGGCTCATTGCCACATATTGATGTAAAACTTTAAAGAAAAGAGAATAGCATAAAATCGGCACTTTTTAAATACAGTATGGTGTTATACTGTAAATGTCTAGTACAAATATCCTGGATGGAGCAAGAGATCAATATATGTCTATTAAGGACCTTGGAAACCAATTTTGAAATTTTTCAAGTATAAGGAAAAAGAGACGAGAACAAGTTGCCTTTGGAAGAACAGGTAAAGGTTTATTCCATGCTGAAAAGAAAAGAACCACACTGTATCAGCTGTGAAGCCTATTGGCAAACTAGTCCCAAAAGTCCAAGGAGGAAATTAGGGGTGCAATCCAGGGTCCAGGAACCGGGAGAACCATCCAAGAAACACAAAGCTAATATCCAGAATGGGATCTGGAACAGGAACAGGGTGTCATGATCGCTCCTCTCCCTCTAAAGGGCGCTCCAGCTCTTCCTTGTTCTGCCTCATTCCCCGCACCTGTTCCTTGTTCCTACCCCGTTTCAGTTCACCTTTAAAAGCCAGGAGCTCACTTTACTCAAGGCTCTGCATCTGATCTCTATATCGTGCGAGTCCGGGACCTGGAAGCGCCTGGTCCTATTAAGGTTTTATTCTCTGTTCCCGTTCCCTTTCCACCGGTTCCGACCCGGTTCTAGTTTTTATCTTGTCTGTTTTTGGATGGACCCCCTGGCTTTGGACTTTGCTCATGTTTGGATTCCCCCTTTGGATTTCTACTGGATTGTTTGCCCTGGACTCCCCTGAACACCAGCGCACCAAGGACACGCCCCCCTGTTTTGATACCCGTTTCCTGCATGGCTTTTTCCCCAGTGTTTCCTCACTATTCCGGATTGTGTCGTCCACATAGGGTCTGGAAAGAACTGTTCGTTACACAGGGAACCAGGATGATTAAAATAGGATAACAAGGCCAGGCGCTCAGGACGCCTGAATCTGGACCCGCTGTTAGGCGGACTTCCAGGCGTCCTTCTCCCAAAGCAGAGCGAGGAATAGCAAGAGTGCCAGGCTTAAATAATGAGACACAAAACGGGGGGCAGATGCACATAATTAACTAAAATACAAAAGGGTCAGAGTGCCCTGAGGAGGAGGGATCCCGATCATGACATTGTGCTGAACTGAAGACTGCCCACGCAACTCATAATCTACAAGGATTGCCTTTTCACCCAATGAACCTCATCATTATATGTTACCAGGACTGGGAAATCTGTACAAGCCCATGTCAGATCGAAGTGTGCTCAGCATGAATTTGATATGATATTGGGAAAAACCCTATCCAGTTTCACATGCCTGGCAGAGCCAGGACAGAAAGTAACAGTCTGGCTGGCAAAAGGTTTACTTTTCACATCATGACATTCCTGTTATTGAACATCTACCACTGCTCAGATATTTCTGCTCTTCAATCTTTTTGACCGTATATGCATTTTTTACATATAAGGATCGGTTTTATTCTGAAGTTTTATAAACAAATTCATCATGTTTTTCTCTCCTTGTGTATGTCATCATGGAGTGGGGTGTCTGCTAAGCAAACAAGTAATGATAATATCTACATTTCTTCACATGTAATTAATTTACATTAAGTCAAACAGTGGATCTTGATAGAATAAATAACAATTATAATATTAGTTGTAGTAGTGAGTAGTAAAAACTGATGATTTCTCGAATTTTAAATGGGTTTATGCTAGTTCATGTTTACTTAAAATAGAATGTTTTGCATAAGACAATTTACAAGCTCGGGAAAAGAGAACATTGACAGACATAGCTTTATAAAAGAATATTTTTGAAAACCATAATGAAATATCTTGTGGTAATCTGTATACTTTTCATTATACACCCATTTTACTTCCCCTGTCTCTTTGTTGCTTTGTAACTCCCACATCCGTTGCCTCGATTATTTCAGTTAGTGCCAGCAAATTGCTGTGACCCTTTTAATCTGGCCTGTGATCAGGAGGCCTTCTACTTCGAGGCAGCCCTTTTTAAAGCAGAAAAGTAGCTACTGAAAGCAATGCCGTTGCCATGGATACCTGCTGGCAGCCTCCTCCGTGTGTCTGGAGCACAATGAACAGCGCTGGATCTTCCCTACCCTGTCTTGGGTGGGAGGGGGTGGAGCTGCCAGGAAACAAGGACAGGTTTCTCTTTTACCAAACCAGGCTTGAAGCAGAAAAAAACAAACAGAAAGCAAAACTGGAACTCAATGTTATCTACCAGCCCAGACTTTACACAGAAGTTTTCTCATAAAACAGCTGATTGATTTATGAGACAGCTGGACAGTATGTAAACACAATAAATGTTAATGTGTAATCTGAATTTACTCCATACATATAAAATCAACCATTACCTACATCAAAGAGCTCTGCTAGTTAAACCCCAAGACCTTAGATTATAAAGGTTTAAAAATACATTCCTTAAGAATAATAAACATACATCTATTCGTTCACACATTTTTATATTCAATTTACATACAACCAAAGTTAGGAGAATATGCTTTTAGTTATTCAGGGGTTTATATAAAGACACCAGAGTTTAATAAAGAAAAACAACCTTTGGCAACTCTGATTATTTCCTTCCTAACAAATATAATAATATGTCATGCTTTCAGTGTCCACCATCTCCTACTAATCAGGGAGCTGTATGCTTTTTTTGCAGAAGAATTCAAAGGTTTAGTAAATGGAGTATCAGGAACCTGAATGCAGCACAGGAACTCCAGCCTGGCTGTCAGTAACAGAGACTGGAAAGGCAAGGGAAGATGATACAGGTAACGGATATATGTGAACTGCAAATGATACTTGGCCAAGAGCTCCAGAGTACACTGGACTCCTGTTAGCCTTCAGTATTATTCTTCTGAAACAAAAGAGGAAGGAATTAAGCGACATCCACAATTTCATTTCTGCAAAGGAACGAAGCCCTGGTCTTGTTTGTGCTAGTCTACAGACCTGGTCTAATATGTGCACAGAGAGTTGCTGTGGAAAGGAGTTTTAGAGGTGGTTGCTATAATGTACTGAGGCTCCCTTACAGGGTTGTGGTCATGTTGCACCCTCCCAAACCCCCTCCTCCCACCCTCCAGTGAGCAGCTGACCTTGGCACAGCCGGTGAAACAGTAACCCCAGCCTGGCAGCCTCTCCATGAGCAGACCGTGCTCAAGCAGGTGCGTTGTGGGAAGAGAAAAGCAGAGCCACCTGAACTAGGTCCAGTGTTGCCTGGACTAGAATAAGTCATTCTTCACAACACTATATCTTCATCCAAACAAAACTGCAGATTGTTATTAGAAAAGTCTGGCTTGACTTGCAGGTACGTTATAAGCTGGTTTTGACATATTTAAAAACTTAATACATAACTAAAGTCACACTTCAATGGTATTTCATAGACACAATTAAAGGAAGAAAACTTGAAATGTTTTGTGCTTTTTATTATCCAGGGAATCTTAGCACAAATGATCTGAAAGCCTTAGAGCTCTCTTTACTGTATGTTTACCGTGAAAGAATGTTGTTCTTGCTGTCCATCCTGTTATAAGCACAGCACAGTACAGCACAATACTATGATACTACTTTTAAGAGGAGTCTAAAGAAGAATCCTCACTTATGAATCCGATATATTCTAAAGATTAGTCTTATAACACACCATCACAGCATATACTGTATATTAAGGGAGTTAATATAGCAAGGAAGTACGTAAAGTGAAAGTCCAACATAAGTTTTAATATAATTTTTTATTTGATCATTTTTTATTTGATATTACTGACCATCATTCTATCAGCTTTGCAGGTAACTTGTTGTTAAAATACAATGCAATAGATCACTCTGACAGGCTGCAAAATTGACCTTAAGGTTCACAGCCTGCCGACTAACTCTGAGATCCTTTACACTATAACTATGGATGCTTTTAAAATCTATTAAAGCATGATACATATTCATGTATATTGCTGAGCTGTCAAATACATAAAAAGGTTTCAATCTGATGTCCTGACAAAGACTGTAATACTCTGTTTTCAAATAGAACAAGACAAATTGTGCCAATAACTGTCATTTTGGAGTCAATCTTTAAACTGAATTCTGCAGAATAAATTGTATTTATTACTCTAAGCCCTTGGTATCAAAGTTATTGACTAGTCAATGATTTTAAATTACTGTAAATAATTAAATCAGGCACTCATAGTTCAGAGTTGTGGACAATAAAATAACTCACAGCTTCGGTTTATTTTTCATTTCAACGTTGGTTGCTTAAGGAAAACTTCAGTCATTCTACAAATTAACAGCACTGAAACCTGTGCAATTTTTAATTTGGAGAGTATTGATTGCACTGTTATCAGGGGGTCATTGATTCCAGTGAGGTGAAGCAAGCAATTTTAATAAGCAGTCAAGTTAATTATTCCTTGTGTCTACATGGTAATAATATTTATAATCATCGAAAAAAAGTACAGATACTGATTTTTCCTAATAAGTATTCCTGATAAATTACATCAAACCTTCCAGTCCTAGAGTGGGAGAGTAAGTAAAATGGGCTTTGCAAATCAGAACATTAATAGGATTAAGTACACGATCCGGCTAAAACACCTTAATAAGCATCAGAAAAACATGTAACTGATTTTGTGGAAGCACATTTACTTACTAAGCTCATGGATTTAGTACAGTCTATATTAATAGACATTTCTTTTGTCTGGTAAATTAGCTGTAGTTCATAGACTTTAATGTTATCTCTGATAAGCAGGCACTCTTATGCAAATCATATTTCTTTTGTATTTTCACTTATACACTTTTCTCTTGTGTGTTCCCAGTTGTATGCCATGTCTCTACTCTATAGGAGCTAATATTAAGCTAGGTGCTATTATACCCTGGAGACAACCTCTGACAGCCTACTTAATTTGGGATTTTTCTGTGTTTTTCAACGCAAAACAAAAATGTACAATACGTCTTGTCTACATTTGCCATCATGACTTTATAACATAAAAATGCATTAAGTATAATTTAACTTACAGTAAGTATTCAATTGACTCTTGAAGATGAGATGGTGTCCCACAGTAAATTAGAAATGTACAGTAATACTCATTTATAAATAAGAGGACAAAACTGAATCAGATGTGAATTTACCAGAATTAAACTGCAAGGGTCAAATTAATACAGTATCTAAATATAAACTGTGTTTTAGGAGATGGTCAGCATGGATTTAGAAGCGGTACATCACTAAGGTATATAAAATTTTTTGGGGGACTTTAAGAAGTATATTTGTACATAAACCACAACTTAAAACTAAAGGAATTCGAGGTAGTGTGTCTACATGGATAAAGAATTGTTCTTTATTGCAGCAAACAGATGGTACAGATAAGGGGACATAATCAGAATGGAGTGGGGTTATTAGTGGAGTACCAAGGGATTCAGTTTGTGTGATTGCTACTCATCCTAATCTACCTCAGTGTTATAGGCTGGGGTAGAATCAGTAAACTTGAAAAATATGTACATAATATAGGTGAAACAGAAATACTGTACCTGTCATTCCTGATGGACTCAGTTTTGGGCAGACACATGGCCAGTGAAATTTAACAGGGTGTTTCAGCAGAAATGTAACTTTCAATATCACATCCGTCATGCTGAACTTGAAGAAGCAATGCTAGAGAAAGGTCAAGTAGTCTGACTAATTGCTTTTCTATTTTAGATAAGACAGGGAAGCAGTATAAAGACCAGCAAAGTGATTGGATAAATACAGTAGTAAAGAATACAGAGTTTAAAAAATAATATTATATGTAAATAAAATAAAGTTGCACAATATACTGTAGACCTTTTTTGGTCTAACCAAGATAGCTATTATTATGGTAGAGGTACTATAAAGAAGAGAAAACAGTAATTCCTGTTCAGAAGGTACAGTAGTATCATACACTAACAGTTAAGAAAAAAGTAACTTTTCAGATTGGTCGTAACCACTATATTATATGTAGACTTTATTCAGGTTTTCAAATTATTTGAAATCATTGTTTAAGTCACTCTAACAGCTTGATGGAATTATTGGATCATTAATTAATGAGCAAGAATGGCCTAAGTGGCATCCTCTTGTTTGTAATCTTTGTCATTTTCCTGATATCTTAAATTTCAGTATTCAGCATTTCAGTATTTTGCTTTTATAGCTCAGAAGAATGAAAAGATAATGCTCCCAGTTCCATTCCAAGGTTTCATCCTTGTGTTCAGTAAAGCTTGCATATTTAAACCAATAACATACTATTATTGTTAATATTTTGTCTAAAAATGCATTTTTAAATCAGCTTTCAAAACTTAGCGCTAATTAATTTGATATGAAAAGAGTAAATAGTGACTATAACTTCAAAAGAGGGACAGTGAAGAGCAGTTGCTCAGGGTGCTATTAGGGTGGTGAGCTTCAGTGTGGCTGTTTTACTTGATTTAGCTGGTGAATTCAACAGTGTGAATGGGTACCAGCACTGGTAATCTGCCCTATAATAGACTAGCAGACCAACAAGGGGGAATCTTATGTACCCAGGCCATTTGAATCCGTACACTAGGAAAACCTACACTTACAAGCCACTTTGGTTTGTAATTGGTACTTAGGGATTTTAAACGAACGGCTACATGAAAGAAATGGCACTTCTCAATTTCATCATCTGTGCACTAATTGCGTTTTAAAGGTACTACACTTGTAGTAATGTAGAAGAAGTGATTTCTAGAAACATTCTCAATAAATTTGAATACAACTTTTACATTAGGGAACTCCAATACAAGGGCTGGAAATCCCTGGCCTGTAACTGGCAAAGCTGTTTTATGTGGTGGTGACATTGATTGTGTGTGTGTGTGTGTGTGTGTGTGTGTGTGTGTGTGTGTGTGTGAGGGGGTGATGTGTTCATTTCATCTTTGATGGGGGGTAGAGTGCCCTCTGAGTAACAGAAAGTAGGAGTACCACTGAGGGATGATTACAGAATTTGAGAGTGAAAGGATTTGGTAGACAGGACAAAGGTCAGAGACAGGACCCAGGGGAAGATCCAGGATTAATTCATTTCACTCAGGACTCACGTTAATATTTATTTTTAGTTTGTGTTATGAAACATATGTACAGTATCTCTTGTTATAAGCTGAAAATATGTGAATTCTGGCTCTAGTGTAAATAAAGCATCCTGGCAGACAATAAGACAGCTTGCTGAGCCTGGATAATTTTGTTTTTATTCTTTTGCTTACAGGATAAACCCAAATGGGCCTGGCCGTTGTGATCAGCCACCCCACAGTATTACACATTTTAAAAATTAATTTCTTCAAGTTTAATTGTTATCTTTTGCATTCATGATTTTTTTCCTGACAAAGATTTTGTACAAGTACAAACACACCAAATGTGCCTCTGCAAACACCCAATGCAAAGGTATTTATTTTAGCACCACAGGCCATTTGTACAGTGAGGAAATGATTACAGCTAATCCTTATCTGCTGCACCAAGTTGTCTTGCAGACCGATTTCTCCCCCACTGCAGCTTTTGTGTGGCTAGTGTTTCTCTCTCCCTCTTGCAACGCCATTATTAATTAGTGGTGTCTTGCCTTTCACTCTCCTAAACAACCTGCAATCAGGCTCCTGTCTGACCCAGCCTCCCATTTCCTCAACTCATCCCACAACAGACTAGGAGAGCTGGCCTAGGCAGTGCAAACATTTAATAAGCACTAACCTACAGTAGCTTCAGCCCCTCCTACATAACACACAAATTATTTATTTTGGGCTTGTTCGTCTTATTCAAGGGACCCTACAACAAAATTGCATATTTGAATTAACTAGTAGATTTTCTATAAAATAAACTTTTATAGGTGAATCCTATTAGCAACCAAAAGAACAATGATTAAATGTTATCTGTGAAGAGGAATAACTAGATTGCACGTTGAAAATATCCATTGCTCTGTTTTAAACACAGAGATACAATTCATCAACAGACCACTGTGAATGCTAGCAAAAACATATCAGAATCAGACATTCTTTATGCTTAATTCAGACTCATCACAAGCTAGCTAGAGAGACTTCTTCTGTTATTCTTTGCCCACATAGAAACTCATGATGTGAGTCATATCATAAGTAGCTACATTTCTCTGAACACTCCTGGGAAATTCAGATTTTCTTTGTTCACCTTGTAAACCCTGGAGGTAAAACGTTCAATTCATAACCATCGATTTGGGTAGGCTGATTATGCAAAGTGGTGCTCAAGAAAAAGGTGGCTTCTGGCTATGAAATAAAAGTCACAGGTGACATGTGCCCATATGGGAATGTACATATTACATTCTCAGATATTTATGACAAGGTTAGTAATTTTCCATCAATGCAAAATCACTTTACCTTTGTAGTTTACGTGCACATCTACTGTACACCTTAACTTGAGCATTCTCTACACAAATTAATTTTGCTCTACACAAATGCAGGTGAAGAGTGAAACTCTGTAAGACTTGATCATGGCTGCTTACAGGCACCTCTGGCTTCAGAGCTATGGAGAACTATTCCCCGGTCAGCACTGAATTCCACTACACCAGAACACCAGGCAATCAGCCATGGGACAATTCAACACTATCTATGTTCCAAGAGGATGACATCATCTTCTGCTACAGGCTCAGTGCCACTAAGCCTTGTTATACTCTCCCTCTCTAAAATCTCCCCTTCACATCAACCCCAATAACATATAGACATCAGTCTCTCTAATCGGAGTCATAGCATCAATCTGGCAAGTGCAGCCCTGCCCCCACCAAGATTCAATCACAGCTTCTTACTGGCACCTCTGTCTTCAGAGCCACATACCATTCCTGCAGAGAGCAGTCAATTACACTGGTTCTCCTGCTTCATGAGAATTCAGTGTTATCCAGCTTCCAAAGAAGTGATGTCACCTTGTGTAACAGGCTCAGTGCCAGTGAGCCCTGTTACATGATCCTTCATCAAAGTTTTTCTTAAAGTCTCTGTATCAACTGTAGCACAAAGAAGAATTTTAAAATATCTATATTTTTTAACCATGTGCGTAGGACTATACAGTATGATGAAGAATCGTGTTATTAACCATGTTTTGTACATGCCTTCAGCTCTTGTTTATTAAAAGCTTAAAAATAGTTTAACTACAGAGAAGAAATGAAAGATAAAGTGTAGGTTTTAAGTCATGGAAACTGAGATGCATGACATGATTCTGGCAAAGTGTTTTAAAAACACAAATTTTGCCTAGCTAATAAGTACCCTCTCATGTTATGGTCTAATTGGGGTTAAAACGTACTTTGTGTTAAAGGTATTTTTGCCTGAACTGTCAAAAGAGCAATGCAGTATGTGTCTAATATTAGTAATAAATTGCCAAATGTTCTGTTCTCAAATCTTCAAACTTGAAAATTTTCTTGAACCCCTGCTCCCTCTGCTGCAAATGCATAAAAGCTTGCACTGCTGCCTCCAGCTGCTGATTAGAAGTAATTAATGTTGCTCAGCGAGCTGTGTGAGAGGCTCTTATCAGTCACAGACATCACAATTCACCTATAGAGCTGCCTCTTCATGCCTGCTTTTTCCATTCTGCGTGGTCAACATACAGGAAGCAGCAAGCTCTAGACCTCAAAATGTACCAAATTACGCAGGTCCCACCTCCACACCGAAGACATTTCTGCCGTATCAGGTAACTACTTGAGGAAAGCAGAGCCTCAAGCTTGTGCTTTTTCTCGTTTCTGCAGGTCATGTGCTCAGGGCACAGTGGAGGAAATGTGTCAGAGCTGCCGCAGGAGTTTTTTCATGGCTGTGGCCTTTTATCAGCTATACTAAGGAGCCAGGAAGCAGCTAAACTCCTTGGCACTGTTCCACTCACAGAATTCTGAGAACCAGATTTATTTTCTGTCTCCTCTCCCTTTAAGAAATGCTGAAATTCCGTTAGTTTGGCTGAAAATACAGCTTGTACTGTGTATCAGACAGACTTAAAATGTCATTATAGATTTTTATTCTCTATGAACAAATCACTACATTTAGCTTGCAGCATCTTATGGAACTGAGTTTTAGTTTAAGGAAATGCTATTTTGTAAGATGGTGTAAAAAGTAAACAGATGTAATGTACCTCTGCATGGTTTCAATGTTTGCAAGTAGAGGCGCATTTGGAAGTTTTGGGCAGAAGTACATTATTTACAATAATATTGACTTTCAGTAGCCTCAGAATTTATTCATACCTTTATGAAAAGTGGTTTGGGAAGACAACTTAGATTCAAGGGCAACAATTGTATATCTTCAAAAAACTGGAACGTCATCAGGATACAATGTCTCCATGACTACCACTCAAAGTTGACCTCATGAATCTGGTTTCTGTATTGTAGTTCCATGGCAACATAAAAAGAAAAAAACATGAATTTGACAAACGGCAACTAATTGACTCCCAAATTAAATAGATCCAAAAAATGTGGCTACATGAAACACAAATTTGAGTTTTTGGACAATCTCATCAGAAGTGAAGTGTGATTAGCCCAGAAAGGTGAGATCGACAGTATATTGAAAAATAAAGATCAGATCTTCTAGTTAAATTTGAGGGACAGATATTTTGTAATGTTTAATGGAATACAGTATGTGAGCAAAAAACTGATGCTTTTTGTCAGGCTTGATTAAAAAACATGTATCAAACCCCAAAGGTTCGGAAAGTCTACTGTATCAGTGCTCAAGGCTGGTGTTTAGAGTCTCTATTCATAATCTAGTGGTATGTAAATGGCATAAGTTGAAGATAATTGATCACAAAGGTAGGCTGCCACAGTCTGGCGGAGTTTGAGAGGTTCTGACCAGAGGAGCTTACGAATATTCTTTATGCATAGTTTAAGAACCTGTAGAAAGGCTCAAAGTCAGAGGTGGTGACAAACTACTCATTGTTGGGGAATAAAGAAATCTGAATGTCATTAATTTAGAATTATAGGTAACTGTTGTTTGGCAGATCTTCTGCTTCTACACACAATAGCACAACTAGCTTTTGAATTGTTTCTATCAAAAACTATTGAATGTACAACTACGGTAGATTCACATGCTAAATCAACATTTAGTTCAACTTTTAGTTGATTTAGTTGATCTCCAGTATGAAAATGGAGATGTTAGAATCTGAGCTGATTTTTTTATAGTTTAGAATCAGAAAGATGACTGTGGAACATTAGAAAACCAAAGCATTTTGTGATTTTGTAGCAACTACTAGTTCTTCCACATACTTGCTAGTTTAGATGTAGCCACACCATGTTGCCTGAAATGAAATAGCCTTCATCTGCTTCCTCTGTAGTTGGTAGTACAGTGAAGGTAGAACCAACAGGTTAGACAGAGAAGCAATGTCATGGGATGGATAGTGATTAATTTCTGAGACGATCAATGAGACCTCATGAAAGCAGAATATTCCTCCTCCATATCCATAATATTACCAAATTGTGTGCAAGTTATCATGTCAGTACTTGTTCAGTAGAGCCACAATACCAGGCATGGTTCAATTTGAACAATAATAAAGCACTCTACGAAAGGTGTGCTGTGATATTTACATTGAAATCCTCAGACAATACAATACATTGCAGTGACTGCTCAGAAGTAGGAACTATTCTGTGAAGAAATGCCAAGATCCTAGCATAGTTGATTCCCATGTGAGGCATTTTGTTAACATTTTTTATTTTATCATCATATTACCTGGGTGAAACAGTGGTATAGCTCCAGTTTCTTCCCACCTCTTAAAGGTTAATTGATGTCACTAAACTGTCACTGTGTGCTTGTGTGTGCGCCCTACAATGGACTCACATCCTTCCTGTCCAAGGTGTAGTCCTACAGTACCTTACTCACTAAGCTTCCAAAATAAGCTCCAGATTGCTGTGACCCTTAGAATTAAGTAGATTTTTGATCATGGATAGATCATGTTGCTTCTCAATATTGTTTTGGTATTATTATGGTTGTTGTAGTTATTTTGTATTCAGCAGAACAGCATATTTTACACAAAGCCAAAACGTGCTTGAATATAACCTGCTGCAGCAGACAACAAATCTTAAAATAAGTTGCACAGGAAGTACTAACTCGATTTAATGAAATGTCTCATGTAAAATAGAAGTAGATCTGGGACCGTATCTGACTAAAACTCTACTCCAATGAAGGATAACAGTCTGTATCTTAATTCCTTCAGATTAGAAAAAACTAACAAATTGAACAACACATCTATAGACCCTAAAACCAGCAGTTTAAGAGTAAAACGAGGGACTGGATAATGGACCAACCAAGAAATATCTTATATCTTATAATATACAAAATTACGAATATACAGTATTATAATTGTTTTTGTGTTTTTAAAAACTGCTCATGGAGGAGTAGGAATGTGTAATAACATTTATATCATGACCTTAATTTGTTTGTCACTTAAAACATTAATTTCAGTTATGGATTTGTATCGATGAACTCTTACCACTGCCACTGAAACTGCCACTTCTGCAATGGATAAGAACCACAGGGGAAAGTCTCCGGCTGTTTTGGCTCCTTTCATTATTCTGATTTCTTTTACAAGGAAGGTCTTTTGAGACTTGTCTATTAATCTGAATTATATTACTGTACCAGTCTAAAGTCAGTGTTTTATATACTGTAGTAGTTCTCTGCCAGTTGTAGGTAACTTATGGAAACTCATATAATTTTTGTCCTCTCCAACAGATATTTGCATATCTTTCTAACTTCACCAACTCTCCTCTTTACATTGCAAACTCTAGGTAACACAATCTGGAATTCCACTCCAAGTTAAATTTTGTAAGTCATGTTATTGGTCTTTTTAGTATTAATGTTTGTATTTGTCATATACTGTAACCCAATTTGCTCATTTTGCTAGCTTTCTTCTGCTGTCAGAAAAGTTTGGTTTCTTTTCGCTTTTACTTTTTTCCATCCATTCCATATTTTAACTCAATCTACTAATTTAAAGTTTGGATGTGCCTAGCAATCAGAATATTGTCTAAATTAACTGAGACAAGACCCAACCAATTTAATTAAGCTTATAGGCATTTTATTTATTATTTGTTATAAACATTGCATACAGTATGTATTTATGAACAATCCATTTGTTACGCGTCCACATAAATGCTCTTACACCTGAAAAAGTATAGTTGTTGAACATAAATTGTTCAGCTAAATTGTCACTTGATGCAATCAGTATAATTATGATATTTAAGTTAGAAGTTCAAAGGACTTAGGATTTAAGACTGATTTATAGAACTTAGACTTTCTTGTCAGAAGCTCAGCCAGTGCAACCAGATGGACTGTATGTCCCTGTTTGACTCTTGAGGATTTTGAAAACTGAAGATGTGAGGTTAAAACGTCATTGATAAAGTTTGCAGCATCTTTGACAGGTAGTCTTTCAGGACTAGTGAAACATACAGTATCAGTGTGCTCCAGACAAACAACAGTTGGCAGGAGCTTGTGTTATAGAGTCTCAATACTATCATCTGTGAATAAGGAGGCTTTTATGGTGGAACTGATTTAGCATGAGTTTGTCAGACATACACTGTACTAAGACTGTAGGAGAGGTTCAGACTTTGTACTTCATATTTACCGATCTGACAAATGTCCCTTCAGACACCCATAGAGAGAAATGCCAGTTGCTCTTTGCCAGAAACTGAAAAGAGTTTTATACAAAATGGAAGAACATGATACGATACAGCAAATGTGCAGTTTTTCTCCCCACTTCAGAGTCGATGTTAAAGAAGAATTCAGGATGTGCCCTGATTCCTATTGGTTGAATGCCAGAAGACTTAAGGAAATGCACCTGCTTCCCCATCGGGCTAACATCTGGGGGATGCACAACTGGAAAGAGTTAGGAACAACACTAAACTGTACACCTTGTCTGATGATTGATCTGACATACTTGCCAAATGCTGCCTAATTTTAGCAGAAATGCCTGTTTTCAAACATGCCAGTCTTCCCAGTTCATAATCTCCCTACACCAATATAGAAATCCAAACAATCTTTTTACAATACAATTCAAAGCACCCTATGTTTTGTTCCTTGCAAAAAAACTGAATTCTATGAAGATAAAACAATTTTACTGTTTCAAATGAGACTCCAGCGAGACAAAAACATCCATTTTTCTTCACGTTTTTTCCCATAACAAATCTAAACAGCTAGTATTTTTCATAGGAATATTTAGCCTGTTGGCATTCCTGGAAAAACAGAAACACAAGAAATGGCAAAATGACTGAGATTTTAGTTCTCAATAATAATTATTCTTATACAAGAAACAAGCTCTCAATCCCCTCACAAACCAAAGTTGGTTCCAACAAGCAACTATACAAAAAAGACAGAAAAGAAACATAGAAGAAAACATTCTATTCCTTGAGGAATGTCATCCATTGTGCCTTGGAGAGACCTTCACACCTAATGAGCTGTATTTCTTCCTTTGCCAAAACATTCAGGTGCTGTCTACCAGTATGGAGCCCATTGATCTCCTCTTGGTCTCCGTGTGTTTTTTTGCTCTTTCCACACCTCAGTCTCATTGTGCAAAATTCAGTCATGATGCTCACTTCCCTCAGGCAAACCCCTTCAATGGATGGTGTTGTGGTAGGAGTTGTCATCCAGGTCGGCAACCTTATGTTCCAGACTCTCCAGCTCTGCAGCATGAGTGTTCAAAACATACCTCTCTTCTCAGTCCTTGAACTCAGGTTTGCCTGCTATTGAACTGAGTGGTTCCGTGGGCAAGCCATTAGAGAATCAGGATCTTCTTTTAATTAAGGAAACAGCAGGTAAAGAACATCCTTCTCTCCTGCCAACTCTGACACACAAATACAATAATAACATGGGAGGATGCAGAGGAAAGCAAAAAAAGATAGAAAGGAGACAGAGGGAACTGTAGTTTATGACTATCATACCATGGCCTGCCAGTCACATCATTTTCAAAAGACATTTCTTTAAAAAAACTTCCTTTCCATTTACATCAACAGCCTGTGGAATGACCCTTAAAATAATTACAACCTATGTCTATGCCTTAAAATAATTACAATCTATGATATACATTACAAGATGTTATATTGGACACAAAAGATGAGCTCCCATTCCTAACACACTACCTGTGACCCTTCTCAAACATGTTTATGAATGCCTTAACAGCAAATTTTATTTAAACAAACATATATATATACAGTATATGCACAAGGTAACAGAACAATAATCCAGAATGAAACATTGCTCATTCATGCAGGTTTTTCTTAAGATTTTAGTTAGATTTATTTACTAGATTCTTTTTTAATTCTACTATACTAACACAACAACAGGCAACAAGGAAGTGACTGATGTAGCTGTTTCATGACATGCCAGAGATATTTTGGTTGATTCAAGCCTCCCCAAGTCCTACCATTCATGTGCCTATGCTGGGGGACACAGTCTCCAACAGACAATATTTGGACAACAGGGCTAAACATGTTTCCTGGAAGAACACCTGCTGTATATTGAGTCTTTAGGGAGCCTCATTTGCCACACTCTAATGTAGATGTAGTAAATCTCCTCCATTAAAACACAACCAAATAGAGTAAACATTTTATATTAATTAATTAAAAGTGGAGAGAAATAACTGATAAATGGCAATAGATTAGTCTTAAGAATTAATTATTTTAGCATTATTTCTTTGTAGTTCGAATTATATAAAATATTAAAAGAATTTTAATTTTATTATAAGAATTTTTTTTCTATACATGCTGATAATACAATAATGATAGGTTTAGTTTATCCAGACTAAGATTGCCATTGCCTTTTTAAGAAGTGATAACATTTTAGACAAAGCAAAAGTTTTATGTTAGTTCACAAAGAGCAAAGGAATGCTTTGTTATACAAGAAGCAGGGGTCACCGTGTTATGTAGACAGGTTGTGGTCGCTTTTTAGTTAGTAGACTGACGGTGAAGCATGAGAAATGTGTGGAATTCTGCTCAGTGAATCAGCTGTCCACCTGAAACAGCCACCACCCCATTTATAAGAGAATTGGTGAAATCTTGAATCCATTTTGATAAGGAACGTAAGGAACTCCTATGTTACACTGCATACAAAATATGGTTGTTATTGCAATTGTACCATTGAACTGTAGTTTTTTTGTATTTATTTTATTATAATATCTTTTCATCTATTTTGTGGACAATTGTCTTCGGTCTGATGACTCAACACCTTAACACTAGAAATGGGTAACTTTTTAACTTTTTAAGTTAAATGACAAAAAAAGGATCTGGAACTGTTTTTAGTCACATACTATAAGTTCCATTCTCATAAGCATGGTCCTGGACTCAGCTGGCTTGTGAACGGAGAGGCAAAAGAAACTAAGGTGACCTCCACAGAAACATAGAAGCTTAGGAGTCCTGATTGGCCAAAACCTCAGAATTTAGCCGACTGCTCCCTACTAACCTCTCCACTTATTAGTTCAGTTCAGTTTATTTGTCATATGCACAACTGCAATGAAATGCTTATTTGCATGTATACTCCAATACAAAGAGGATATTAGGCTGACTAACGTGGTTAGACAGGAGGCCATAGCCAGGGCAGGGACAAATGAGGTGCCAGCTGGAGTTTTCCCAGGTGGAAGAACACAACTAAGCAGTCTCTTAAGGAGTGAGTAAGTTCTAGCCTTAAAGCGGTAAAAGCTCAATGTCAGAGCACCAATCTTGAAGAGAATATAGCCATAAATAGGTTGCTTAATTGGATGATTGGCCAATTGAAAGACAGTCGGTCTGACTGAGAGGCAGCCAGACCTCATTTGCACGGGGCTGGTAGACAGCTAAGTCCCCATGGCAATGATCTGGTCACCCCTGGCAACGGCGGGACATGAGCTGCTCCCAGCCTGGGCTTAACAGGAACTACTTGAGCTCACCGTGCTAGAGACAGAAAAAGAAAGTCTTGCCATCTCTTCTAGAAACAAGAGAGGGGGAGAAGGAGCTGTTGTCCAACATGGGGCCAGACCTACAAAGGGATTAGTCACACATGATTCCCCAATACCAGAGATAAAGGTAAAAAACGGAAGTCCTAACTTTTGGTCATCCATTACAAGATACTTTGGTATCTTGGATGAATTTTGTTTTGGATTTGCATTACATGACCTACCTTAATTCAATTGGTAAAACACTTTTCTCACTTATTTTCCTGATCTAGCATACAGTGAGGCAGCTGGCACATAACAGGTGGGCACTGTATTTTAGTGGTAAACAAAATGAGTCCCTTCCTACCTGTAAAGCACTTCAGGGTGAACAGAGCGACATAAATAGGATTCAAAAAAATATTTAAAATGTTAATATCAAAGCAATAAATAAATATTTATTATTTTATTTTAATTCTTAAAAAATTAATTTATGAGTAATACTATTTATTTTGCAGTGAACTTCAGCTTTGTATTTGTTAATCCACATTAGGTCACAAATTAAATAGATGATTTTGATTACATTGAGAATGGTTATTACAGGGCTACAGCTACACTTTGAAACGACACTACTGACATTTCTGTTGTCTATAGAAATATTTTTTTACTAAATATCAGAAATCTAACCTCAGTTTGATATTTTAAGGGTAATGTAAACAACTATTTATGTCAAGTTGTTATTAATTAGTGGACATAAGATGTTGTGCTGAATTTCTATTTTAATTGTAATGGGCTTTTTAAAACAAAAACAATTCCTGGAAATAATAATAATTAATTAATAATTGCTTACACTTATATAGCGCTTTTCTGGACACTCCACTCAAAGCGCTTTACAGGTAATGGGGACTCCCCTCCACCACCACCAATGTGCAGCATCCACCTGGATGATGCGACGGCAGCCATAGTGCGCCAGAACACTCACCACACATCAGCTATCAGTGGGGAGGAGAGCAGAGTAATGTAGCCAATTCATAGAGGGGGATTATTAGGAGGCCATGATTAGTAAGGGCCAATTGGAAATTTGGCCAGGACACCGGGGTACACCCCTACTCTTTTCGAGAAGAGCCCTGGGATTTTTAATGACCACAGAGAGTCAGGACCTCGGTTTTACGTCTCATCCGAAGGACGGCGCCTGTTTACAGTATAGTGTCCCCATCACTATACTGGGGCATTAGGACCCACATGGACCACAGGGTGAGCGCCCCCTGCTGGCCCCACTAACACCTCTTCCAGCAGCAACCTTAGTTTTTCCCAGGAGGTCTCCCATCCAGGTACTGACCAGGCTCACACCTGCTTAGCTTCAGTGGGTTGCCAGTTGTGAGTTGCAGGGTGATATGGTGAAATGTTCCTATTTGTATTGATCAGAGATTTTAGTTTTTCACATCATGCATTTTTCAGGCTTGATTCATTCAAAGAAGGGGTTATTTAAGTTTCAATATGAAAATGACAACATTGTTTTTTTTTTACATCCTTCACCTTCCTGCTTTGATATTTTGAGGATCTATATTGAACACAATAAATCTGGATCTGAAATCCGAGAAAGGAAAGTTACAATTCTGTTTATTTCATTTAGAAAAAAAAAATGTAATTAGACTATTTCACAATTTGTCCTTGGAATTTCAGTGTTTTCATTACGTTAATTTGCCAGGACATGGTGAATACAGATATAATTTCAGTGCTTTTTAAATTTTCAGAGTTTAAAAAAAGCTTTCACGTGCTACTGAGCAGTTTACTCTAAACTTGATCCCTGGTTTGATTTTGTGACTTGCATCCTCTAACTGCTGGTGCGCAATAATTGACTAAGCATTGAGTGGCTTGGGAACCATGGTAGTTCAGATGGCAAGGGCATCTACAGCTCCTGACCGGAAAGTCCCGCGTCCAATGCCATGTAGGGGCAAACGATGTAGCTCTAATTCCTTCCAGACAGCTCCCAGATCCACTTAGCCTGCTTTCCAAATGAGTATGGGGGTTAATCCTTCTGGCGGATATAAGCCAGCTGGAGCATGCTGCTGACCACGCCCGTGCCCTCCATTCCCCCATGGGCCTTTATGGCCTGAAAAAGGCACTTCACCTAACAGATTGGCTTGGGGTTGGCACAATGGCACTGTGGCTAGTAGCATCGTAGACTTGCAGTGCTGAAGCCCTGGATTCAATTCCAGTCTTGGCGTGCTATCTGCTTGGAGTTTTTATATTCTCCCCGTGTTCACATGGGTTAATCCTGGCTGCTCTGGTTTTCAAAGTCATAGTGGTAGGTAAATTTGCTCTCAGGAAAGCTGACCCTTGTGTGAGTGTGTGCATGTTTGTCAGTGTGTGCTCACTAGTGTCCCATTCAGGCTGTATCCTGCCTTGTGCTCTCTGCTTGCGGGGCTCTGGATGCCCAACAACCCTAAATGGGATAAGAATGGTTAGAAAATGGATGGCTGGATGGTGGGCTTGGACTGTCACATAGCAGCAACTCCTGTAACTTACCGAGCACCCTAACCCTAACCCTAACCTGCAGTTTTGTCATTGAGAGGAAAGTAACCATAATTCCAATGTGGGCATTGTTGGCCTTGAAGTCTGCTGACTGGCTTTTAGGATGGACAAGGATTAAAGACAAAAAGATAAACTTCAAGACTGGGATACTTCAGCTAAATTAATTTATCTTTAACTAAAGATAAAATTCAAGACTGGGCAGACACCTGGCACATGATGTTTTGATGTAGAGTCTACTTGTGACAAAGACTTACCTATTTATGTTGACAAATCATTTTAATGTTCTAGACAATGTGGAGAAGCAATATAAGTAGGCAAATAAATGTTAGGATATACTCCTCCTCCTTAGGATCTGAATCAAGGAATGCTCATTTGGAATGTCATGTACAATTTTGGTCCAGAGAAGAACAAACTGATTATTCCAGGGCTTAAAGGAATATTATACACTGGCAAATTGAAGGAACTGAATCTTTTTAGTATTGAGAAGAAAGCTCATGAGGGGACCTGATACAAATATTCCAAATCTTTCAAGGCATTCAAAATCATACCAGCAGACCTCTTCAGAATGAAACAAAAGGCAGAGGGCACAAGTGGGAATTAGGTGGAAGAGCATTTTAAAACCAAGATCAGGAGGCACTTCTTTACCCAGAGGATTGTGGGGGTGTGGACCAAACTGCCTCCTTAATTTGAAGGATGCAACTCGTTAGGTGCACTTTTACCCCATGAGGTCCAGGTGGAACAGTGCCTGATCAGGTCACCTTTAAAAAGGCCTTAATTCAAAGCTTAGGTCACTGCAAAAAAAGGCCACACTCTAATGCCTCGAATGTCACCAGAAGCAAAGGGAGAGGGCCATTGGCATGCTGCAGACAGGCATGTCATGTGCCAGCATTGCCAGATACTATGGAATAAGCTGCTCCACTGTGTCCCAAATGCAGAGAAGGTTTCAGCTGACCAGAGCAGGACCGACACATCCGACTGGTCCATCTGAGAGATCGTTTCAGATCTGCCACCCATACTGCTGCTGAAACTGCCAGCAGACACAACGCCCGCATCATTGATGGACAGTGAGGCTCCATGCTGCTGGCCTTAGAGCAAGGCGACCTGTCAGAGTTCCTCTGCTCACACCTCCTAGCCGTCACACCCGACTGGCTTGGGCCATACAGAGGCTGCGACACACTCGTCAGCAGTGACATCAGGTCCTCTTCACGGATGAGTCACTCTTCATCCTGTTCCACGCAGATGGGAGGGCCAGAGTGTGGAGAAGGAGGTGTTGCGTTTCTTTTTTCCATCAGTATATACTGTATGTACACATCTGTAAACTGTATATACTTTAAAACAGATGAAGGTCACATACCTTCACTGTTGCAAGGCATTAAACTGTATTTCACATTTGTATCTACAAACATTTGAAGTACAACGTTCTGTAGATGATAATAGAGAATAAAGCACCTGAAGGAGAAATTGCAATATTAATCTTGAGTGGAGTTCTCTGGATGGTGGAAACTATTTTGAAGCATGTTTTCTTAGAATAAAGTTTACTAGAGCACGATTGTGATTACAACCCAAGATGTAAAGCAGGAACTGTATAGTGCTAATGAGCAAGAACACTTGATCTAAAAAAGTACAAACAAGCAAATGGGATTTATGGGATGGAAATTGATCTGCTTGCCTTTATATTTATTTGGAATTTCAGGTAACACTGTCAGTATTGTGACTATCACCACAAGTTTTTTTTTAATACCAGCACATCAGCTCTGCCTCAGCGAGGTGAACCCAGCCCAGCCTCCTGAGTACAAGACAGCATTGTGACTGTACTTTAGCAGAAGAGGTGGGCATTTGACATTGCACTGTGCAAGATATATGGGTTGTGGGTGTTGCTCCTTCTCAGCTTCTGTTTAGCAGCACCTTTGCCGCGTTGTTTAATTCTGGTTCTACGCTGACACTAAAACCATGTGTTATTCATGTTATGATTTTTTTAAACAAAGAAAATGCCCCTACCCTCCTCTTTCCTGTGTTTTATTTTGTGGGAAATACCGTGCACAGCATAAAGCTAAGCAACTACAGCTAACCAGGCTTGTCGGAAACCTCCCACAAGGGGCCCCTGTGTAATTCGATGCATGCTGTTAAAGCTTAGAGTATATTGTCTTCTCTTGTTTATGAAGCCTCCACCCACTGGCCCACCCTACATTTAGCAGATCATGTGACTCTGGTAAGTCATTTGCAAGTACAACAGTTCTCTGTGAGCCCCCATTCATTTCCTGAGAACTGCACTGAGCAGCTGAGAGACTGAAAGGGAGGGAGTCACACAGAGAGAGGGAGAGGACTCTATAAGGAAAACAGTTTCTACAGCTCTGCAGCTTCTGACAAGGTCTGTACCTTTCCTGGTCTTCCTGCCTTTTGTCTTTCTGTGTTTTTTCATCTGGGTTGTGCACAGAATGTGCTGTCAACACAGTTGACATTCTGTAAATTAGAAGTCATTAATCCTAAATTGCTATGCATGCATGGTGTTGCAGTAAAATATATTATTGTGCATGTGGTCAATGAAGATGCAACATCCCTTTTTGTTAGACTGATGGCATATGAGACGTTTGGGTTACAACAGAAGCAATGTAAAAATTTGGATTGTTCTCATCAGAATATTTCATAACAAATGTTATTATTTTTATTATAGTAGTAGTACTCTTATTTAATTGCAATAGCAGCCTTGGTACTGAAATGTGTTTAATAATTTTGGAGCTTTGCACTAAAACACTAGCGTATAACTATGACACTCACCTTTTCCAAATATGAAAATGCAGTCCGTATTGTTGTTCCGGCTGAGGTTACTTTGAGGAGGTGTGTAGTGCAGGGGGGGGGGGGGGGGAGAAAGGGGAGATTGTGGTGGTATACCTTCATAGCCTTCAAAAAACTTTGATGATTACCTGGACTGCTCAGTTCGTGAACGGTGTGTGCTTTCACTGGCGTGTCACAGAATCTGTGTTTTTCGCTGCAATTGAGTAGCACTGGTAATAATGGGTTAACTATTTCAAGGCTGGGGGCGGTAAAAGGCCAGGGGGTGGTGGTGTAGGGGTGGTATCTTAGATGTCATCTATGGTGCTCTCACTTCCAGAGTAATAGTCATTGGTATTGATGGGTAGCTGTCATATGTAACAGTGCACACTTCATGGAAGTAGCTGAGGGCTGGCCCATGGCTGTTATTTTCAATTAAAGAAGACCTGGGCAGAAGCTGACAGCAGAGACATTTATACGCGCAAGCGGAAAGGAGAGTTTGGAAGCGAGTGTGGCGCTGGCCCCCAGAGCTTGGTATAATGTGAAAACCGAGTTCTGACCTCTGTGACATTAGACTGTGCTAATGCAGGGCTCCTGTGAGGAGCACAGTTAACTAAACCTTCTGCTGTTAACTCTGTCGCAACAGGACGACCGCATACTGGTCAAACTGCCCTCATGAGCAGTTGCAGGATGTCATAAGAAAGACAACATCTTAATGAGTTGCTTTTGACTTTATTTGTTTTTTTAAAAAGGAGCAAAAAACAAGTCAACTTTTTCATCTTTTGTGTCAGTCTGTATTGCAGCTGTAGAAATGCACTGCCATTTATAAATATGGAGATAGATTTTTTTGTTTTCTGACATTCTTCTTATTATTATTATTATTTGCGTAGCAGGAATTCTTATGCATGGTGACAATACATACTATGGAAAACAATTACATTAAAGAATAATCATAATTATAAAAAAAAATAAAATGACAATAAAGCTGTTGTACAAAACAAGGTAAAAGGGTATTAAGTGTTTTATACCTGACATAGTCATTTTATAAAGCACATTTTGTTTAAATGGAGTACAAGTAATACAGAATCTTGCTTTCTGTTGAGAACTACCTGTATCTGTAAACACTTAATTTATTCAGGCCACAACTGGGCACAGTGTACATGTACAATACAAGAGTGAATTACATCAATTACATTATCGTTCATGATAAAGGTAACTGCCATATAAGAAAAGCTCAATTCAAGGTGTTCCATATTACCAGAACTGAAATACTGCTATAGACACACATGTGTGTTTGTATAATAATATACAGCTCTGAGAGCTAAATATCAAATTCAGGTGCCAATACTCATCAGGAGGAAGGCTCAAACGAAGACATACTGTACTGTACAGTTAGAAAACAGAGTCACATTAGTAGCGGTAAAGAAGTAAATGGAAAGCCAAGGAGAACATATGTTTACAGAGATTATGACAGCCTCCACATCTTGATTGGCTTGCTGGTGATTTTGCAGCAATGTGCCCTCTTGCTGCCAACAGCTATTAATTGGGAGATATTGCTTCTGGGCCCCAGACAGCAGCCTGCACTTCACCAAAACACCTGATGTGAGCGCAATCAGACACAGGGCCTCCAGAACCATGTTTCTCTATTAATAAGCAGTAATGGCACAGACACATTCTCGCCTTGCTATTATTATATTGTAATAAAATTCAGAGCTCCCATGTTCTATACATCACTGTAATTTGTTAACTTTTGACTCTTCAGGAGCAAGCTTTGTCTTATATCTTTTTGCTCTTCATCCTAGAAGGACAGAGAGGAAAATGATTTTCACATGCTGAAGAGCTACTGTGATTAAAAACTCCATATTATAAAATATCTCCATCTCGAATTTAAACTTAATGAAGTAATGATTTTAGCACACTTATAATTGAAATATGTGTGAGCTGGTGGACCCAGATCGATTATAATCCAGTTTTATAGTCTTTTGGAACACACATTTCCGTACGATCAACTGCACACAAGAGAATCTCTGGACTGAAATAACACACTTGGTGAATTGCCCTCTCACCCAATGGTGGGGTATGCCCCTAGGGCAAGATTGAAGCCACTGACAGAGCATTGTGGGATAACCCAGGACTGTGCCCATCTGTGTACTACACGGCTGCTGGACAGAGGAAGGTTTTTTTTGTTCCTAGAGCTATCAGCTGAAGCTATCCATGAGTGCAGGAATTATCCATTAAAAAACAAACAGAAAGATAATGTATTATGACAGGTAATGATCTCCATTCTGACAGTATATGCATATAATACATACTCTGAAATACGCATTTGAAGGGAACAAAATTGCATAGTCCATTGCTTCACTCAAAAATATCCAAAAAACCCTGTATCTTGGCAAAGAGGAGAGTATGATAAACCAGTAGCAAATATTTAAGTGCACTTCACTAATGTGGAGAATTTCACTGTGTTTAAGCAGCAGTACGTGAGCGTGTATACAAATTTAGTGTAGAAGTTACTCTAAAATATTAAAAGTTATCTTAATTATGCAGAGCTCTGTGAGGAGCAATGTTTGTATTTGTGAAGTGTCAAGAAGGTACACCTCTATTTATGGGAGATGTCTGTATTAAATAGAATGAGATATCACCTGCATTTGTATGACTCTACACTTTTTAATAAGTATGCTTTAATGCTTATGAAGGTTTACACCTGACAATGTGATGGGTATAGTGTATAGATATACCATTTGACTGTTGAGCCCTGCTCAATGGAAACACTTTTGAGCATGTATTTTAAGGAGTAGCAAAAGGATCAATAGCTGGGAGAAGACTCTTAAAAGTGCAATGAGATATTGTTTACAGATTATTCCTTATTATTTCATAGATGCTTTGTAAACATATGGGCAACATGTCAAATAATTAATGTAGTTTGTAGACATTGAGAAGGGAAAGAATTTTGAATAAAGAAATGTGACTGTAATATGTCAATCTTAATCTATATTTTAAATGATAGTGGTTGACAGTAACCAAAGTCATGAGATGACCATTTAATTCATCCCTGATTCACTCGATTCTGTGAATAAAGGCAATAACAGCATTGTTGTTGTGATATAAACATTTTTTTATAAAAACAATGGAGACAAAATAAAAGGAATTAAAACTACATAACGTGTTCAAGAACAATATAGAGTCTGCCAAATAACTGGACTCTCAGAGGTCATAGTGACCAAAGTGCACCAACAGGACAATCATTTTTAATGCTGAGTGGGTTTAGGGTCCTTTACTCTTTAACATGATAGATTAATGTGAAGAGGGTGGATCAGTAGCAAAGAATTTGAGCTTTATAGCTTGAACTGGTGAAAGTTCCTTATTTTATTTAAACTTCCCGTCAGGAGTCAACCCTTGACCTCCACTTCTCAACCTTTCCTTGTTTACTACAGCTGTGTGAAGTGAGGATAACTGAACAAGAGGGATGATGGCAAACATTGACACACAGTTTTGGTGAGCCCAAAAAATAGAGAATGAGAAAATCATTTCAGGAGGTGTATTTCATACACTTTATACATAATATATATTACTCTACCGATTCTAGAAGTGAGACTTATATTATTGTAGTGGCAGAATTTGCATGTTTTAGGAAATATTTCATAACCAGATAATTTGGAGACTTAATCTTTAAAAGTAGAATGTATGCTGAGCTTTTCCAATTAACTGTAAGATGAGGTAAAAATGTCTAGAAATGATAAAAGGCCTCACTTGGTTCTGCATCAGTAAAAAGAGCTCTAACTTGGCCTCAAACCAGGGCAGTATTGAATCCTAAAGTGAGGCCCAAACTATTACAAAACAAATATGCACTCAGGTAGAAGATTGTCCAGTGTTAAAATGGAAAGGTTTACTTATTCATCAAATGAGTTTGGTCAATATGTTCTTCAATTCAAATAGCCTGACTTGGCAGGCAGTGATCATGGAAAGCCCTATAACACAGTGCTGTATAGATCATCTTGAACTTTGTCTCCAGGTGTAGGTCAACTCTTAAAAAAATCAGCAAACAGCATGTGGAATCAATTTTTAAGCCAGTAACATACCACAGAATGGTTGTTTTGAACAGAAGAAGAGCTGTGTTAATCTGTGTTCACTTTATGGGCCATATTCTTCCCAATTAGCAATCATATGCATTTTGTTTCATCTGCATAGTAGCTTAATATAAAAATAGATGTTTTTGAGAGTATTTGAACTGTACTGTATGTGAAGTATGAAAGTAAACACAGTTACAGAACTTTATTAGGAATGTATGTTGTGTATGTATGTGTGGGGTATATTTCTATTTAGTTTGGATTAATGATAAGATTATTTTGTACCTCTCATAGCTTATTTTTTTAATGAACTTCCACGCTTGGTATGTGCAGGAAGATTCCAGGCTGGAAATTTATTGAGACAGCCCTAATACCTTTTACAACATCGGTGTCTCAGGCTTTTTTTTCTCTTCTATGTTGTCTTACTATCTGCCTACATATGCTCACTCGGTTCGGAGGTCACATCTTTTTTTCTCCTACCTCTGCTCTAACATGGCTTCACACACTAATTAAAGTGCTCTGTAGCCCCAGAACATTGAGGATGTGAGAGAGTCCTTCCAGTCTCTAAGCCTTCCCTGTATCTCTGTGTCCGAGGCACAGGCAGAAGCCTAAGGGGGATAAGGCAGTCCTTGCTTTGGAAGGCACAATCTCACAATTAGAGCCATGGGATACAGCCCCCTGAGACTGTCCCCTGGGTTAATATGCTGACAATAATACACTATCCTGTCACCTCAAACCCTGATCTCTAATTTAGCCTGTTCTGAATTGACAGGGGAGGATCTAAGCAGCTGAGTACGAAACATCCTTGTGTGTTCTGAAAGTGTGTATCCTAACAAGACAATCTAGATTAAGGATCTCAAAATTTTCTGGCTGGGGGGAGGGGAATCAAGTCTTTCTCAGTAAGATTCCCCATCTTTTGGGACAAAGGTAGCTGAAGTCTAGGACAATTACAAATAATCTCATCACAAATTTTAAAATTAAATATAATAACATTATAACAATATTATCACTGTGATCAGACTGGAGAAGAAGATGCCCACATACACAAAGTTGAAGTTGAATTTGACCCACAAAATTGTCTATGACATGCTAATGCTCTGTCATTTACAGTTTTCTAATGTCTATTATTACTTGTAACAATAATGTCTACATTATCTGACATATTGGTCTCCTAGCTCATATTAATTGCTTTGTTATATGAAATATAATTTAATGCATATATATGCTAGATATACATTATGTACTAGACCTACTGTATCTGTTATATTACTTTGTGTATTTACACATTTTATTACTCAACAGCATAATCACTTTGTAACCATAATAAAAAGTTCAATTGCACAGGATAATATTCTTTGATTTATGATGTCTACAATACCGGATGTCTTGTACATCGGTTGGGACCCATTTTAGGTCTAGAGTTTTTTCTGTTAGCCACATCTGATTATACAGTCCATTTAATGCATGTGGTATTTTACAGTAACTGGAAATTGTTAGTTCCAACTTGAGTTTCTATCTGAGTCTGTACCTATACATATTTATATACATCACCAACCTGTCAAAACAAAGTTGGCTGTGATTGTTTTAGCTGAATATTCTCAATTCTAATGACCTTTTGGAGCTTTATACCAGGGTACCAGAGATTCTCTGCTACCCTGAGGTCAGAACACCTACAGGCTTTTGCAGCTTCTGCATTATTACAGAGCTCCTCTTGAACTCTGTACAGTGCCAAGTTTGTGTCTGTGCAAACAACAGAAGGATGTTTCACGTAACAGCTATCTTGTTGGTGACTTTTAATTACTTGATAATAACTGTAGCCATTGTACTTGGTACACATAACATCAGCTTTGTGATTTTTTAAAACCTTTTCGAGAAACTACATCTCATGAAGATGCAGTTCTTCCCAGCAAACAAAGACCTCTTTTCTCAAAAACCCCAAAAGCTACATTTGGCAGAATAGATTTTAATTGGAATATGTCTCATATACTTCTATATACATCTGATTAGCAGTATTTACACCAAGACCCATTCTTTTGTATGAATTAAAATTAGGCTTGCACAATGAATTTGAATACCCATCTGGACTGTTACTAATTCAAATTCAATGGTATTAATAAAATTACCATTTGTTTCTAAATTGTACTTGTTTTTTTTCCAGACCTTCTCATAAGTAATTCTAAATTGTGAATACCCTGACTTCAAATATGTATACACAAATGCAAATATTCTTTGAAAATTGGTCAGTACTTAATGGTAGAAGTTATTAATTATTTAACATTTATGCAAAAAATATACTTGACATACCCAGGGTAAAAAAAAACTTACTGTGTTTCTTGTTTTCATAACAAGTTGTATGTCATGACATGTTGAATTTAATGGTAAACTTTGGTTAAATATTTGCAATGTCTCTCAGTACCTCAAGGTAATTGAGAAGTTCAATCAGTTTCAAATGACAGAAATGTCCCTGTGTAAATTGAGCTGTTGTCTACAGTAGCTTTAGGATTACAAATTATTTTTAAGTTTCTGCATGATAAGATTCATCATCAAAATAAATTCCATAAAATGTATTTTTAGTTCACTTTCCATTATAACTAAGACACGGAAACAGTAGTGGCATAAAATCTTCTTTTCTACCTTGTCAACTTTTCCTATCTTGAATATGAACATGATAATTTTCAATAATCATTTTTCAAGAGAAAGACAGAAGGAATAGCTTACACCACAAAGAAAAAACTTGTACTGTATAATGGTGTAGGATTTATATTTCTTTTATACCATAATAATTCTGCTTTTTTATGGGGACATGCAGTTTCATCATCTAGTGAGTTAATAAAACAACAAATATCTGAAACTTAAAAAATAAATCTGCTGATTTTGTTTTCAGATTTTCAAATTGTGACCTTAAGACTCCAGGGGATGCCTATATTCTCAGCTTGAAAATATTTAGAATTTAATAGTGGAATATTTTGTTTCACAATTAAAGTCATATCTAAAGAGCACTGAAAAAAATACAATTTAGACTGTTTTCCCTAAAACAATGCACAATTGTTTTTAGAGGCATCAATAAATCCTGTACTGCTCAATAGAAAAGTGAATATCCTTCTCCAGCACGCCCACCTCCACAATCATTCATCATTTGACATGCTGCAAGTTCCACAAAGCCTGACAGGAAAGATTGGCATACTGTAATTTTAATTTCCACACTCTGACTTGATTCTATTCTTACAGGCCAGTTAAACGGAGGAAAAGGGACATTTTCAAATAAAGATAATATACAGAGCATCAAAAGAAATGTATCACTATATGCATGAATGTTATAGATGCTATGGATGACATGATATTGATAAATGTTATTGGCATCATTTCGATCAAAAGATTATTCAAGACTGTAATTCTCTTAAGTATGTCAGCTATAAAACACCTCACTATTGAGAGAGCTGATTAGGTACAGGTGATGAGGTGATTTAACCTGTTCAATCTCAAGCCTGGTGAAAATCACAAATGAAAAACAAAGAAAGAAACCAATACGGCCCATATATTAACTTATCAATACCTTATGTGGACTCACTAGGAGTGGAGCCCATCCATTTTGATGACGAATCAAGCTTTGTCTAGACTTTCTTGTGTGTGGCACAGACATGCAGAACGATGCCCTAATTGTTGTGTACAAGAGCTCAATGGTCGTGGAGGCCCAGATATGGTGGTCTAGGCAGGACAGTTTACCTGTTACTAAATGATAGCAACCTAACTGCACAGTGCTACATTGGTCAAGAACGGGGGCCTCACTTCCTGCTATTCTTGCTTGTTTATCCTGAAGTGACAACATTGCAGCAGGACAACACACATCCTCATTCTGCTTGTATAACAATCTCTTCCTCTCTTGTGCGATGTGAATGTGACCATGAAGCCATGGATGCCCTACTCGCCAGATCTGAGCCCCATGACATGTGGCTTCTAGGACCCCGAGGCCAATGAACTGGCAGATGCTTGTCCAGGCTCTGAGAGAAGAATGGGACAGAATCCCAAAAGATAGCATTTGCAACCTGGTGCAAAACGTACACCACAGATGTACAGTTTATATTGCTTGTAAGAGTGGCAACACACAATCGTAGCCTGTGATCTGTGAATTTCAAATAAAGCTTGCATTGTTTCTTAAAACAAATTACTATTTTCGGGTCTAGAAGACTGAAAATATTATTCTAAATTAGTTTTGTGCCCTACTGTATATCCAAAGTTATTTATTAAGAGTCAAAATCCACACTGTCGGGGTTTCTATATCATAAGCCAAATGTAGGTTTAGTGGTGTTGTTTTACAGCTTAGTGACTCTGAAAACATTAAATGCTTTTAGCAGTTGTGGTTAGTTCCACTGTGCATAAAACAGTTGTGCCAACAGAAATTATTGCTGGAATTTAAGAATATATGCACATGATGAGGAAACCTGATTTATACTGATATTCTTAAGCACACTGGAAACTGTTTAGTGCATCATCTTCATGAAACCAAAGTATTAGACAAAAACTAATGAGAATAAGATGGATGTTGTACACAGATTACAAGTAAATAACTGTTTTGGCATAGATATCAGAACACCTAACGTAATTTACTTTTACCTCACTTTTCTTATTTTCTTCAGTATTTACTGTTGTGTTAATTATGTCAAAGGTATTATTTTAGGTTAATGTTCAAAATGTACATTTACATTTCTATTATCCCTACTTGTTTGTGTGTACAGTATGTGTGCTGTAATGTGTGGACTGGCAGTCCCTCCATACAACCTATCTTTCCAGGATATACTCAGGGAATAAGTGGTTTTCTGATAATAGATGGATGCGGACATAAATTTTATAACCCTTTATGTCTCCTTCTTTAAAAAATTTTGCACTTCCAACATGTTCACCACTTTATTGATTCAAAGCTGTTGTGCTTTCTACTTTATCTCTCTACTTAATCTTCAAAAAATGAAGAATGTGTGTATGGACATCTGATAAAACGTGGTCCTATCAGGTACACTGTAGGTGAAATGAGCCATTAGTCACTGAAACCACAGCAGAAGGGAAGAGAAAGTAAGTGCCAGATGTAAACAGTGTGATACAAGCTACTGTAGGTGCAATTTATTGTTGCTGGTGGGGAAATTAGTAAAAAGTGGTTGTATTCAAAGCTAAGATTTCCAGAGTGATTGAACTGTTGTAGTGACAATGCTCTGTTTCTGACTGAGAATCATCATTATTCAGTTTTATCCTCTACGTGGCTCATCTGAGCAATTGAGGTTTTTGTGTCACGTCGCTTTTCATGCTCTGAAACCAAGACTGCTCAAGCATTCTAGGGGAGACTGCCCTAATGAGAGTCAGGTACTTTTTAATGTTATATACACAATTTTGATAGTGCTAACAGGATATTATTTAACTATTCATGAATGTTTGTTTTAGAGATGTCTCTTTTCAGTTTGATTTTCTATTATATTTCTTACTTTTTAATTTTGTCAGAGGAAACCTGCATAAATATTGAAATGCTTTTAATCAAAAACACAGTTTGAGTGCTTTATGTTCTGAGTACAGTGATTTTAACATTAAGAGACAGCAGCCGAATGCGAGTGCAGTCAGAGGTCAGGCTGAAGAGGCCTGTCTTGATGCTGCCCGATTTAGCAATGTGACCCTGGCCCAGGAAGCTAGACTTGTTTATGAGAAGTGTTTAAACCTCAGACGCAGACAAGCCAGGAAGATTCCACTTGTACTTTCGATCTGAATGACTTCTGCCTCTCAAAAGACATGTTTTTAAAAAACTCAGAGGAGGTTGAGTTTGAACAAATCATGCTTCTTAGTTTTTGTACTTTTATTTTGGATTTCAGAACATAATACCCAGAACAAAAATGTTGAAAAAGTGAAATTTATTAATTTATTAAAAGCCTCTAAATAGTGTGTAACCTTTTAGTTAAGTTATTACATGGACCACAGTCCTACTAGAAACTGCATAAAGAGGACATATGCAGAGGTTCTCATAATCACACTTAATGATGTGATTGTTGTGAAACTGTAAACAGTGAATATATTTTGAAGTATTACACAAATCTTTTATGTACTCTCATGTAAGACATAGAAAATCTACAGTGTCTCAGGTCTTGTTTTGCCTAAACCTGCAATACACTTAAATATATATACTGTATTTACAAAAAAAAATATGCTAAAATATGTCTCTGGGACAATACACACATTCCTAGTACTGCCTTCACAAAGCTTTACTAATAAAGACACCCCACAGAGGATATTTAATGTCATTCAATTAATAAGTGAATTAAACAGCTCTTTAATTAAGTAGGTTCTTCTTCTTTAATTAGAGCACCAACTGTATAAACCCTGGGATGACCCAGATGCACCTCAGCAGCGATTTGGTATACAGTATGTGTATGAACATTACTGAGTTGAACTATATCCGGAAATTTCATCCCCGTAGGATTACTGACACAGTATCCCTTGATCAGAAATAGCTGTAACCGGAGGGCGTGCAATTTAAATAAGTGAACTTCCTTTTGCCACCTTGGTTTTAAAGTACTATCTTGATATTTACATAGATGTCGTTAGATGTGTGATAACAGCTAGTTTCCTTTCAAGTATTGAGGCCAATTTAATAGCTACTGTATGTTTTTTTTTTCCAGCACGGCAAAATACATTTGCAAAAATGCACTGTAATGGTTTGTGAATATGAGCCTTTTGGGGGGGTTTTCTTGATGCATGGTTGCATTATTTGTTAGTTGTTTCTCCTGCTTAAGCAATGTCACTGAGGTCTCAAGATGTGTAATTGAAAACCAGTGCTGGTTATCAGCGACAAAGGAAGAAGAGCAAGTAAAGTCTTATCAATGAGCATTAAAGTAGGCTAACTGCAAATACTTCCTGTCCAAAAGTACGAAACCTCATGCTTATATCTGTCATCGTATTTAAAGCAGCAGGGAATTTCAGTTCCTGAAATTAAAATACTGGTGAATGTGGCTAAAATCCAAAAGAGCAACGTGATTCTGCTGAGCTTCAGCAAAGTCCTCTTCAGGCCCCAGGGAAAACCATGACATCAGTATGTATAGCTGCTCTTGCGTTCATGACCCCTAAGTTTCCATTGCAGCTCCCTGCCATTTCAACTATTTTTAGTTAATAGGGAAAATAATGAACCAATGAATGTGATTCCCCTAATTATTCTACTGTTTATTTGGAAAAGAACAAAGTCCTGTCCAATCAGTTTTCCCCAGATAAGCAGAAATAAACAGGTGGCCTTATCACATTGAGTTGCCCCACCACTGTTCTTGGTCCCTGTTCTTTAAGCTGTGACCTTAAATACAGTAGATGAATACTTGGGCTTTCCTTTCTATTTACTGTACTTTAGGAAATGTGCTTGATTAAATTAATTATCTAAAGACTTGTGTCAATCTTCAAACATTGGGCAACATTGCAAAAGCAGCAACCTGATATTTTGAACACACGGTACAGATCCCTGGGGTCACCAGTTAACTTATGCACTATACATTTTAAAAAGAAAAGTTATTTCAGGATTAACTGTAATCTATTATGTAACTCACACTTTACATTGTGATCGTTGTCACATACATGTTTTCAGATGAAGTAGTTCAAGTAGGTAGCAGCGTCAGCATGCGTAGGCTGCAAAGGAACAAATAGGGGTTTATTCTATGCTGAAAAGAGAAGAAAATAAACATAACGTTTCAGCTGTGTAGCATTCTTCTTCTCACTCAAGAAGGCTCCACAGCCAAAAGGTTGTGTTTCTTTACTTCTCTTTCCAGCATGGAATAAATGTTTTCAGATGAAGCTTGATTGGTGCCATTAATTTAATTAAATGTTACACAAATAGTACCAACAAGGTATATATTCAGATATTGGGATTTATTTATACTACAGTATATGAAAATAATTTTTCAACCAAAATGATGAAGGCTCCCAAAGCCAGGTTTTGGCTGCTGATCTGGAAGCTGATGTAGAAGACTTTGGTCCAGGTACTGTAGTTCCTGTGGAGATGTCTGCTGCCCAAGGACCAAGATGGATAGCATATGTACGTATGTTAATCAGTGTGCAAAGACGTTCATTGTACACTTTTAAATAAAAAGTCATAAAACATTTTAATAGATGATTTGTCAGGAAGTTGGAAACATGTCAGTCAAGAGTGTGTAGACTTTCTTTGGGTTTTTTACTTGGATTTTATTATTGGTCCAATTATCCTTGAGATATATTCAGAGAGACCTAATTCTGCATCGAAGTGTAGCTTTTGGCACCTGAATCTGGAACAATCTGTCAATCACCCCATCATCGACATCTTGGACCAATCTGAATCTGAATGAACATCTGCAAAGCTTTTCTAGAAGGATATGCTCTGAACAAAACCCCTCAACCATTAATCCACAGTTACTCATCAGTGGACTCAATGGGAAATTCAAAACTATTCTGAATCTAATCAGGAGCTTCTCAAGTTGTTGCTGAGCTGTTAATGATGCTCATAGAAGACCTGAGCATTATTAAGAATTACTGAAGCAAAGAACATACAAAGCAACAAATCTGGGAGGTACAGCACTTCCAAGTAAGACAGATCTACATGGATTATATACAGTAAAAATTAGATAGTAGTTAGAATACAGTATTTTGTATATTTAGAAATAAAAAAAATATTTAAAGTTTCTATGCAGTTCTGAAAATTGATTTAGAACTGAGGGAAATTTTGTTTTTTCCCTAACACTCTCTTGTAATGCACTCAAAGTAGATCGATACACTGTTACAGGGAAGTTGCATAAATTAATTGTCATCCATAATATTGTATACTTTGCCACCTTCTGTTCTTGTAGTAAAACATATTTTTCCTTATTATGAGGCACATATTTATTATCATCTATATAAATTTTGAGATCATTGTTTCAGAAAATCATGCAAACTGATTTACTGTAGTTCCTGGAAGTGTCAGAAGTAATTAAAGTGCAGAAATTGGAAAGGCAGCATTCAGGAAAAACTGTTTTATCACAGGTGTGTTTTTATTTGTTGCTTGAATCTTTTTTAAAAAAAATTTAGTTATCAGTTTGGTCTTGTAAACTGTTAAGCTTATTGTTTTAATTTCTATCATTTTTTTCTATCATAAGACTTTCAGGATATTGTTTTGTGTTTTGATCATCATTTTATAAGAATGACAAATACTATTTCATAGCAGCAAAGTAGATGTCAGACAAGGCATTTCTGAGGGCACAAAATTAAACCTGATTCTGTGGACTAAAAAAGGAAACTTAACATTGATATTCTTCTGAGAATCCAGTAAAATTGAGTTGTTCTCTTCTCTGTTTCTCTGTTTCCCACTGTCTTTTCCAGTGCAGTCATTTACATGTTTTTCAATTGGTTTTGTATTTAACAAGATGACATTGAACATGTCAGTATTTATTTATACATATTTTATTGATAGCAATTTGTTAATATTACAAATTTAATTGTAATGTTTTAAATAAAAGTACATTAAATACAGCCACAGATCAATTGCTCACTAAATATGTTCTGTAAATGTGTAATTTCTATCCATATTTATTTCTATAAATCCAAAAACTCTAACATTATGTAGAAATTCACCAATACAGAGTGATTATGAGAAGAAATATAATTGAGGCATCCTTAGATTTATTACCCATGAAGAAGCCTAGCTTTCTACATTTAAATCAATAATTACTTCAAATACTTTTCAAAAAGAGCCAAATTGTTTTTAATGAGGTTACTGTCTTACAGGTGCAGTGACAACTCCATTTATAATTCAGGACATATGCTAAAACATTTTCCTGCATTTAGAGATAAACCCAGATTAAATCAAAATGTTGACCCATTCACCTAAATATATTAATTCAGATGATGGCTCTTGTCTCTTCCTAATGGAAAACCAACATGACTTGTTGGATTTGGAATTTGCAATCATTGTGGGAGTTATAAAGTAATCCTGGTTATAGACAAAGTTAAATTTACTCCACCACACAATTTTCTGTTAATTTTCTGTACCAAGACTTGGGATAGGAACATTCTGATTGAATTTGTCAATTGAATTCCAGTTCAGACATCAAGAGATACCCCCTGTGATTCCTCTCTGGTTCTGAAATATTTCATCTCTCTTGAGTATGATTCAAATATGTCCTGATAGGATCCAAAGTCTTTGGCTGATCTGCATGCCAAGGAAAATGTGCCTTATGAAATGGAAAGTCTGAAGTAATTCACTGTGCGCCAAAAAAGATTAAACAAAAACTCTGTCCAAAATCCATCTAACTAGAGTAGCACTTTATTGCAAGGAAAACTCAACACAACATCTGCCTTACTTCAACAGACTTCGGCATGTGAAAATACAAATGTTGTGAGTTCTTTCAAAACCCATGTTTCATTTGGTTAAGATGAGCATTTAAGATATTAATGTCAACAAGGCCTTTTATAAAGTCTTTTTTCAGAGACGATTGCTTTAAAAAAGACAGTATATTGTTGAAGAGTTGTCTTGTTAGGCAGTGCCAGTGTTAGTGCTGCATGTGGGTGGTGGCACTCTTTTTTAGTTTTTTAGTTGAATGTAAATTAAAATCTCAGCAGGGCTATTTAATCACAGGGCTGCTATGGTAGTGGGGGTGCACAGAACAATTAAGTCATTGAATTCTGTAAGGTGGAGATCATTAGGGTGGAAAACACCATAAAAAACATTTTTGTGACAGACTTTAAAGATTATCCAGTGTAAAGTCATAAGTACACAATATCACAAATACAGATAGTATTTTTCCTCTCATGTCATGATTTTCTTCTGCACCCCGTGGCAAGTTCTAAAATATGCTGTCTAGCTAAAACAGGCTGCAAAAGTATTTGATGCCAGCTCCTTGTACACTGACTTAGGTCTGTGTTGGAAAAAGCTCAGTTCCTTAGTTATAGCTTACATTTTTACTTTGCACCATTTATAAGAAGGGAACTTCCCATGCACTGTGTAAAAAACAAACAAAAACTCTGGGTCTTTACACTGTGCTGTGTACAGAAGTTAGCATTTGGCTGACTTTTCATATTTGGGTGTTTAGGGGCACAGGAAAAGGGAACTGAATATAAGCAAGCCCTTAAGAGCTGCACTCTGTGGCATAGGCCAAGGCTAAAAGGAAGCTGTTTCTCTCAGCCTTAGAGAAGTTCAGTTTGAAACTAAGCTCTGACAAAAGGAAATATTAACTTCTTGATCATTTGGATAAAACATATCGAGTGATGCCTGAAATTTATTTTTTCAAAACCTTCAAAGGTTTCCAAAGAGTTACCTTTGCAGATTATTACAGGTATTTTACAATCCTCAAAGGCACTGACAAACTCAACACACTCAACTTCTTCATTTTGAATGGTGAAACATGAAGTGGAAGGTGGAAATTACATGGAAGTGCAATTCAGAATAGTAGGCACTTTTTTCTCCACGGGATTGTTGGAGTATGGAACAATCTACCTAGTCATGTGCTTGAAGACAATTCTTTGGATTAATTCAAGAAATGGCTGGATAACTTCAAATGAGCTACTAACTATCAAACAACTCATTTGGGCCAAATGGACTCCTTAATTGTAACTTTTCCTGTGCTTTTAAAGGTTTTGGTGTTTTTCTCAACTGCTGAAATGGTGCAATATTCTTTGCTGGCCAAGTCATTGCTTCTAACCTATTTTGTCCCAGCCTTTCCTCTCTGCTATTCCTACAATTCACAGCAGCCAGATCAGGTCTTGTGCCAGAGAAGCAGAGGAGCAATCAAGCAGTCAGCATGGCAGCAGAGCTTTTTGATGACAAGAAAATATAAGTCTATGAAAAATTTGATGGATGATTGCTTATCATTGCTTAATATTTAATATATGACATTTTATTTAAAAAACTAGGAAGATACAAAAGGATCCTCTCTTTAGAAAGGGAAATTACTATTTTAAACCTTACTTTAACTGTAATTTTGAGAAACTTACTAGATTTGGCATATTGTAGTGTGAAGTATGTCTTGTTATAACATATTTGAGGTAAAGTATGACTTCACTGGATGTGAGCTCTACAAATGAAGTCTGATCTACAGGTATTCTTGTAGGTTGAGCAAAAACTTATCATGGCATACCAAAGAAAGTTAAATATGTGTTGAGTGAAGTATTCTGAGGGCTGTGATAGTGCACTGGTAGTAATAGTTACACTCATTTCTTCCAAAACGTCTCAGGTTTTCTGTTTTTAATATATTTATATATTTTGGTGGTGCAGTTGTATGGAAGTGAAAATACACATATTGGTAAATTAGGCAGATACGTGGCATTATTACCCGTAGGTAGATAAATTATACTTCCAGTTTGTAGTTCTTTCCCAGGAAGTTATACATTTTTCCGGTAGAATAGCAATTTCAAAAATGTTCTTCCAACCTGGTGGGAAAAAATCACACGCAATAAATTTGCTGATCTGTCAAACTACAAGATATACACTCCCCAAAGCATTGCATAAATATAAACAGAGCTATGTTATACTTAGATACTTTTGCTTGGGTGTGATGAAATCAGTGCATTCAGTGCAATAATAGAAAGTTTGACCTACTGAACATATAAACATATTTTTTTCTTTATTTGAACTATTAGTCACAAAGTGATTACAGAACAATCTCAAATATATTAAAGAGTTATTTTTGTAATAAACTAGAGTTAAATTAAGGCCAGAAGGAATGCAAAACCAGCACACGCAGAGAGGTACAATGCACAGTGTGCCACAGCACTGACTAGTCATTGAAGATCCTTTAAATCATTTGTGTGCTGGGGTCGGTGTGGGGTCACTGAAGGTCAGTTTTTTTTCTAAGCCCTGTCACCTCATATTGATCTGCTACTCATTTGTTCAGCTTGCCTTGACGTTATCCCACTGTAGCAGCGATTGCTTCAGTCAGCACTGATAGCCATCTGGGAGTTCGAAACTGCAAGTTGGAGGCAAATGCTGACCATCTCCTCACAAACGCGAGACTTGGAATTGAAACCAAGATCAGCTCCCATCTCTCCTCAAAGCTGTCGCACACATTCTTCTTCAAGATATCTCTTGGGGGGAGAAAGTTATGCAGCACAGATGGACCCCTGAGTCCATGATATTAATTCAGCTTAGAATAAAAAAGGTGATTGTAATTATCACTTTCCCATGCCTCCTAATAATCCCCCTCTATGAATTGGCTATATTACTTTGTTCCCCCCCCCGACGGCAGGCGAGCAATGCGCCGGTTGGAATATTCTCGGTCGCATTTAATGGCAACGTCAGCTTGAAGATTTGGTTCAAACCACCAAATGGAGATGGGTGTGCCGACAAGCGGACCCTGCTGATGCAGGATTAACGTTAGGATGAGAGAGAGAGAGACTTTGTTTTTCAGTATGGTGTGACACCCATTCCTCCTGTTGCCACAGTTGTTTCTAAACTGTTTACCATGTCATGCAAACACAAGAAAGTGCTGAAGAGCAGGAGCCATGACAATCACTGAGGAGTAATAACGCTTTTGTTACTTTCATAAGCAACACAACACTTTATATGTCCACTACCTTTGGTTCAGATTTTTTAGTTTTGCTTCTGGTGCCCTGCATATTTTTGTCTCTTTTCTGTCTGTGTTTGTGATCTCATCTTTGACCAATTACTAAGGAAGTGCTCCAAAATTGTGCCTCTTAGGCAAGTACAGTGTCACGCCCGACATCCCTCCCTAGAGGGCGCTCCACTGCTCCCATTATTGTCCTTGTGATTTTTAAGGTCCCCAGGTGTACCCTCTTAGCTTTATTATTTATAGACTAGCTCCTCCAGTCCTCTGCGCTCATCATTAGGGTAAAGATGTCGTGAGGCCAGCCTGGCACCAGGAAACCCTACGTCCATCTCCTGAGGGCATAGGGCTCATTCCCGACACCTCCCGCTTCCTGAGCCCGGGGTCTGGAGGATCTCGCCCCGTCACCCTTGGACCTACATGTTTTGTCTCTTCGTGTGTTCCCCCTTCCGGGAATTTTAACCTTGTCGCGTCCCAGGATGGATTTCTCTTTGATGGACTCTCGGATTGTACCCTGACCTGCCTTTGGACCTGTTTGGATTTGGATGCTGTTATTTGTCTTCCCTGTTCACCGTCTCACAGATTGTCACTATTATTTTGTGCACTATTAAACCCCTGTGTGTTCCTTTTTACCACGCCTCCTGTTTTCTCCAGCTCTTACCGCATTGCATAGGGTCTTCTACAGGATCTGACATGGATCTCAGTCCGTGTTCGTGACAGAATGATGAACCAACGCTAGACCCCGCGAGCGGTAATCTGGACCCTTATCTGGATTTTTTTTTTCTTCGCCAATTTCTTCAAGACGCCCTTCTTGTTTTCCTGTCAAGATCCATTCCTGTTTTGCTGGACAAGGTATTTTTTTGTGGATTTTTTTTCAAGGAATTTGGGGATTTTTTTTTCTTTCTTGGACCGTCCTGTTTCTCCGTTTTTTTTTCTTTCTCCGCTAGAACTATTTTGAGAGTGGACAGCCCTATCGTTTTGTATATAGTATTCTCCGGTTTTATCTCTTGTGTATATAGTGATTCTGAATTTCCTTCTCTCTGGTTGTATATAGTCTGTGCTTGTGATATTCTTGTTGATAGTATTGCCCTTGTTTTTAATTGTGTAGGGCGTCAGGAGCCACCCTTGAAGGGGGGGGTACTGTCACGCCCGACATGCCTCCCTATAGGGCGCTCCACTGCTCCCATTATTGTCCTTGTGATTTTTAAGCTCCCCAGGTGTACCCTCTTAGCTTTATTATTTATAGACTAGCTCCTCCAGTCCTCTGCGCTCATCATTAGGGTAAACATGTCGTGAGGCCCGCCTGGCACCAGGAAACCCTATGTCCATCTCCTGAGGGCATAGGGCTCATTCCCGACACCTCCCGCTTCCTGAGCCCGGGGTCTGGAGGATCTCGCCCCGTCACCCTTGGACCTACATGTTTTGTCTCTCCGTGTGTTCCCCCTTCCGGGAATTTTAACCTTGTCGCGTCCCAGGATGGATTTCTCTTTGATGGACTCTCGGATTGTACCCTGACCTGCCTTTGGACCTGTTTGGATTTGGATGCTGTTATTTGTCTTCCCTGTTCACTGTCTCACAGATTGTCACTATTATTTTGTGCACTATTAAACCCCTGTGTGTTCCATTTTACCACGCCTCCTGTTTTCTCCAGCTCTTACCGCATTGCATAGGGTCTTCTACAGGATCTGACATGGATCTCAGTCCATGTTCGTGACATACAGTACATAAATTGATCAACACACAATTTCTAAAGTGTTTCTTTTTGTCTGGGCTTAACTTGTGCTCACAAAGGGCTTATTAGAATGCAAACAGGGACCGTTATTTGCTTGTTTTAAATTCATACTCATAATTTTAATATTGTTATCTCAATTTGAGATTTGGGGTGATTTTTGTGTTGGTGTGTTTGTAAGCATTTCAGAAGTAAATATTAAAAATGTAGTCTTGTTATTTTAAACTTGGATAAATAAATAGAAGCTTTCAGCCAAACTAATTTTCTGTTTTCCAACTAATGATTATGATGTAAGGGTTATGCAAGTGTTTAGTGATGAACTCTGCAACTTAAAGATGAACAAAAGCAATGTAGTCAAAACAGAATATCTACAGATTTGAAGTTGGCCGACATATATAATGTAGATAAAAAACTATATTAGATGGGATTTATATGAAATTTTAATGTGACAGCTGTATTAAAGAGTTTTAAGAGAAATTGTTAGAAAATATTATTTTGGATCACTTCTGTAATGACACTGACTTGTATGGAAGCCTGTTTCCGTAAGGAAGTAAAAAAAAAAGCGCTATGGTATCTCAGAATTGCGATTTAGTAACTCAGAATTGCGACTTAGTAACGTCAGAATTGCACATTAGTATCTCTGAATTCCGACTTAGTATCTCAGAATTCCGACTTAGTATCTCAGAATTCTGAGATACTAAGTCGGAATTTTGAGATACCATAGCGCGTATTTTTTTTACTCCCTGGCGGAAATGGGCTTCCATAGACTTGTATTGATCGAAAAATTAAGTTTCAGATGGATGTTATCCCAATCCTCAGATTCAACAAAGTATGTTTGATTTAAGTAAAAATCGTATAATTTAAGTCAAGTAAAATAGAGCCAGGGGACAATAATTTGAACTGAATGAGGATCATCAGTATGATAGTGGAATTGAGGAGGCAGTCAATGTGACTAGGGAAGGTTGCAGAATTATTAGAATTCATTGAACAAGGAAAACTATTAATTTATGCAAACAGAGAATGTGGTATGGTATTATTTCTCAGAAGGCACTTGATTAAGTTTCATTAAAAAAATCAAATCTAAACCAAGGAATATTACAGTACTATATGTTAAAATTGTACAAGGCATCAGTAAGACATCACATAGAATGTTATGTATCATTTTGGTCAGGATATTACAAAATATTGAACTAGTTTTGAAAATTGAAGGAGCTTCTTCAGGTGTGAGAAAGACAGGGCAGTAAGCAAAGGTAATGTAGCATAGGAGAACAAAAGCTTGGGGAGAGGAGGAGCAGGAGGCGGGAGCAGGGGACAGACAGAGTGGCCAATCAGGTAGTTTGAAGTCAGGATAGGTGAAGAGAGGTTTGTAATGAAACCTACAGTGAATAGAGAGAATTTAGAAGAAAATTAGTCTGTCGTTGAGAGAAGGGGAAAGGTGTGATCCTAGCTGGAGGATAATTTTATTCCTGACAGAGACCTATTCAGTTTTTACCACCAGTTTTTATTCTGTAGAATGTTACAAATATTTTTTTCATTACCTGGACAGTGCACAGCAAATTCTTCCCTAGTAAGATCCAGGAAGAGAATTCCCTTCACAAATTCTAATGAGCCTGAATTTTGTTGGTGTTAGCTTTGTGGAAACCCAAGATCTGAAAGGGACACAATTACTTGATTACTTGTACAGAAAGAGGTAAAAAAAGAATACAATTTGTGGTCAACCTCTTTTAATAAAGTGGCAGAATTGTACAATTTCACGGGAGGCGGTAATAGTTCATTAGCACTGTTGGGCAGTCAGCTTTTGTATTTTGTATTGGGTTATTAATATAAGGCATATGGCCGACATTACAGGTTGTGCGAGCCAGCTTGCCAGCGCGGTGACATCACCGCCCTTCCTCATGCTTTCTAAGGAGTGTGAAGGGTGTATCAGGAAATTTTGCTTGTATAAACTAGGCTATTCAATGCAATCATACTTCTGTGCTTCAATTTAAATTGTGCAGACTTACATAATGGATGTCTCTGGGTAAGACACAGTCCTTGATAACCTCCCATAGCTATCTGCTGTTCTAAGATACATGGGATCTTGCAGATTATGGCTACAGACCAGAAAAGCATAATTTAAATCCTTCCTAATGAAGAAGGCGCATTCGCATTTACTAGGGTCATACTTATATCTCAAAATATATCTACAAAGACGTTTACAGATTCAAATTACAGAAAAGCCTAAAACTAAACAATTCAACAAATCAAGACATTTTAACAAAACATCTGGATCTGCTTTTAATTAATATAGAGGTGTTTTCTTTCTCCTTACGCATTGTGGCCTAAATCCACGTGCGCAATTGTTCATTACCTGAGTGTGATCACTGTCTGACAAAAGGATGCCTCCCCTGCTGGGGTTTGTCACGTCTCAGGATAAGTGGCTTCCACACCTTCTGAAAACGAGTAATGGTACCGTCTCAGTGCCAGGAGTAGAATGTCATCAAGATGTTCAGAACATGTTTACTTTACCCACATTCCTTGCTGTGTTGCTCTGGAATAATAAGCCTGTGGGTTACTTCAGGACATTTTGAGCTGAGGGGAACATGCTCATGTTGTAACTAGCTCATATGGCCCTATTCTGCAAAGACACAGCTGTGTGCTGCAAATGTATTTGTAGTTTCTGTTATGTCAGCTGCACATTTGGGATTGCATTTGGATTGTTGTCTCTATCAAAATCAGTTTGAAAGGGGACTGAATTATTGATTTATTTTGAAGAAACTGAAGGTTGTAATGCAAACACATCATCTCAGGTCCAACCAAAGAGAGGCACCACTGTCTTGTTTTTAAGAACCTACAACAATGTTTTACATTATACAGTAGGTATTTGTTAAATGCTATCACTAAGCAATTAATATCACATATCACACAATTATATAAAACATAGAAAAGGCTTCAAATTAAACAGTTATTGTATTTAGGTGCTATTAATTACTGTATATATAACAAAGGTGCTCAATTGTTGAACTGCTTAAAGTATTTTATCTGCTCTAAATTGATGCATCAACTGATGCATCAAAACTATATTAACTTTTAATCAGATTCCAACAGTCCATTAAATATGTCTCCTGTGAGTCTCTCTGTTTCACCCTAAAGACAGACTCTTCTTTTTCATATTCAACCACCACCCAGTCTTAAAAATGAACCATCGACCCTTTTTTATCCATAAGCAAAGCGGCCTGGGGGACTTATTGTTACAGTATGTCTGGGCCTGCTGTAAAAATATTCTCTCTTTATATGTATGCACTGGGAAGAAAACAAGCTGCTTCTCTCTGGGTATTTGACTACAACACAGCTTACATCTTCTGAAATGCCAGGCTGGTCAGTCCTACAGTCGTACCCTACAGCAGGCAGCCAACACCCTTAACAGTAAAACCCAAGACAGCAAGATGCACAAAAAATCTAACTACAAAATGACTTCGGGAGACAAAGTGCTTTGAGATGTATTATTATATTGTTTTCCTCAACCTCAAAACAGACAACTTAATGTTAATGAGGCTGAACTGCTCTAAACAAAGGAACAAGTATTGATGAATTCCCTGCTGGACAATGAAAAGAGAAAGGAAAAATAATGTTTCGGCTGTGAAGTCTTCTTCACGTGTTTGAAGAAGGCTTCACCGCCGTGATGTTTTTTTCTTTTTTCTCGCTCCTTTGCAGCTCGCATACTGGCGCAGACCCCCATTCTGATCTAAACAAAGACCTATATGTGATGTTCGCACCGCTGAGCAGAGCAGGGAGTTGGGGTGTGTCGAAAGGCTCTGCCAAGGATTCTCCTTCCACCACAGGCATGATTTAATACCCGTTTCGTGCAGAAAAGGACTATTTAAATATTTTTCATACTGTAATGCAACGCTTGACTTGGGAAGGGTTAGGTTTCGAGGTATTTGTGAATTAATCAGACCTTTATTTACAAATAGACCTTAAACACAGAGCGGTACACTTATTTGGGACATTTGTGATTTTCTTTTTTAGATCATAATATTCTAAAGTTGATAGTAGTGTATCTTAAATGTAATTTTTTTAAATCTGTTTTTATGTATGATTTTGGTGGCTATATACCTGTACTAAATGTTCTTGAGACAGAAATTGTTTCCTCTTTGAATAGTTTGAAAATTGTTAACTTTTACAAAATCTTTTAAATATAACTTGAAATGTAATTCCTGAGATATTTTTAAGACCTTTGTTGTAATTTCATAGCTTCATTGTATAAGAAATTTGGCAATTTTCTTATTCCCTTTATGACAATTTAGTGCTTTATTCTCTGAGTTGTAGTTCATTGCTTTCAGTATTGTCCTGCAAAATTTGTTTTGGATGCGCAGAGTATGATACATGTTTCTGTAGAACATTCACTACTGTACTACAGGTATGTGTACTGTAACTACAGAAAACAAACAATTTTTGAACTGGAGTTATTGGTGCATATTTCCTACCCTTTGTCTTCTGCTTTTGCTGAAAGCGTTTTAAACAGCCTTTTGTGCTTGTTTTTACAGAGAAGCTAAAAATTACTTTTTTTTATTAAAGTTCTTCTTCTTTTGTGTTTTTACATATGTATTGTACTCCTACACTGTGTGACAAGGTTTGGAACCCTGCTTCTTTCACATTTTTCTCCATCTCTAGTGCTGATCCAGCTTTTGCTATCTGACAAAAATAGGTGCTGACATCATTCCAGCGCCTGTAGCCATACCACCTTGGCCTCAGCTCTCGTCAGATCACAGAGACTGAGCAAGGCTCAGAGTGAGGTCAGCCCCTCAACGGGAGGCCTCCTGTGCTGTCTCATTTGAGGGAAAACTCCTCTCTGCTCTCATACACAGTACATATGCAGGTCCATTTTCTTGGTCGACAGTTTTACAGACAGAAAAAAACACTATCCTGTAGATATCAAACCCAGGCTTCTGAGCCCAGAACTTGCAACATACAGTAGGTGAACACTTCAAAAGGTTGTGTCTTCTGCACCAGATTGTTTCCCAGGCTGGATGTGGTTAACAGTTATCATCACCTGTATAATTTTTTAGATAATATGCTTTTCCTAGGACACTACATGTAGTACAAGATTATCATTAAGCATGTGAATTGACAAGCAAGAGAATGTCACATCTTACATTAAATTTCAAGTATCAAATTAAAGAATTTCATATACGGGTAGACCCTGTCGTAAGTTGAGGACTACCTGTCAATTTCGTCATAAGTCAAAAATCACGATCGTGTATATCGCGATACTACACTAACCATACAGATGCATAAAGAATTAATGCATAAATGCTACATTGTGTAATATGGCTCGGTTACATTTTTTCACTAAATTTGCTCTTTACTCATGGTAAAATAATACAATGTAGGAATAATAAAATGAAATACACTAAAAGTAGTAAATAATGAAAAATGAATGAAACAGTGGTGCTTTGCACTTACCGTTAATGTAATAATTAATTAATAATAATAATTGCTTACACTTATATAGCACTTTTCTGGACACTCCACTCAAAGCGCTTTACAGGTAATGGGGACTCCCCTCCACCCCCACCAGTGTGCAGCATCCACCTGGATGATGTGACGGCAGCCATAGTGCGCCAGAACGCTCCCTACACATCAGCTCTCAGCAGGGAGGAGAGCAGAGTAATGTAGCCAATTCATAGATGGGGATTATAAGGAGGCCATGATTGGTAAGGGCCAATGGGAAATTTGGCCAGGATGCCAGGGTTACACCCCTACTCTTTTCGAGTAACGCCCTGGGATGACCACAGAGAGTCAGGACCTCGGTTTTACATCTCATCCGAAGGACGGCGCCTGTTTACAGTATAGTGTCCCTGTCACTTTACTGGGGCATTAGGACCCACATGGACCGCAGGGTGAACACCCCCTGCTGGCCCCACTAACAATTCTTCCAGCAGCAACCTTAGTTTTTCCCAGGAGGTCTCCCATCCAGGTAATGACCAGGCTCACACCTGCTTAGCTTCAGTGGGTTGCCAGTTGTGAGTTGCAGAGTGATATGTTGCTGACAATGTAGCCAACTGAATGCACACTGGGCCCGAACACTCACTTTTTTGCTTGCTAGCCATTTGCTTGCTAACCAACCAAACAATAGCATGCGGCAGCATGGTGTTGCGCAGGCTGATGATGTCATCAATGTTAGACGATACGACCAAACGCCGGGACATGAAAATTATATACAGTACTGTACAGTAATGCGATAAAGGGGATGGCTGTCGTCAGTGCGAGTGGTCGTAAGTGGCATACGTTGTAAGTGGAGAACTACCTGTACAGTATAAAAAGTAGTTCAACATTTGAGACATACAGCTTACTGTGTTTTAGTTTATTAAAAGTGAACCTACTTACATAATTTTTCAATAGTCTGTGCTTAACAAAACATTAAGGCAATAGCAGGGAATAGTGGACCAGAAGTCTGTGGGTTCAACTGCCTGACCAGACGCCATTGCTGTACCCTTATGTATGGTATGTCAATCAGATTCTTCCAGCAAATGCTTTTCTGCATATATAGGTCTCCAGGATTCCATTATAAATGTAAAATTGTTTTCAACACCCATCAAACAATTATCACAGTAATTGCATACCTGATAAAATAATGCAATTACCAAGAAGGTCAGAACAAAGATTTCACAATTTTCCTGGAACAATGCACTAATGGTAATAATCATAGTTTTTTGGGGGATTTGCTCACACTTTCTGTCTTTTAAATGTTGGTTGTTTTAATTACACCTTCCTCTTGTTTTCTTTGCAGAGCACAGACGCCATTTAGAACACAATGTTAATGCTTGACGGGATGCCGGCAGTCAGAGTCAAAGCAGAGCCTCTGGAAACCGAACAAGGGGTAAGCAGTGTTTTCTAGACTATTCTCTTTTCCTCTCTGTGATACCCTTAATTATTCCCAGACCCCGGAGAGGTCTCATACCAGTCATTACAAAGCTGCAGCACTGTGGAGAGGCACAGCTGGACCCGGAATGCGGTTCTGCTGTTTGAGCAGCTCTAAGAGCTTCACAGGCTGCAGAATGATTCTGTTATTCCAAGCAGAGTAACACAAAAACAAAAAAGATCACAAAGACAACACCCGAGGGAGACAAAATTACTCTCCGTTTAATACTAGTATACCTTACATTCACTTCCTTTCGATGTTACTGACTGCCTGGCTTTATCAAAGCTATCGCTTTTCTTGACATAGCTTTGTTTTAAATTTGAAGCAAAGACCCAACAGATAACATGCTTTTAGGCTCTTCATCTTCAACAAGCAAAATTGATTTGATCATTGCCGTCCGACACTGAAAACAAACTTACAACCTTGAAATCGTTATATCTCATAGACAGTCCATCCCAAACCCTCAGCCCCTGTGGTTAACATGAAACATGTGTTTGTAAATAGTTTCATTCTAAGAAAAATATGTCAACTCTTGCTTTATTTTCTTTTTTGGTGACCTCGGTGACATTTCATATCCTGTGAAAAAACAGCATGGCAATGTAGCATGAGACATAAACTGGCAAATTATGCATCTGTGGGCACAGAAAGCAGTTCATTACTTGTCGGCTTAATGTTTTACTCAACAGTTTATCACATATTACTTATTTAATCAAATATGATCAGAACTATAGAGGAACAGTATATTAAATATTATTGTTTTTTTAGTCTGCTTATTAAATACCAGCTTAACCTATAAAAGCATTTTAACAGTCTTGAAAAGATTCTTTTGACATCATAGACATGTTTTATTCTAAAAAATATTACAACAATTTGAAATTTGAAATAAGGAGATCTTTATTTCCCTAATTCTGGTGTTGTTGTCATAAACCTACCAGCTGTGAGTTGGAGGCAATGGCTGAAACTCAATGTTACTGACATGCTGGGAACGTTGCTTAGTAACACAAGCTTTCTTCTTAAAGTGCCTAATATTATGAATGTAGTAGGGACCTGGGAGCAGAACGAAACTGATAGTTTCAAATAGTTCCCTTGAAAACACGGCTTCAGGACCACAAATGCTGTACTTCTATCTAATGGTTTAAAAAAAGAATACATTCAGGTGAAAGTTTTCATTTCCAAAACCACAAGATTTTTAAGGTTGCTCACTGTTTCCTGCGAATATTGATATTATACTGATGCAAATTGTTTGGTTGAATTTTAAAAATAGCAAGCATAAAACAGTAATAGTGTGTCACTTAGGTGTTCTCACAGATCGTAAACAAATATCATGTTTTTATAATCAAGACATGAATGGTTGAGATATTATTTTTTCTCTATTACAATTTTTCCAAGTCTTCAAGCAAACATTCTGTGCTTTGCATAGCTTGAGTACTATCATCTTGCTATATTATGCTAGACAACATTGATGCCTATCAATGAGGCAGTTAAGCATGTGGTATATGCAAAACCATTTCTGCTTTTGATGCTGACAGGTGTAGAAATTCTGATAATTCTCCCATAGTGCTAGTGGTTTTCAGTTTTAATATTACACACCTCAGGACTCATTCAAGTATTTTATAATTAGTGGTGTTCCCATTTTTAGACTCATTTTTTGAAAATCTTTTCTCTAGAGCTGATTTTCAATGCTAAAAATATATAAAAATTGAGAACTTTTTGAATAATTCTGCTTCCTTAAACTAGTGCTTTATGATTTGTTAACTGTATGTCTGCATGCTAAACAGTCCCTGCTTTGATGTTCATTCTTTTAACCTAGATGTTCTTAAAAATAAAATGAAGTTCAGACAGCTTAAACATGGCTCTCATTTGCATGGCTCCCTGCCAAAGTCTTTCTCTAAATGGTCTGTCCTGTTAAGTATTTGACTTGAAACTGCTTGGAAAATTAACTGTACTTAGAAGCAGACCTAAATAAACGAATGCTGTGAACACTGAGCTAGCAGCTAGCCAACTGAAGGAAGAGGAAACACACAAAAGCGAAAGAGCGGGGGTTTGTGAGGTTTAGCAAATTTTCCATTTCTGTTGACATTACTCCCATAGAACATCCATCATTATGAAAAAGAGTAAAAGTTTTTCAGTTCTCCTTTTAAAGCTGTCTTTACCATCTTTATTTTGCTCATCAGACTCTACAGACAGGACCACTTTGCAGGATAGCTTAGCTGAGTTTTTTAAGCCTATGTGCTGTACGGGGCTGTCTACAAGAGGTCAGACATTTATACAATGTATGATATTCTATGGAAACAATACAGAGAACAGTCATTATCACTATATTCTAAAAAATAGTGCACACGTACTGTTTATAAAAAGAAAAGAAGTACACTTAAAATAAAACAGAAATACACTGTCTGTGTATCTGGGGGGGCTTTCTGAAATAGGATTTATAAAGACTAACTGTTACATGAGCATCAGTATGTTCTTTGTGCCATTTCATATTTTTACATTTTATTAAAATTGTTCTGCAGAAAGTGAAAAAAAACAACATAAACAACGGAAAGCATCCAGTATTAATACTAGTAAGGAACTGGAGTGGTAAGTGGTAACTGCTTCTGCATATAGAAACCATGCAGTAGCCCTTTAAGGGGCTTCAGTAGTAGACTGGGGCTTCAGAGTCAAAATGTTTATTACCATCAAAAGATAGAATTCATGGATTACATTTTCACTTAAAAATTACGACTTCTGTAGGATGCTTTAGTTTTGATTAGTTTAGTTTGTTAACTACAATTAACTTAATAAATTAAAAAGTGAAGTTGCAATTTTCAATGCATTATTTTTGTATATCATTGGGCAATATAATACAATATAATATAATATAATAATATAAAAGATAATGTATAATGTCTACAGCTAAGGAAACTAGGTAAAAACAGGAATTAGGTCAAATATTTTTTGTGAAATTATTGGTATCATTTAGTCATACAAAACATTTTTTTTTTACTAAAATGATTCTCACTCATTATTATGGAATGCACCCCATTGTACAGTACTACTTAAATTAATTAAATACATTTAAATAAATGAATGAAAGGAAAAATATCTTGAGTTATTTATGGCAAGTACAGACAAAAAAAAATTCCTTTTCATACTACACATAAAGAACATAGTTTGGATGCATCACAGCCTTTACAGTGCAGCTCTAGCTGATGACATTGCACTCATAGCAGCTCTCAGACTCTGGAGAACTCTGCCAGTGGCTACTTCACAAGATCAGAGTCTCTACTGCGAGTGTTTTTATTTTCAGAGCTTTGTAAAGGGATCTTGCACACTGAGCCCTGTTACAGGTGCAAAAAGAACTATTGCTTCAATAGTTACACGAGATTTTTTTTCATATACATTTAGAAGCACTGGGTTTTTTTGGGGGGTTATATACCCACTCATTTTGAAATAGCCAGCTGTTCATAGCGACAACAGAGAGAATAATTCTCTCACAGAGAGAATAAAGACATGAGGGGAGGCTCCTCTGACTCACTTTTGAGTCAGAGGAGTCAATATGCACAAGCTCATGAAAGCAGTATGTTCAGGTAATATTGCCTTTACGAGATTTTAATTTGCGTGGGTTTGGTTCAACACATCTCAAGATTATATACTGTTTTTTAATTTAGAACAAATTAGTTCACTTTCAGAGGTTTGGTGGCACAATGGGCACTGGGAACCTGGGTTCAGTTCCTGGGGTGCTATTTGCGTGGAGTTTGTATGTTCTCCCTGTGTTTGTGTGGGTTTCCACAGGGTGTTTTTTCCTCCTATAGTCCAAAGTCACACTGGCAAGTTAATTGGCTTCTGTACAATTGTCCCTGGTGCGAGTGTGTTTATCTGCCCACGATGGACTGGCAGCCTGTCCAGGGTATACTCCACTCTGCACCTGTTGCTTCTTGGGGACTCCAGCTCCCCACAACCCTGTACTGGATCAAGTGGTTAGAAAATGAATGGATGGATAGTTCTCACTAAAACATACTCTTGGCAGCCACTTAAGTTGAGGGAGTGCTTGAGAAAACATTGTTAGGGTAACACACGGGGAGCTGAGAGGGAGCTGAATTTTTTGTGACAGTGTTCTTCCAGCCACTGTTCATCCCTATATTGTCTAATGTTTATGAATTAAATCAACAAAATGTCTTTATTGTCTTAGTCTGTATTTTCTGTTTATATTGTATAAAATGCAAAATAAGAACAAAATAATTAACCTTAACATTCAATAAACATTTATACATGTTGTTCTCTTCCTGAACTGTGAGCAATTCTGCTACCTATGAGGTCTTACTAGCTCACTTTAGTACATTCCATAAAAACCAGTGTTTTGCTGGATTTATACAGCAGCAACAGTCAAATAAATACACTGTTAACCTTTGTAGAGTACTGTACAGTACTTCAGTACAATATAACAGAGGAGAATTATGTTCTGCAGGATTGTTTAACTACAACGTATACATGAATGGACAAAACATTTGCTCTCCAGCTACAAAAAAATACGTTTTTATAACATTAAAATAGTTTTAAGTCAGTTTTCACAAGCAAAAAAGCTTTTTTAGAAAAAGGGAGCCATCGCAATTAAAGCACAAAAGGGAGATACACAAGCCTAGGTCGGGAGTAAGCAGAAAGGTTCATAACACAGCTCATTAAGGTTTGTAAATTACAGTTCAAGGCACCAAGGAAAAGTCTGAGATACAAGGTCAAGACAGGGAGAGACAAGGTAGGGTTGAGGGTTCAAACAGAGCTCAAGACGGGAAGACAGGAAGACAGGAAGACAGGACTGAGGGTTTGAAAGGCTCAGGTGTTAACTTTTAAGCACTGCCTTAAATAAGACCTTAAACAGCCTGTTTTACTAGGACACAGGGGAGGAGGTAATTACCCGCAGGTGAAGCAAGCTTCCTGTCTGATTGCGTTTCCACAGCAACTGGCCTGAGTGACAGGTGGAAGAGGCGAGGACAGCTGCAGCAGCAGAACCAGCCTATGTCACAGCCCTCCTACAAGGACGGGTATAACAGACACAAGGGTCATGTCGTTGAATTCTGCACTGAAGTCCTGTATGTGATCTTATATATAAATAGAGTTTAATTTCTGTAGCAGGACAGAGTTTCTGTATGGCCTCTGTCATGTTACAGCATTTAACATTTTCAGAAATTCCTGTGAAGGGATGAAAAGAAATGCTGCAAGTGGGATGTAATTTTTTTCATTGGCACTTACAGTACAGTACGTAGCTTAATGATGTAAGACATCCTGAAAGCAAAGCAACAGTTTTCTTTACTCTTCCTTCAGCAATGCACGGACAGTATTGGAGGACAACACAGTTCTCAGGGCAACCTGGAGGCTCCTTTGGTAATAATTATTCATTAACAGATCATTAACCACCAAAGAATTGTGTGACAAACCCCCAGAAATGTATATGATAAATGCTCACTTTTTAAGGAGGAAGCTTAGCCTTTAAATATAGCTTTTGTGCTGGTGCCTCCCTACTGAAGCAATTTGTTGCTGTTCACAGTTTAGGAAAGAGGTTAGTAGAAGCCCTGAAAGAACATACAGAAATAATCCTTTTTTTTTCTTTAGACGCGATTAGTGCTGCAGATTATGGAAATGAAGGAAATTTTAGCAGTTCCTTTAAGCACTCACACACACATGCTTATTAGATGCTCCTGTTTCACAAATGTAATAATCAGACTATTTTGTCTCCATTTGTGCATTTAAGAAACAACTATGAAGTAAAAAGCAGTGAGAAAAATGAACCCCCCTTAGGCGTTGTGTACATTACAATGAAAGTAATTGTAATTTGTGTAATGTATCATGTGCATGCATACTTGTATTGAAATACAAATATGTAGGAACACAGTAAACAGCATGATTTAGGGCTATAAAAACTTTCTCAATATTAAAATGTTCTGACAAGCAGATTTAAAGGTCACATTGTGCTTTTGAGTCAGGTACCCTACATACATGGGTGTCTAATAACTGCAACAGGGCTTAGGGGTCCTCCTTGATGCCCAGTTGTTTGAGAAGCTGTAGTTGCTGCTGTGCTGATGTAATCCTTCAGGTGGTCTATCAAATCTAGTGAACTTTGAGATTCTGTCATTAAATGTGGTTGTCCAGGTCTGTATCAATCTCAGGTTCTTGTTGTCGGTTGGTGATACTGTTGGAGTCTCGAGATGGTTGAAAGATGGAGCCCGAAATCCTCAGTGACTTCAGTCTGCAATGATTTTTCCAGCAATATACCTAGAGCACATTCTCTCTCTGTTTCGCTGAGCGGTGGCATTGTTGCTGTGTGATTAAAACATGCAGACCTCTGTGTCTTCCATGTTTCAGATATCACCTTTCCACAAGAAGCTTCATAAGAACACACCCCTTAGCAAACATGCTGTCTTGCTGTCTTCCATTTCATGCTGGGGTGTGGAAGAGGAATGGATATGAGGCCTAAGATTTTCTACAGGAAAATCACTTCCTTTTCTAATATAACATTCAAACTGTTAATTGGATAATGTTGCATAATTATCAGGCTTGAAAAGACACATTTTAATCAGCACATTTGTTGGATATGTATGCATACTAGAATAACAGATTTATTATAGCTACAGGATGTACAGTACAGTATCACTTTGATTTTATTGGGACTTGTATGGTCATAAAGAAATAAACTATGGTCAATACCACTCTGAAAAGTAATAAGGAAAAGAAAGAGAACGACAAAATGTTTTGGTTGTGTAGTTCACACTTGAAGAAGGTTCCACAATCAGCAATTGAATTGTTTCTTTTATCTTGTGACTAAAAACTAACTTTAAATTACATCTGTGTAAATAATTGATTTTTTCAGAACATTATACTGGAGGGGGGGCATATTTCTTCGCAGCTGTGACACTATTGTAGAATGATATGCTGAAATGCCATGGTACTAAAACTCTTTAGGATGATTTGAATGATTGAACTTATGTTTCTGTTTTGCAGAATCTTTTAAAAGTGTGGCATTTGTTGAGGAAAATATTAAGCAGCTTCAGCTTCTTGTATTTGCACATGGGAAATATTTTACAATTTTGTTCAGATAAGGTCAGGGGGCACAAATGTTGGAACTACATTAAAAACCTGTGCACCTCATAAATCTCAATAAAACTAAACATCATCCTTTTAAATAAAAAGTACAAGAGTAAAATATCTTTCCTTGAAAAAGTTTCTTCTAGTAAGAGAGAGGCTGCAATTTATTACATGCAGTAGCTTAATAATTTCCATCACAGAATCGTTACCACAAAGACTAGCTATCCTATAAATAATAAATATGAGGCTCTATGGGAGACTGGCTTGCTGCATGCTGGTGGTTTCCTGTTTCTATAACTAGGACTCACTTTTCTCTCCTGATGTTAAAAATACTTCAGCAGTAGATTCACCACAGATCTCACAATCCCTGTGCAGCACTGCAGGTTATTCCTCTTAAAAGCTGAATCATGGCAATTGTTGTAGTGCTCTAAAGTTTTACTGGAATGTGTTTTGGCATGACCAAATCTTCCCTACATAGCTAATACTGTATATGAAGATAATATACTCTTTTTCTATTGCAAATCATATCGCATGCAAAATACAACAAAGAATGAAACTATCCACCATTATAGCTACTAATTGCATAAAATGTTGTACAAAATAAGAATAATTCACCTCAATTTTCCTGACTATGTCTTATGTCTATTAAAACATTTGAATCTGTTTTCTTATACAAACATTGTGCACAATTACAGAGCACCTAGCCCCATGGTAAATTAGTTCCATGGACCCATTGCACTAACTCTCTTAAGTGCTATGATTGTGCCTTCCTAACAGAAAGCATTACTTGATTGCTTCTATATCCTTAACACTCCCATTTTGGTTGGCTAACACCATTTAGCAAAGCCTGTGATAATGCTGATAGTTTAAATAATCAAGCCAACGATATAACACTTTCAGAGGAAGAACGATTTCTGTCAATTTTCTTGAATTCCAACTGGGATGTAACATAAGCAGATGACATAAGCAGAGCTTGCTTTTAAGGTAGATAGGGGGAACATATCATTTAACGGGTACTGGACGGTACTTTTCTCTTGAGGAAAGTTCATCAGAAGGTTGTAAATTACTGGCAAATTACAGTTTCAAAAACAGTTAATTACTGTTAATGAAACCTTTCTTGTAAGACAGATCTTTTCTGAGCCCTTTGTCCTCTATGTGAGCACTACCAGTGTTATGAAAAGCGCAGGAAAAATTGTCCTTGCAATGTTTGTTGAAAGTACTGTAAAATGAAAAGAGAAAGTCTTTATCTTCAAATCACACTACCCTAAGAAAATATTCAAATATAAGGCAAGGTCTCTGGCTTAATTAGATATTGCACTTGTATTTTGTATGTTTAAAAAGTGTGTGACCTGATCAGTATTTTACAATGCAAATAATGATTTTACTTATCAATATGACATACTGAAAGAATAACCGAGAGGGTGTGCTGTTACAACATGTCATCTTTTGAAGACCTAGATTGAAATAACAATTATATAACCTGCAAAGTGCACTTGGGACTTATTCTATAGAGCATAAAAGCAAAGAATTATGATATGATTTTCATATTAGTTAAATATGAGGAAGATTTTGAAAGTAAAAAGATGATGATTTCACAAGCTTTAAGACTTACAAAGGGTGGATATCTGTAATAAGATGCCCAATGTGTAGGAAGGATTCTCTTCCCACACACTCTTCAGTCTTATCTTTGCTATATGATATGAGCACAGACTAAACTGTGGTAACGCTAGTTCTGTGAAAGACCTAACCTTATTGCTTTAAATGTTATTGCAAGTGAAGATGTTGCTTTTTGCCCAGTAGTCAAGATGTAATTGCCTCAGGTTACAGAAGAGGGGTGCAGATATTTTTTCAAACTATAGATCTAACATGTTCAACAGTCACTGTTGTGATTGCACTGGGATTAACAGAACTGTTGCTGGAACTTTAAGTAACACAACGGGAGATCATCTTAAGTTAATAAAGATAAAAAGGATTTCAGCAATGTTATTTAAGTCATTTTACACAGAGATAAACAAAGTGATGCACAGTTTGAGTTCAAAGGCTTATATATGTGCATGATTTTTTTTAGTTTTGTAAAATTAACCACCATTCCTTGGCAGATAATAAAATTATAATTTGGGGTAAAGCATTTTGTTCCTTTTCCTGACACCTTCTCTTATGTATATGACTTATGAAAGGTGACACTGTATAGTTGTGTGGCATTAGTATGCAAACCTGAAATAAAAATTGCTTAAGCTTCTCTGATAGTAGCAGCAAGATCTTGAATTTATCAATGTGGTAAAAATATTAAGGTAGCATATTCAGCTTTTGATTTACCGATGATAGAGCTATGTTGCTTTGTAATTTTAGTTTGGATTTTTAGAATAAAGTTTCATCTGTATACCCATAATCATCATCTGAAAGCCACAAGATGATGGAAGTGTGACACTTTCTCTGCTGTTCACAGTTCATATTGTGTCCCCTTCTATTTCAGCAAGGCTATAATTTGATATCTTATCAAGAAATGTATGCGTTTTCTACACCAACTGGACCCAGTTCTGTCTGGTTCAGCTTATCTATTTTTGTACAATCATCTGTGAGCAAATCTGCTCCTTTCTTCTTGCTTCTTTTTATGTATGTAAATGCATCTGTGACTTTAATAAAGTCTGTGAGGCTGATAAATTCTAAGAACATGACTGATATTTCTGTTTTTTACACCATTAGTTTAATTTTTATTTCAGTCTCTCCTCATTGCAGTGCATATGATGAAAAACGTTCTCATATCCCACCTACAGAATGAAGGACAGGACTATTTCAGGTGTTTTATGTGCACAGCCACTCATGGGCTCATTTCTGTCTGCCTCTATCTCAAATACCTGTATGCAAAGTAGCCTTACCTTTCCACCTTCAAGTGGGTATGCACTCAGATGTGACAGTATACTAGGCTGACTATTATAAACCCTGGAGTCACGTAATGGAATTCCTCATTGAAAACAAATATATTTGTATCTTTATACTGGTAAATGTTCTTAACATGACTTTATTCTAGTAGATAGCTGCATCAGCGTGCGTAGGCTACAAAGGAACATGTAAAGGTTTATTCCATGCTGAAAGAGAAGAAAAGAATCACAACGTTTCGGCTGTGGAGGCTTCTTTGGGTGTTTCTTTTCTTCTTTTTTCAGCATGGAATAAACCTTTACTTGTTCCTGTGCAGGACTTTATTATATTCTTGTAAGTCTTTGGACTCTGTAGGAGGATCTTTGAAAATAGACCTCCATGGAAAACTAGGCATAAAAAGAAAGAAAAATCACTGTTTAAAATTGACAGATTGTATGAACAATTGTAGGGACTCAAGAAAATCTCCATTAAATCATAGATCTTATTGTGAATTTTTGGAAGGAGTCAAGAAATATATCATCATATAGCAGGACATGCTATTTCAATAGTTGAAATACTACAACTACTTCTAGTAGTTCAGTAGTTCAGTCAAGTTTTAATTTACGTGGTGGGGTAACAACAAAGATTAAATAATGTACTTTACTCACTTGGCTAAGCTTTACAGGTCTAGATTGCGAACTCCCTCTCACTTATGAGGAATGAACCAGGGAGGCAGCAGCAAGGGTGAAAATTGGTGGTGGGGGGTGCAAGAAACCTTGAACAATGGGTATTCAGCTGGCAAGATGCTCATGGAAAAGAGAGCAATATTATATGTTAATAATAAATAATAGTAAAACACAATGTTGCTTTTCTGCTTTTTCAGCTTTTCTGTAGGATGTAGAAGTGTGATATGACGACCAGTGTCTTTCAAGCTGAGTGTTAGCTTCAGAGATTCTGTAAGAGCCTTGACTTTGCACTTATTGAAGAAGATTCAATAAGTGAGGGGAATTTTGCTGTTATTCTCACAAATGCTTGACATTTGGATATGTTTTCATGAGAAATACAAAAAAAAATCAATATGTTTAGTACAGTAAAACTAAATATGTTAGCCTTTATATGTTGTACATATCAACCTTCTTTTGAACAGTAATTTTCTTTCCCTTCATAAAGCAGTACACAAGATTGTCTTCATTCAAATATATAAAAAATGAAAAAATGATCACAGATCATAATCACGTGTTAAATGGGTTTAATTTTAAAACCAGATTCATTTCTATTTAAGTTTGTGGGACTTGTGTACAGTATGTTAAACTCTAAAATTAATAAAACATCTTAGAAAGACACATGTCATAGTAGAGCAGACATAATTGATTCAGTTCATTTAATATTCTGCAAAACAACCTCTTGCAAGGTGTTTTAGAGAATAATTTCAAGCAATTGAAGCACTGGAAAGTGTTTTTTAACTGTTGACATCAATAGCATACTGATAATGAAATTTTGAAAATGTATCTTATCATGAAGATAACAATTAAAATAAATACTTTTTTCTGATATTTTGTATAAAGACACACAAATCTGTACTTTGTGCCCCAAAACTGTGCAAACAGATATATATAGAGAGAGGGGGAAAAGCATGTTTGTTTTCTGACTATCATTAACCAGTGTGGGATGTTGGTATTTGCAGTTAGTTGATATTTGCTTCAATAAACAAAGACGAGTTCAAACACTGTAGAGAGTTCAGGAGGGTGTAGCTGCCCCTCAGTCCCCACCCAGCTCCTCTTCCTGTGTGTGACTCCTCTTTATCTTTTGGAACAGGGGTAGCTGGTCTGGTTCACATGTATTTCCTTGTCTTCTTTTGTGTTTTCTGGGCTGCTAAAGGCTGTTCCTCTCATTCAGTCTTTCAGCTCACAAAAGAATGGCTCTGGAGGGGCAGAAACAAATGCTTTTTAAAACCTCACTCAAACAAGAAAAAAATAAAAATATGCTTATAGTCTTAAATGCTAAACATGGTCACAAAGTGTCACAGAAGATAGAAATACGATGAGACTATTAACATTCTTTTGTATATACAGTCTGGAATAAGGTACCATGAAATGGTATACTGTCTACCCTGACACACTTAATATAATTTAATGGCAATCTTGTGTTCTTACTGTAAGTGACCCAAATCTGAAAACAAACTGTACAAGATAGACCAGTAAAATGACACACAGTCCAGTTGGTGAAGAATTCTTCAAGGTTAAAGGCTCTGTTTTTATAGAATCATGGAATATATACTTACACAGCTGTGAAGATGTGAATAATGAAATGGCTAGTATGTATCCATAAAGAATGCCCAAGTAACAACAGCATATACTGTGATACTTCCTGCATTTGCTTTTCAGTCAATCCAAAAATGCTTTCTGGGTACAAATCTGTGATAGGGTGGTGAGGTGGAAAGTACTGCTGATGAAAACTGAAACATGAGGTCAAACTATTTTATATGTAATGAGCAAATAACAGAAATCAGTAGAAAACAATAAAGTAGTTAACAGGGAAAATAATAGCTATCGATTACAATTTACATTGTAATCTTGTGTAAAAGTAAAAAAAAATACCTTATTATCAAATAAAGTAAGAGCACTTAAAACGCAATCAAACCAAGTTGTCACCTGTATGTTTTGAGAACACAGGGCATTCTAAAACCATCATCTGATTCATCATGAACAGATATCACTGTTCCATCTGTCTGTGGTAATGCCAAGTATTACTTTAAAAGAAGGCAGTGTTGTGTGAATGTGGTCAATGCAGTGTGATTCAAGTTCTATAGATGAATGGCACCACAGAACATTGGACAATCAGCAGACATTCATGGATAGCTCATGTGTCATATCTTGGAAGCCAGGTGTTTCCATGGTATTGGTATTCAACAGTGTTTTCCAAGGTAGAAAAAAGATAATGTCTTCCATAATAAGAAAAGGATGCTCAACATGAGCATCCAAGCACCCGCTCCTTGGAGGAGAATATTTGCTTCCGTGAATTTGCCTTGAATTCAGAATTATAGAAAAGGTGAAAGTTGTTGTCATTCTTAAACACACTTAACACTTCTCTGGGTACCAGTACACAAGTGCACTTCAGGGTACTTGACAGTTGGGGTATTGCAAAGTTTGTACCCACTGAGTACTGAAGCAACTCACAGATGTTGACAAATCCAGTGAGATGGAGTTCCTTCAGCTGCCTCTGACATTACCACACATGAAGGGCTGCATTTCCTGCTGTGTGTGGTTACCTACAGTATGATAACATGTGGGTGCGTCATGTGACAGCAGAGCTGACACTAATATTGTTCCCTCCTGCAAAGAGGGCCAGAAGAACTCTATCAGTAAGGAGGGTCCTGGCAACTGTGTTTTGGAACCAGTAGGGTGTGTTTCCTGTTGATTTTCTCTGCCAGGGCAAGAGCGTGCTTGCGGAACACTGCTGTCATACACTGGACTAGTTGCAGGAGGCCACTCGTCAAAAACAGCTGGGACTGCTGCCTCTGGGCAGTATCTTGCTGCATGATAACACCGGGCCACACACTGACGGCCACACCCGTTAAGGGACCACCCACCTCACAGGACTGACCCAACACTTGAACACAAAGATTTCCAATCCTTTGATCCCTGAAAGGAACACCTGTCCAGCAGATGATCTACGAATCAGAAAGCGCAGCAGACAGTTAACCGGCGGAAAAGTGATGTGTATCATAGCATTATGGGTGGCCACACCTGTAACAAAGTATGAGTTCGTGCATTGCCACCCAGGACTCTTGCCACATTATTTATTTAACAAAACCCTCATTGTAGATGGAAATAAAGAAGTCAGAATTATTAATTAATAAATAATCATTGCACATGCAAATTTAAATCCATTGCACATGCATTGTGCACTCTGAAGGAATAACCGGAAGTCAAAATCCAAGTAGGATAAATGTTTCCTGTACTTTTGATCTAAATATTATTAATTATGTCAGAACGTCTTGCACATCAGAGGACAGACTTTGGTATATAAGATAACCTGGCCTCTAGTATTCATCCGTGTTGTTAGTTGAAACCACAGAAGCTAGAAATATATATTGAGAGTGTTGTACCTTAATGTTGTTTTTTTAATTTTTTAATTTTCAGATTGATACATATTATTTTTGGTAGACATATAACAAGGGTTTTGACAGGGTGGTGCCAATATTGATGTTAGCTATTGTAGGCTGTAAAAGTTGGCTGATAGTGTAGTTGCCTTGGGTGTTGTACAGTGCTAGAAATAGCAATGAGCCGCCTTTTCCTCTGCCTTGGAAGGCATGTAGTAGCTGAATTGCAGGTGGTCTGCTTTAAAAAAACACCCACATAAGCACATACCCACATGCACCCATATCCATTTGCTTTATGTTTTTATTGGCAACTGTGCTTTCACAGACATTTGCCTAGTCACATTCTGAATGATGCACTGTTTGATTTTCTCTTTTTGAGCATGAGGTTATATTAAAATGACAGAAGTAGAGATTTATCCCTGATGAAGGAATAAACCAAAGCAAAAGTGATATGAAAATTTTAACGCAACAACAGTGTCAGCTAATAGGATATGTATAATAAGAAAAAAAGACAGTGCTTCAGTACAGAAATGGGACGTATTAGTAAGTTGTGTTATTTCCTACTGAATCATATTTCAAATGCAAGGATAACACAAATAGTAAAACTGGAGGTCAAATGATTGAACCTGTATGCTTTTTTAAAAAAAAAACTTACATAAGCCATTAGGGGAGCCAAGAAAACTGAGTTCCTGTGAGGGGGATGCAAAGCAGAAGAGAGAGAGACAACTGGTGCCCTTCCAAAGTTCCTTTCTATCCCAGTAATATCTTAATGTGGAACAGAACAGTGAGCTAACAGTGGTTTAATCCCAAGTAAGACAGAACCAGGAAGGTGATTTCTCTGTTGAGGGGTACATTTAACTGACAAAATAAATTGTTTCATAATTTCAATTATTTCACTGTGCTTGTCGTATGAAGCCCATAATTTATATTTCAGCTATGACTGGCATATTATGGATTGATAAAGATAAATCGGTCCTTTTTTACAAACCTGTGTGTTCAGTGTAGAGTCAGGGCTCTGGATTAAGGTGATGTGATGCCTTAGCAATTACAGCTGTCCTTGCTTATTTAGGGTGAGTTGCAGCTGTGGGGTTCTTTAAGACACACTGAGCACCTCCCCGGAGGGACAAGCAGACCCCCGCAAGGGGAGAACCTTCCAGCGACAGTCCCGGAGGGGACCGTGACGAGAGTATTGAGGCTGCATTTTCGCTCCTTTTTATTTTTGTTTTCTTTTCACCTGTCCCACTATGATAATTCAGGGGGGAAGGTTGAGTTTTTCTTTTCTTTTTGGGCTCGCTCCTTTCCTTCCAGTATTCCAGATCCCACTAAACAGGGACAGTCCAGACTAGATACCGCTGTTCCAAGCAGTCTTTCTTTTCCCAGACTAGATCCTTATAAATAGGGACAGTCCAGTCTGGATACCACTATGCAAACCAGCATGCTTTTACTTTTTACTTACTTTTTTGTTTTTTGGGGGGTTTTGCTAACCTCTTCCCCCTCAAACAGGCGTTGACTTTTACCTGTGTTTAACTTGGTTCCTCCCCCTCCTTCATTGTTACAGTGGTTAAATCACAGGTTGCAGCCTTTGACTGGATGTATGGTGGCCAGTGGAAGAATAGTGCTAATTACTTAATGGCACGATTTTTTTGTCCATGCATAACTGTACCTTTTTGTTATCTTTAATGTTTTTATGAAATGATGTGGTGCAAATGATATTTTTCTTTCTTCTAATCCTCATTCTGAATTATTACTGTACATCTTTAAGTTTCCATACTACAGCAAAGACTCCTGCACTGACAGCAATGACTTTTCCACTTCTAATTTTTTTTTTGTTGTGGCATTAGTCAACTTTGACAAGACCAGTTTTTGAATAGAGTTTTTAAATAATATTTTTGGAGAAAAAACATTCACAAAGCATTTTGTCTCTTAAAAAATGAGTAAAACAAAGTTGCCTCAGCTGTTTGAAGTTGCATAACAATAATGTTCTTAAGCCATGCTATGGTTTGCTCTGCTGAATTACTTTTTTTTGTTAGAACTAAAGAACATTGAAACATTTTTATTAACTTTTTTAATGACCAGCTCTAACAGGATGCTACCACAGCAGTATAAAGTTAACCCTTTCAAAATGTCATAGCATAACTGATTAGTCATATTTAAAATGCACACATATACACATTCTGAGTACCATTGTAAGTTGCTTAAAATAATCAGTCATTTCACACTTTAAGTGCTCCACATATAACCCTGTGACCTTCAGAGATGAATATATTTAAATAAAAGTGAAAAAACTAAAAGGTTGCAGTGCCACACTGAATTTAATTTGAATTTTATGTATAGGTGGAGGTGAAATGTTTCAGTTGCTTATTACTTTGGTTTCATAGCTGTAAAATGTCAAATCACCCCATTCTTTTTTCACTGTAAAAGAGGTATTAAACGTTTAACAGGATTTATCTGAGACGTTTTGTTCATAATATTCATTTAGTTATATTTATGAAGGAATTGATTTCACAATATCTTAACGGACTTTTGTTGCTAAGTCAGTTTTGAAACTCTCTGCAGTGAGAGTTTAATGGTCACTCTTTGTTGACTTGGCTGAATTACTCCAAAGGCCTCAGATACTGACGGTTCCTTTTAATTTGAAGTTTTTTTTTAATGTCTCATTGATATCTTGGTTTGCAAGGAGCGAATTTAACAATTATCCAATAGCAGTCACATATAATTGTAATAAATATGTTAATTACTGAACATAAATTTGAAATAAAACCAGTATATTGTTTCTTAAAGACAAATAACACAACATTTCCTTTTATATCATAAGTCATTTAATGGAAATGAATCACACTTCTGAATAGATTACATTATAGCTTGTTATCAAAAGTACATTTACTGTACTGTATATAAGCCGATATATAATACTAAATATATGTATTTTCTGTTTTCCACAGTGTCCTAAAGTACACAGCTACCCAGACATGGAAGCAGTTCCTCTTTTGCTCAGTAAAGTGAAGCCTGAGCCTCCTGAGGACTTGTTATCAACTGATCAGTTTCAGACACAGACTGAGCCAGTGGACTTGTCAATGAACAAAGTCAGGACCTCCCCCATGGCTGTGCTGTCATCTCAGTCATCACCCATTTCCTCAGCAGCGTCTGCCTTTTCCCCCTCCTCCTCCTCTTCCTCCTCGTCCTCGTCCTCGTCGTCGTCCTCATCCTCCTCTCGACACACCTCCTCACCCACGGTCATCACCTCAGTGTCCTCGTCCTCCTCCACCGGCATGCCCACAGTGTTGACACCAGGCCCACTCGTGGCGTCCCCCTCAGGAGTGCGGGGCCAGCAGTTCCTGCACATCATCCACCCCGTGCCGCCTTCCAGTCCCATCAACTTGCAGACCAGCAAGCTGCAGAGCCACGTGCACCGCATCCCGGTGGTAGTCCAGTCGGTACCGCTGGTGTACACAGCGGTGCGGTCTCCAGGAAATATGAACTCAACTATCATGCTACCTCTGCTTGAGGAAGGCAGGAATCAGGTCAAAGGTAAGGAGACATAGTTTCTGTATCGTGATGCATTTTAAAGAGTAAACATCCAGCACTGAGATTAAAAGAGTATGAAATCTTCCCAACAGTGATGGAATTTACCCTGGTACCTGGTAATTGTTTTTACTAGATATATAGATACTTTATTGATCCCGTGAGGGAAATTGCAGAAATTTCACTCTTAAGTTTTACTGTAAACTTCAATAAACTTCATGGGCAGAGCGGTGGCACTGTGGCTAAGGATCTGTGCCTGTGACTGGAAGGTCACTGGTTCAAAATTCCACGGCTGGGAGAGGAATCCTACTCTGTTGGGCCCCTGAGCAAGGCCCTTAACCCCAACTGCTCCAGGGGTGCTATGTAAATGGCTGACCCTGCACTCTGACCCCAGGCTTCTTCCTTCCCATCTGTGTGTCTCATGAAGAGAAAGCTGGGGTGTGCGAAAAGACAAAATCCAATTGAAAGAAATTGTACATGGCTAATAAAGTGATCTTATCTCTTATCTTTTTTTTCCAACTCCATTCTCAGTAAAGTGGAGTACTGCAGTATGGAGTTTTATTTTTTCAATAAATTAACTTAATCTGGCCAATCCATGACCAATGAATATCTTGTGCTCCAAAAACCACAGCACAGTGCACGCCTGGCAGCCATCACAAGCCTTAACTGTCACGATCGCAAACCCCTCCTCTTAAGGTCGCTCCAGCCCTTCCTTGTTTGCCTCATTCCTCGCACCTGTTCCTTGTTCCAGCCCCTTTTCAGTTCCCCCTTAAAAGCCAGACGCAGGCGCTCATCTGGGCTCTGCATTGGTTTCTGCATCATGCGAGCCCGGGACCTGGATGCGCCTGGCTCCGTTATGGTTTTAGTTTCTGTTTCTTGTTCCCGTTCCCGTGCCCCCTGCTGGTTCCGACCCGGTTCCCATTTTCAAATCGTCTGTCCCAGATGGACTGCCGGGTTTTGGACTTTTGCCCTGTTTTTTGGATTTCCCATTTGTCTCATCCCTGGATCGTTTACCTCGGCCACACCTCCCTCGACCACCAGCACTCCAAGGACACGCCCCCCTGTCTTTATTCCCGTATCCTGCATGACTTTTTCCCAGTGTTTCCTCACTCAACCCCAGATTGTGTCGTCTGCATAGAGCCCGGAAAGAACGCTTTTGTGACATTAACATTCTTCTACATTTCTTTACTCTGCTTTCAGAGTATAAGATGTATGGTTGTAAGTTGATAATTAAATTTTCACAGGTGTACGCTTAAGACGAAATTGTCCTTAAAACATGTTTCTAACTATACCTATAATTAAAAAAACTGTCAGGTCATGTCTATCATTAACAAAGTGAGCATAAGTGTGAATTATGATTTTAGGGACTGTCAAACTGATATGTAACATTAAAGAAAATTTAACTTCAGAATGATTTGAACAGTAAAACAACTGTTCTATCTTGCACATTCATTTGCCCCTAGCATAATGATTTAAGCATTGTAGTCATCCTTATGCTATGGATTCATGCTTTAAGGACTTTATGTCCTGCAAAACAAGATAATGTATATGTAACGTTGACAACCTCTTCCAGAAATTTGTGCATTATACTGTAACAAGAGAAAACAATAACAAGAAATTGATGTTTGGACATCAGCTAATTGTAAAGGACTGCCAAACAAAAATAATACAGCTTTGAATAAAACTGCCCTATAAATACATTGCAAAGTAGAAATTAATGTGTATTTGGAATTACTGTGAATGAACCCTGAATATTATAGCTGTGAATTGGCAACTCCGGGTTACATACTGTAGCCACTCATGTTCATGTAATTAAAAACAGACGGATGTGAACTCAGACATACACAAAAGGACGTGTCAAAAAGTAAAGGCAGTTTATAAACAAAACAAGTTAGTGGCTTAAATATTGGCAAACAATGCATTTCTATTATTTGTTCCAGTAATAATTTACTATTATTCCTTTTTCACTCTATTTTGTGACACACTTGACAGATTTTGTTTTAGGTTAATTCTTAACTTTACTAAACCCTTAATTGAAGTAACAAACTCCTGGAATTGTAACCTTTGCAAGCTTTGTTTGGTACTCAAAAGTTGAAGATCTAAATTACTTAGGAGTCGGAACAGATAAAAGGTAACTTCTAACATGTTTCTGACAGCAATGAAAGAACTCACATTAATCATATTATTAGGTCAATTAAGGGGTTAGTTGTGTAACTGAGGTCTCAGTTTGAAGAAACACCAGAAGGTACAGTATGTGGGTTCCAGTACCAGGGTTGGTATGGAAAACAGACTGAACCACCCTACTATTCCTAACATCATCCATTCTATGGGCTTACACAACACAGTCACACATTGTATGTGGTTTTGTATTAAATGACTTCTCTTCTGCACTCCTTATATACTCTGTTATATACTGCTCTTACTGAGAGACATGGAAAATAATTTGTTCAGTGTTAAGACAGCTCCATTGTGTGTGGAAGCTTATACTTCTCTATGTCAAACTTGGAAAAGTGGGATGAAGTACTTAAACCTCCTTGACAGTGCTTCTGTGGTGTCACAGCTCTACCAGATACAGTATGCAGAGAAACAGCCTAAGGTGGAGAATTGTTCACAGTGGCATGAAAGGAGATCTGTGAGATGAAAAGAGTGTCTCAAGTGTGAGATTTTTCTCTGGCTTGCCTCAGGTTCAGGTAATGTAGGCCAGTTGGGGCCACACTGTTATTTTAATTAGAAACATACATCCTGTCTGTTTTTTATTACTCTCTATTTCTTTCTCTTAGACCTAGCTACCCGTCTAGTGAACTGCCGTTTTGGAACTGCTTTCCCAGAGGGTGTGGTTTTACTGCTCTGTCTCAAAACCACTGTAAACGTTGCTGGGTGTGCTTTCAAATCTCTTTGAGCCTGAAACCCACTGCACAAGGAAACAGTCTGTTTGACAGTTGCTGTTTATCTGGGATATCTGTCTCTCCCAGTCTTGTAGACTGCAAGAGTGATCCTTGGAGAATTGCTTTTAAACTGCTGGTTGTCTGCCATAGAATTGAAAAAAAAAGAAAAAAGAGTGGTTTATGTAATTGGGTGTAACCAACACTGAAGATGGGTGGTACTGCAACATATTAGGTACAGAGATACATCCACTCCACCCAGGCTGAAGTGACAGCATAATGAGGAAAGCAGAATCAACTATACGTGATGTTAGCAAAACACAGGCACACTGCATTGTTTTTATTGTCCAAGAAACTCCTGTAAAAGAGTGACTTGGGCTTTTTATACCCTATTTTAATTGCCTTTTCCCATGGCCAAAAATAGAAATTAGGTATTATATTAAATCGATTTTTCCATAAAGATACTTCTTCTAAGTTGCTACTAAAGTGGAGACATCACCATGCGGCATCATGCTGTCTTTTGTATGACTTCAGATCTGACAAATGTATACGTTTGTCTGCAGAGACCCTAGAAAAAGTTTCTCTTCAAGATTGACCAGCAGTTGCAGTTATATCACAGTTGTATCATACGGTGCATAATGAATTGCAGCATATCAACTTAAAGAAATATTTATGTTCATGATTTTCACTACAGATGTGCTGAAATGTACCTTTAATTCATCGTTTTATATAAAAAAAATAGTAAAATTAGCAAAAAAATAGTAAGAAGAGAATCTGCAGTTCATTCTCTGCAGCCTTTTAAATTCAACCTCTTAACAAAAATCAAGGTCAAAGTAACTTCCATGAACAACACAACATTACTACCTGTTTTTCATCATGCTAATGCAAAGAAGTCATGAAGACTTTGTGATATAAATATACACCTTTACACCATTTTAAAACGTTTTTAAGAAGATGTGAGAATAGCTTGTTTGCAGTGCAAAACAAAAGCAGTTGCAATAATCAGTTCGCCTTGCAGGTAAGCACTGAATGATAGCGGGCTCAAGAAGCCAGGTTAACACCCCTCTTCACTCAAAGCTGCAAATGTATTCCCAATTCTTCAACCATTGCAGCAGCAATGTGACAGTGTTGCAACCTCCCATCACTGTGCGCCTTATTCTGACGTCACGTACCAAGTGTGTTATACTCGGCCCACGCATTTTACATTCATTGAGCAAGACACGCTCAAATCGCTAAGTGTACACGGAAGACGCGCTATATTTTCAGTTTGGAAAAAAACATGGTTGATTTACTGAGGTATTTATCGGTAATGCAGAACTGCACACGTCTAATTTATCATGTACAGTAGTTCGCTAGGTCATTTCCTTATTTTCTTTACTTTGCTAACAAAGAATTGAATTCGGAGAAAAATAATTCATTATTCTAGAATATTAATCTAGTATTATTAAAACTAGTATTAAGCTTTCGCAATAACCATAAGTATCAACTATATCGTTAAATAGACCTAATGTATATCTCTCCTTCTGTCATGAAACCCTCACTGTTTAAAGCTTTCTAAAGAACTGCGGCACTATACATACTGGGTACATTCTACAATTATATTTAAAATATAAGCAGTTTAATGTCTTTAGTGTCTTAGATTTCAGTGAAGTAAATGTTCATTTTCATTCAGTGATATGAAGTCAGTTTACCATATCAGCATGCATTGGCACAACTGCACCCACTATATATTACTTGAGGTGTGCAGTCATAATTCTTAGAAACCTGATAGTGGTGTCGGTAATAGTGCATATTCTTTGATGTAAAGCAGGGAAGAGGTGTATTCCTAAAATATCTCTCCTGGGCATTTGTTGAACTTCTACGATGCTGTCAGATGTCACACATGCCTCTGCCGTTCCGTGGTGAAAAGCTGCTGACTGGCATTCTGATTCCGGCAGGTTGTCTTTGTCCCTTTATCTCTGACTCTGGCCAGGTTTCCATGGAAACGAGTGTAGATTTAAAACAACAGGAAAATGAAATCATAAGGTTTTAATAGCACAATCTTGCTTTCTTTTCTGATTGCGCGGTTGGGTTGAAATCCTTTGTTCCTCGGTAGTATGGAATGAGTTACTGTACATCTATTGCGCGTGCATTGTCAGTTCAAACTGGTGACAGGAACAGCTTTGTGTATGGCATTCATAACAGGAGATGTTTTAGAGTAGTTTTTTGTAATTGTTTAAACATAATTATTTCATTTTGCATTATGTACAGTTTTCTAGAAAGTTAATGTGAGTTTAGATTTCTTTCCTAGTGTTTTTAGTGTCCTGTAATTATATAATTATTTGTTACAGTATGTGGTTAAATTATATGCAGGTTACATACAGTATAGTCCCATTGGAAAACATAATATTTATAGTATATCTAGATTTCTTAATTTAATATTTTCTGTGCTGTGGATTTGCCTGTCAGGAATAATATTTTATTAATGATATTTTACCTTGTATTTATTTCTTTGTCCAGTATTTCAGCTACTGCTTAAGCATTATCTAGGGATCTCATTGGTAGGGAATAGCCAGAATTTTTTTTTTGTTATGCGTCAGATTAATCTTTCATAAGAGACCTTGTCATAAACTGCACAGAACACTTGAACTGGTTTGCAGTTGAATGTCAGTGGCACGACAGGTCATCATGTAACTTCAAAACACTTCCTTTTCAGTCTGCCCAATCAGAGCTGACATTTCCCTAAACACACAGCACAGAGTATTAATGAATTAGGTTGCTAAAATGACGTTAAATAAACAAAGCTTATGAACTGAGTAGAGGGGTCACAGCAGTGTTGTTTTCCAATACTGAAATGCTTGAGGATTGTTTATAGCATCTTTATGAAAACACAACAGTAATTGACAAGTAAATAATCAAATTCCAGGAGATCCTATCTTGTTTGTCAACTTTGTAAGGTGCTAATTCTTCATTACAAATGAAAACTATCAATTGTTTTTGATTAATCTCACTGGATTTGTACAGGGTGACACAATAAATGAAATGTCAAATCCATCATTAGCCTTGATCTTAAGATATACATATCTAAGTCTGTCTGGGCATAAAAGGTTTTTTTGCTGTTGTAGAACAATAAAATATTCACTGCAGAATTACAAAGTCTGAAACTATTATTCAGATTCCTATTAGTAAATGCATGTACAGCACATTTCTAGTAAATTTGATAAAGTTCAAGGCTAAATATTATATAAATGATGATCCAGTTATATTTTCCTTGATATCTATTAATCAGACTCTGCATAGATCAGAGGACCATAATGCTAGATATTTTAGAATAAATAATGATTGCTTATTTTAATAATTATCATAGTTTTTATTTTTTTTCACATCTTTGTAGTGCCTGAAGAAACAAGCATTAAATTGCAAAACAAAATTATTAAACAGGCCTTCCACTTTTTCTACAAGTTTTCTACATGCTCCTACACACATCTTCCTTGTGCAAATGTTTAAAGATGTTTTCTGAGTGTCTTAATCAGTAAAGGCATTCACATGACATGTACTGTATGCTGGACTACAGAGCTCAGGTGTCGCAGGGTCTGGGTTTCATGTCAATAGGTGATTTGGTTGGGAGTCCTTCTTTGCCTCAGGAGTAGAATGGGATCAGTAAGTCAAGCTCCTCTTGGCTTTCAGCAGCATAGCGACTCATGGCCATTGCCCACAGGCTTGCTGCCTCAAACTGATGTGCTGCTTCTCCATTCAGCCCCAGCTCTACAGGTTCCTTGCTATGGTCTTGGAGACTCACACTCCAACTGAGCTCTCACTTTCATAACTGAACCCTTAAGTGGCCAAATAACAGGATTAATATGATCTCTTCAATTGTTTTTACTTCATCTTAAAGGTTGCCTTTTTCTGGTTTGCTTTAGAAGTAACTCAAGACTTTCTACCTCTAAAAAAATTGCTTGAACAGTTTTTAGTTTAATTAAAGATAGAGGAACTAAGAAAAATGCTTGTTCATTCAGTTAAGGATTCAATTAGTTTAAAGAACTTGGCTGGAATGATGACCATCAGGTGTTTGGTTCCCAGAGTAAGTAGGGCTGCTGTGCAGCTTGCAAGATGTCACATTACTAATAGATCTTGAGATGGGTCTGTGTGTCTCATTCTCTCTCGAGTGTGTACAGCCAGAGAGCAAGATTATAAATGAAATATGTAGAAATATGTTATATAGAAATATGTTGATTCCAGTGTGGTTACATACAGTGTATAATGCATAATAATGAGTAATTTCTTAAATTAAAACATTGGTGGATCCGACCAATCCATATTTATGTCCACCTTTGAGTTATTCGGATTGAATTTTAGAAAAAGTAGATGTCAAGCGAGCTTAATACTATAAGCCTTTCGTTTTGCAAATGAGCACTCATTGCCCAGCAAAGAACTGATCGTTTTAATGTTCTCATTAGATCCAATTGGCTTAAACTTTGGGTCAAAAAAAATATTTAATTTGAGTTGTGGAAGTGGAGTACTCTGCCATATTAAAATGAGCAGGCCTGGTGTATTGTGATACAACACCAAGCGCCAAGAAAAGACACACAGTACCTGGCAGATTGATCATTTGCCAAAACTTTCATTCAAAAAGGTGCATGTTTCCATGATGACAGAAAAGTTGTGGGCAAGCTGGACAGTTTCCTTATCTTTAGGAATGTTGATTTCAATTTAACAGGACTTTTAACAGTGAAAAATAAGACCAACCTGGAAATGATATCTGACACCTGAAGAATGGCCGACCCGTTGTGTTTTCTTTCTTCTCTTTTCAGCATGGAATAAACCTACAGTATTACTTGTTCCTTTGCAAACTACGCATGCTGATGCAGCTACCCACCTGAAAAAGATATGTGTAATGTTAGACAATATCAAAGACATACCTAACAAAATGTCAATTCCAGAATTCACTTAATAAACAAAAGGAATTTCTGGAAGTCGGAAACAGAAATTCTCAAAGTGATGCACTTTAAAGTGTACTGAATACCATTTGTGAAAGCAGAAGGCACACGATTTTCAAAGTGACTAAATAAAATGTTGCAACTGCTCTATAATGCAATACTGATATTTTCTTCCATTCATGTCATGTTCTCCAACATCAGAAATGTATCTTCCATTTTAGGAAAACAATGATTTAACTTGCTTATGAATTTTTGAGTGTCTGAGATGTTTGTGTCTTTTAGAGGAAAAAAAAGCTATAGGAATTTTGAATTTAAATGTTCAAGAGTTAGATTTTCGACAGTTTAAAGATAACCTTGCAGACCTTGTAAAATGTGTGCTTCTATTTTTACAGAACATGTTTTGATACCTTACACTTTTCTCAAAGTACTATCAAGTAGTACTCAGATGCATCTCCTTCACATGGATGTAATGGACAGACTTTGTGTAAAGGCACTAATGCATTTTAAGTAGCGTAGTAGGTGTGTTTTTCAGCAGATTATAGATCTTCGTTAGAGAAGGTATTGAATGTTTCCACAATATAGGACACCCAGTCTGTGTCTGACATGTAAATTCATCTAGTTATTATTCCCGATATCCACTTGTAAAAGAAAAGGTCTGTACAGTCTACAGTGATCCATTGTTGTTTTGTGCTTTGGGTGGGGGTAGTCCTTGATAGAAGTGAAGTGGGCCTGACTCCAGGAAATCTGGCGGTATTGTGCCAGACCCTAAGGACACACCACCCCCAGCTGATAATGAGGAGGAACTGACAGGCCCTGACAGAGAGGCCTGGGGGCCTCCTGCAAGCCAGCGTCCACAGAGAGTCTGCTGTTGACTCAGGGTCTGGAAATTACAGAGAATCAGTTTTGGAAAACTGAAAAAGAATCACACAGGATTTACTTTAGCTAAATCAGGACAGGACACGTGAAAGCCTTATACTTTGTGGAGCGCTCTAAAGATGTATGTGTAGACGGTCTTTGTTTCAGGGAATGATGTGGACTTTCACACAGTCCAACCTGTCAGTTAGCAATATTTAAGTAAACACCTCCTTGTGCATAACTCAGCTACTTGTGAGTAATGTTGATTAAACTTGACAGAGCTCACTGGGAATTATCAGACCCATCTATGTGGTGAACAATGTTAACATATCATGTGTCAATAAGTGAAATGATTAAATCCTAAACCACTCATATGCATATTGAAACACAAACAATGAGTTTGATTTTTGTGCTACATTTATATTTTTCATGATTCCAGGAAAAACTTACAAGGGATTTTTTAACAACAACAACAACAACAACCAGATAGTTAATCCTATATAATAATATTAAATTATTTTTAGGGGTATTATAATACCGCAGATGAGCATTGGAACCAATAGCATTCATTGCATTTTTTACTGCCTGTCTGTATATCTTCACATCTTCTGAATCATTCCATTTTTCCCTCTGTAGCTTGATTCAAAGCAGTCTGTGATTGATAGCGTCTTCCTCTGATAGTGTAGACATATTCATATCGTGCTTCAATCAAATCCACTCATTGCTGAAGCAGTATTTTTGTCTAAAATTAGTGAAAAGCTAGTATAGAAATAATTTACACACGTGTTACCTCTTTGTCCTGATTATCTGACTCATTACTTCTCTGAAGTGTACCTCTAACGTTATTGTACTAATTTCTCCTCATTCTGTCTCTTTTATCACAGCACAAACAGACCCTAACGGCTTGTCTCCAAGACAAATCAAAAGTGACAGTGAAGATGATGACCTGCCAAATGTGACCTTGGACAGTGTTAATGAAACTGGATCCACAGCACTTTCTATAGCAAGAGCAGTGCAGGAGTGAGTATCGATTTATGTATACTGTGTATAAACAACACTGTCTGCTCCACGTTTTTCACCTGTTATACCCATCTTAGGGTTAGCACATGTCAAAACGGGATGTAAACAGAATATTTGTTTTTATGGAAGTGCTTGATCTTTTATTGTATAATACAGTTGATCATTTAAAAGTATGAGTGATAAAAGGAGTGATATCTTCATATATTGTCATATATAATACTGTATATTATTCATATGTGGTCGCCAACTGCTCACCATTGGCGAGAGACCCACGTAATTAGATGTATAAGCGAATAAGAGCACACATTTTACCACAGAAATGTTACTACTTGATCTGCATGTTAATAAGTATTAGATTTAACAAGTATTTGTTGGCAAAACCGTCCAAAAAAAGAAGTCTAGATATTTCTTTTGGATTAAAAGAGATGTAATCACAAGCCTGTTTGTTTACAATGTCATATGACCACTTCACCTCAGCGGAAGTATAGTTGCCTCATTCTGGATTGCAGAATATGACTTTGCACATGCCTAGAAATTTTGTATATTTTATTATCTAAATTGGAGGTTTTACACATTTCTGTATACATTTTACTTTCATTGTCTTTTTAAATGCAGTCATCAATCTTTCTATCCCCAAAATAGAAAAATAGCTCTGCAGTGCCCCTTTAATACAACCTGTACTGTAGCTCTGAACCCTCTGGAGCTCTGGTGAACTTTTCGCTTTACAGTAAATAGCTTTACTAGAATTTGGATAGACTGGCATGAATTATTTCTCTAACACGTCTTTGCTTATCTGATGTAACCTAGTAGAATCAGATAAAAATGACTATTCACCAGATCCATCGACTTAATCAAAGCCACGACCTTTCCCTTCAAGCTGCTTTGTTCTTATTCATCATTCATCTTATGACATCCTTACCAGGTGCTGTATTTTGTGTAGAACAGTTACTATCACATATCAGAGGGCTTTTAAAGAGGTCTGTAGATGCTTGGATTTCACTTTGTATTTTCTATAAGAGTGTAGACGTATTTGAAAAAGTAAACTATTTTTTGGGAGGAGAAGTGAATTGATCTAATACTGTATAATACTGTATAAGAACTAATACTTCTACATTTCATGGCAATTGTGCAGTATGTGAAAGCAAAATGCTGAATCCTGTGGGTACCCTGTCAGAGTGACAATGTGGGTAAAAGACAGTACCTAAGAGGAGACATGCAACTGGAAGGTCACTGGTTTAACGCCAAGCTTCTACCACAGACTATGGTCCTTTATGGGCCTGGGGGTTCCTACAGGCCAAGGAAAATTGACTGTGGTTGACTCATGCAAAATAGCCAGGATAACTCTTGGTTTCCCAGTCACTTAACCTATTTTAAATATTCCTTCAACTATGCTTTAAAAAAAAAACAGAAGACAAATATGAATAGTATCCATCACAATTCATCAAGTGAATACAAGTTTTAAGAGGTAATGCGCACTGACACTTCAACTTTATTTTATTTAGATTTTATTTTAGTTGTTCCCAAGTTTCAAACAGTACTTTACCTGTAAATGGTCATCAACACATAGATTGTTAGAAAATAAATTAAATCTTCACATCTGTCCTATACTTAGAATTGGAGTATTACACATTCTCATCTTGTGTTGTACAAACTAGGCTATTGTACTGTGCCGTTCAATGTTCAGACATTAAATACCTCAAGGTTATGCAACCTTGAGTCTTCCATTGCATGTCATCACAGGATTTCGATCCATCCAGCTCTTTAATTACTTAATTGATCCTGATGCTGAAGATTAGTTAGCTGAAAAAGGATTTGTTGAAATAAAGACTTATAAATGAATGGAAGGGCCAGTGTGGTTTTCATAGACTTCTCACAGCTGATGCAAGGGAGCATAGTAGTGAAAAAAATTTTCTGTTCACAGTGCTTCTCATTAGCTGTGTCACCCTGTTCTTCGTTACTTGCCCTGGCCTGTTCATCCATCATCCTGGCAGGGTGTCCCAGTCATTAAGGAGGACAAGATGGGCTCCTCTTCTTCCTCTACTCTGAGGGGTGCTTTTTGCACAAGACATGGGAATGAGAAGCTACAACAAATAAACAGCTGTGTAGCAGGATCAGGCCAGGTCTGGTATTCCTGGACAGGGAGTCAGTGCCAGAGTGAGTTTGGAAGTGAATTAAATTGAGCAGGCTAGTGTGTCTGCTGCAGAGACTGGATTAAAAAGCAGATTTTAATAGCTAGAATGACAAATAACTACCTGAAAAAGAAACAAGAGTCACACAGAGAATTATGTAACCAAAGTAATAAATTTAATAACAGTGATAAACTATATTATAAATACTCACGTTTGTTTTAAAATAAATAATAGATTCAAAACATTCACAGATACCTTGAAACCGTAGTGTTTTTTTTTCTCAGTGCAGACTTGATTTGGAGTTCCCAGTTAGCAATTTAGTGACCCCTGAGATCTAAGGTGTATCACATTATTTTAACTAAGTAATGTACGTCTCACTCATTAGCCTGGCCTAATGGCATGTATAACTCATGAAAGGGCTTAAGGGCTGTAATTATTGTATTTTATGTGAAAAAAAATATTTTCTTAACATGTACAGTACATCTATTTGTTGTAAAGTGAGAAAGGTGTAAACAGATACCTTCTGTAGTAAACATCAAAATTGCAGTCTGTTATTTTATAGATTAGATGTATTTTGATTTTAGTGGCTTGAGGAGAACATCTATTATTAATTCAGTAGTTGGGGGTATTATAATAAAGACTCAGTCATATGTTTCACAAGCTGTTTTTACTTTTTCTTTCTCGCTTACTGAAAAAAATGTCTGCCAAAAAGCAGATGTGTTTGGTTTATTTACTCTTATAAAGCTCTATGTCTCCTATGATATTAAATATTATGTTTATCACAGTGCTTTTTGTTTTGTTGTTACTAAGTCACACAAAAAGAAATGAGAGAATTTTAGTACATTAGATATTTCACTAGTTTATTAGGTTTGGAGACATTTGATGATGAATTGCAATACATTTCCTTTTGAATGAAACATAACAAATATTACATGCAATAGAACATTGTTTCCAAAAGTCATAAAACAACCTTTATGAAAGCTGTACTGTATGGCTTCAGTAGATTGGAGCAAGACTTTTTTGTTCAAGGTTCGAAGTAGATTCATACTGATTCACTTTTCAGTTTTGTATCATAGATAACACAACCGAAGCCTGGTGAAATTATAAAACATGGTACTCTCAAAGTTCTGAGACTCTAGTTGTTTACCAGGTAAGCTTGTTAATAAGTAAAGTTATTCCTGAAATATCATGTCTGAAGCCAGCAGTTCTGCGGCACATTACCATATTCATGAGCTCCAAGGAGAACTGGCAGGACTATTGTTAGAGAGATCCCTGCTGGTGTCTTTGTGGCCCCCTGGGGCTCCAGCCCACTGAAGTGAACAGGTGGAGGAAGGGGGAGTAAGTTCATACAGTAGATTGGCCTGGCTGTGCAAGAATGCCTGAAGAGTGAAAGGTAACTGCCATTGTCTGTCCATTTATAAGCTCATCCATTTATTTATAAACACAATATCTGTATATCTGCTTGACTGTGCATATCCATCAGTCTATCAGTCACTTTGACTAGGCCTCTTCCTCTTTTTTGCTTTTTTCTTCTTTGAGTTCTTTGAGTTTAGTGGTATATGTACTGTATGTTCAGTACAAATTTGTTTCAGCACTGTAGCTTCTAGTTCATTCTCTCAGTCCTTCAAAAAATAAATAGTTATCCCAAAACACTTTAGTGACTGTATGTATAAGATCACTTTACTGGCCATATACAGTTTCTTATATTAAGAATTTGTCTTTTTCACATACCCCAACTTGCTCTCCATGAGACACACAGACAGGGAGAGAAGCTTGGGGTCAGAGCGCAGGGTCAGACATTTATACAGCGCCCCTAGATCAGTTGGGGTTAAGGGCCTTGCTCAAGGGTTGTGGGATATAAACTGGCAACCTTCCAGCCAGAGGTGCAGATCCTTACACAGAGTCATCACTGTACAGTATGTGTTTTATGTGTTTCTGGTAGTATGGGCATACCTCATGTCACTATTAGAAAACAACAGGTCTTTCAATTAATGTTTTTATAAGAGTGTGCAAGAAAACTGCCTGCAACACTGTTTAAAACTCCATTTGAATACTATGGCTAACAGCTTAAAATATTTGTTGAATTATATTTTTAGATGAAGAGAACTTACCTGAATGTGACAAACCTATTTTGGCTAATAAAAAACAATGAAATGGTTCAGATAGATGTACTTAAGGTGTTAAATTAAATAATAAAGTTAAAAAGATTTTAACATGTTTTTGGGAGGTCTGCTGTAGCTTCTTCTTAGTTGAGATAGTTTTAAATCCAGTACTGTGAACAAATTGTTTTGTGAACAAAAGTTTTATTTTCTCAAAAATACAACACAATACAAAACACAATTAAGGAAGAAACCACTCTCCACCTGAACAATCCCCCCTCATCCACCCTCAATCTGCTCTAAGCCCCTTCAGTATGGCCAGGCAGTGGCAATGGAACCCCGAAGCAGCTGTGCCTTGCCAAGCCTCGACCATTCCTCTACTGGTACCATGGATCCCAGCAATTAAAAGTTCCATATAAACAGCACTAACTGCAGTACTGTTAATAACATGCTTCCCATGCTGAGGTGACCTCAAGTCTGCCAGACTGGTGATGAGCTATGACAAACTTGTGCAATCTACGTCAAAATGAGTTTAGAAGGCACATATCTGTGGGGTTTCCAGCTGAAACACCCTCAGATGCACTTTCCCTGAAATCAGATTCGCTCTTTGCAAACTCAGGAAAGAGCACAGTGCCTTCCAGGGTGAAGAGGGTTTCAAGCCAGTGGCTATGGAAAGTTTTTGTATGGGCCTGCTTTAGCAAAACATGCTCAACCATATTTATAGATAATGTGTCAGCATGTTCAATGATATTCTATGAAATAATTTCTGCACTTTTATTTTTATTTATGAAAAGACATCAAAATCTTTTTTAAACGCTGTCCCATAAAATAAGATTAGTTCAAATTTAACTAATTAATTATTACTTGTGCTTATTGATAAAGTTTGGATACTTCAATATTCATGTGAATATTAATTAACAGCTAAAAACCCTTTCTAACAATTGTGTAGTACTATGTTTTTGTTTGTTGGAACTGCACTACAAATTCACAACTTTTATAAGAGGACTTTATTAAAACAGCTATTCCAAATCTGCATGGCAACAGTGTTGTTTTCTGAGGAACAATATGGTGCCTATTATACTATAATGAGACAAGTACAGCAGGAGGCCACATCAGTGCCTTTTCCTGTAATCCTTTATTTGTTGGGACGAAGAAACACCACCTTCTTTTAACAGAAATGTATAGAGATTTTCTTATGTGCAGAGAACATGTGTGAGGCAAATCTTTTAAAAAAACACGAGACTGGCTTCCATAATATGTAGACGTACAGGTTCACAGCAAGGACTACTAAACACGAAGAAGAGAAGACAATACCTAAAATATGGTGTCAAAATTACAAAAGTTATTTGATTTGGTATCAGGTAATTAATTTATAACAGAATACATTAACATGCATAAGGTCTGTATAACAAATAACCGATGGGCTTATGGACTCATTAGTATATTGTTCGTAATTCTCTGTTCAAAATAGAATTTGAAACCACTGTTAGTGGTATCCTATAACTGAAAGTTTTAAAGCAACAACTGAATTTGAAGTATATTAACATTTACAGTTAACCAGTAATTTTACGTAATCTGCAAATGCTCTCTCCCACATATCAATTGTTTTGGTGATATACTTCCCCAGCTGAGATTCTGAAGGCAGGTAGCTCAAGCTGTACTGCAGCATATGATTGGATGATTGGAGATGTATGAGCTTGTGGCTATAGTGTGACCAGGGCAGAAATTCACCAAAGACTGCATGCTAGTCACCTCACCAAATCTGGTATTTTTGTGTCCACTGCAAAGGCACTCAGTTACTGTGCATTCCCTCTGCTGTGAAGTTTCCTCTTTTCCTAGGACTGACTGGAAGCGAAGCCTCATTTCTTACAGATTCTGTCATTTCCGCTAGGCCCCAGCGTGGCAATCAGCCAAGAGCAACAGGTGATCCCTGTAGCTGCAGAACAGCAGGAAGTGGGCTGCGTGTGTATGAGACAGTTCACCAGAGGGGCTGTCTGGCCAGACTCCATCTCCATGCCCCCTCCCCTTCCGCATGGCAGGGACCATTTCAGCTGCTGCAGTCGCTGTGCTCTGAGCATGTTAATAAGGGTTTGCAAGGACTGGGTATTCCTTCTGGAGCCATGGAGAAAACATGGCTTAGCCTGTAATTTTACCGATATGCTGGGTAGATTTGAGCTTTAAACTGACTCGTGTTTTTTGCACCTTTTCCTTTTTTTTAAATCAAAAAGAACAGTTGCCAAACGAGCATAACCTTAAAGAACAAGTTGTAACTTCCTTTTCACTTAGAATTCTTGGGCAGCACTACTCACTTTGTGTAGACTTTGAGGGCTGACGTGGCTCTTTCTGTGAACGTCCTTGTGCCTCAAGTGAGTTGGACTGCTGCTGAATGTTCTGGTATTCAGTAATCCTCTCAAGCATGGCCTGAGAATAAATGCGCTAGCCGTTACTAAAGATGGCAGAGCTCTAAACTGAGCAGACCCTGGGCTCTCACCTCTGGTTTAGTTCTTCATCTCTTAATGATTAAGTATGATTACTGTGGCACAACCATTTATAAATTGAAGGACTGAGACTTTCTCACTCTATTATCTATGTTAGTGTAATATGTAGCATTTGTTTAGGAAAAAGATATGCAGAAGACAATGCTTTTTGGTCATGAAATGTGTGCTATGTGGCATTGACAATTTATTAAGGTTGAGTGAGACTTCAGTTCAGGACTGCTTTTTAAGAGGATCCAGTGTGGCATGGTTTCTAGAATGAAACAGGCTATTTTTCTTTGTTTGACAATGCTGAGATTTGAAATGAGGTTTTTTTAAAAAAACACAGGAAATGTTGATAACGCCAGCGTCTTGGAGATAACAGTAAAATCTCTATGAATGGAATGTAAGGGGATTTCTCATGTTTGGAGAAGTGAAACAACAACAAATTACAGAAGACAGATACATTAACAGCTTAATGTGGAAAAAATATGACTTCTTTTTTACATGGTTTTACAGAATGAAAATCAACACCAAAAAATTCTCCAGAAGAATGATCCTGCAAGATGTTTCAAAGGATATCATTAGATTGTATGTCTCTAGAAAATATAGAAAAATGTCAATAATGACATTTTGACTGCCTGATTCTATGGTACAAAATCTATTTTGTGCTTGTCCCTGCTGTTTATCCCACAGAAAAGCTTGAAGGATGCTTCTTTCTGGTTGTCTGACAGACTTTGGTACTTCTGGAGAAAATAAGGTCAAGTAGTTCCCTCTAGTGGCCAATGCTGAGAAAACAGCATGCCCAGTATAGTACTACAATTCACCACATTATTTTTAAACAATTTTTGTCAGTTCAGGATCAACAATTACATGCCAATCGTTCATATGCTGCATCAAACAGGTGCCAGAATGGAAACAAATAGGATTTGATTACCAAATCCAGCACAGACAACAGAGATTCTGTTGTAACTGGGTAAATGGAGAGATGCATCTGGTTGATTTAGACCACTTCAGTTTAGGTACAAGCTTTGTTTCAAGTAATTCCACTAAGACTTTACTAAAATAGCCATGGATATGGCAGCTCCCATTATTCATGTTATTTTTTATAGAGCTGTAATGTTATCACAGGGTAAATTCCTCTTGAGACCATGCTTTGAAAGTATTCAGGATCTTACCTTCACAAACACTGTACTGTTAATTTTTTTAAAATATCTGGAAAACTTTTGTTGTTTGCAACATACTAAGTGTATGAATGTTTCCAGTGCACAAGCAGTTGCATGCTTACGTTTTAGTTATGCCACCCACTGTGTTAAAAATGCTATCTGGTCTTCGTGGCACAACAGAACTAGATCAAGGAGATGTCTACAGAGTGAAAGAAACATGATGCTACATTGTCTCATAATTTTATTTTCAGTATCCTGATGTTAGTCACACTATATACACTGCAACATGACTACACCATGACAACACACACATTACAACACTACAAGATCACACATTCTTTCTTCGTTTGTGTTTATTTACTCATTACTTGATATTTAAAGACTTTCCATCAGCCTGAAAGATTGAATTTTCAATGGTCTTTGCAGTTAATGGGGTATGAATCATGATAGCAATGGTCAGTTCATTTTCTTGTCTCTCAAACACGGAGAAAGTAAGAAAGAAACTTCAAGGGGAAGAACTGCAGAAAAGATTATTAGTGCATTTCCAAACATATGGAAACAAGAACATATGGAAATAAGAATTTCAGTATAGAAAAGAACAGTGTAAAACGCAATAGAAAATATACCTGTTATTGATTGATAATTAGTCTTGGAGAAATACTGGATTTGTGAAAGTGAGATTTCTGACAGATAATGTAAATGTGGAACGATCATCTCAGCTCTAGCTAGTGGAGACATTTCCTGCCAATGGAAATTGAAGCATGTGTACTCAGCAGTAAAATGTGCCATAGAGAGATCTTAATATCAATAAAAATGCATGTTAAATTTAATTACCTCTATATGTTAATTGTATGGTATATAACTATATAAGTAAGAGCATGAAATGTCCTTGGTAAAAACTCTCTCACTGCAGATTATGAAATTATGAAAAAAATGCTTCTAGCATATTATTTTTAAATTTGTGTTGGAAGCACAAGCTTGTTGTGAAACCACTGTGCAAAAAATACCAATATGGCCACACCCCCACCCAAGCCCCCCACCCCAACATAGAAGCACACAGACTCATTATTGTGAATACTGACCCTGGAATGTACATTTAACAAGTGGAATAAACTGGCAGGGGAAAAGTTTGTGGAATAGGTGACATTTTTCACTCCTTCCCACTGATGCAATTTTCTTCAGCTGCAGGCCTGTTCAGTTCTGGCAGCATTTCAGTTGACCACTTACAAATATCCCCTGGGAACAGAAGTTTCATTTACAAACTTCAGCCAGAGACACAACCATACAAATCTGTATTGCATAGTTCTCTCAGTTATACATTGGATGAAATCCTCATTCCTAATAATTACTCAATTGTCTTCTACATTATTAATATTGATCGTGTATTTATTTATTTTAAAGCAAACATCAATGCAATTAATGTTTTAAAGCTTTGTTTCACAGTGAATAAAATTAGGCAAAATACTTTTATTTCCTTTCCGTATTAAGAAAGATTGAGCACAATATGTCGGTCAGTGGAACGCCACAGCCAATCACTCAGGTTTATAGTTTTGTGGGACTAATATAGTCTGTACACTTACTATAGTGAATAAATAACATGAACAATTTACTACAGTTCCCTATAGGATTATTTTAATTCTATATATTTCTGCAATGGACTGGCATCCCATCCAGGGTGTATCCTGCTTTGCACCGGGAAAGGCTTCATCTCCCATGTGACTCTGTATTGGATTAAGCAGTTAATTAGGCAGAATCTCAATTTAGTTATTTTTTAAAAAATATCAAATATATGTAATAAAAACAAAATCTTCTACTAAATTTCAGCCATATTGGTTTAAGATGACAAATAATCCTGTGTCATGCCAGAAAAAGTAGCCTTTAACACAAGGTGGGGAGCTGCGTCAGCATGCGTAGGCTGCAAATGAACACCTGAAGAAGGCTCCATGGCCGAAACATTGTGTTTTCTTTCTTCTCTTTTCAGCATGGAATAAACCTATTACTTGTTCCTTTGCAGCTTTTAACATGATGTGTATATACAGTAGGGAGGAACGTATTATTGTAATGATGAGGACCACCTGACAATGATGGATAAGCTACTGCAGCTCTTCATATTGGCTCCTCATGTAGAGTTTAACTTAAGCTGTTATGATCAAACATTCAAAGAGTTTCTTGTTAATATGAATTATAAATTCAATTAATTGATAATTTATAATTAATTACAAGTTGATTTCTTCACATTTAAATTAAGCTGTATTAATTAGTTGTTGGTAGTAATTATTTATAATAATAGACAACACTGCGTGGAGGCTTTGAGTAAGATGTTTATGCTCATAACCTATACTGTATCTCCTGATTGTATCTAAGATGCCGAAGACATTTGCACTGTTGTATTTAATCTTACAAATGTTGTGTCAGCTGCTGAAAATGAACCTGACATTACCAGTAGTTCAAACATACCAAAGCATCTCTGTCTGTTTTTCAAAGAGACCTTGATAAAAACCCCAATGGCTGAATTGCTGGTTCCTAAATCATTGCAATGAGTTTTGAGACAAAGAAAAAAATCATTTTATAAGTGATTGATTCCACATTATAATTTTAATTTTTAAAAAATCAGTGCTTTGTGTGGCGGGAAAACTGCAAAATGATAGGCCAACTGAAACGTAGTTATTGTATATATTTGAATCTGTAAAGATTTTTATTAATCTCTGTTTTGTTTTCTGTATTGTGTGACCCTGGAGCACTTACAGAAAACATAATCGTGTGTGTGTGTGTCTATCTTGTTTTGTTTTTTACACATTTAATTGCATGAAACTCCAAATTTGTTATAATTGTTAGTTTATTGTAATTTATTTATAATTGAGCCTATTTTACAGAATAATAATTTCAGAGTTGAGCTGCTGGATATGAAATAAAATCTTTTAAAATGTAGTTATAAAAACAATACTTAACAAATCATACAGTAATTGATGTAATAAATCCAATTAGAGATCTAGAAAATATAATCTGAATGTAGAAATGTGGGAAATCCCACAATGGAAGAAAGTTTTGTTCTAAAAGAGGAATGGCTTTCTTGCCTTTGCAGAAGCACTGTCAAGTTCAGTCAAAATCAAAATTTAATAACAATGTTAGATTGGTGTTTCACGTCACCACAACAGCTGTGTAACTTCTCTAAAGAATGTTGACTGCCGAAGCAAATTTAGACATTGATCTTCAAAAATACAACATAGAGTTGAGAATAGAGGAGTTCACTGCTATGTGTACATGTACATTGGAATTCTTATTCCCTCTGATCTCTCGGGACACACACAGTACAGCAGACAACACCACACAATGTAGACAGTACATTACAAACATAATAAATAGTAACAACAGGAACAATAAGTATGTTATTGGACAATAAATACATAGTGGTGAGAGCAAAATATAGTAGACCATGCAAAATGTACATAGCGCAGACATGCATTGAGTGTGACATAGTTAGCTGTTGAGGATGCGTATGCAGTAGGGTAGAAAACAAATGATAAAATGAGAAGTCATTGAAATTTTAACTTATTTTTCTCCTCACAAACCAGGGTAAAGGGCATAGATCCTTTACAGGGAATAGTTGGGAATGAATTGTCGTGTTATTAAGTTTGTTTCTTGTGGTTGCCCCTAAAGTTTAAAACTCACTATAGTATTTCACATAATACCATGATAAAAGGTTTGAATTGTAGAGCCAGACGTGCAGAAGTGTTTCTTATACTTATGCTTGTACACAGACCATGAGCATAGCAGTCATCCTAGACCTGCTCAGTTTAATGCACTGTAGTGGCTAGACGCTGCAGTGTCAGGCATTGCAATCCTTGTTAAGGGGAGCATTCTAAGACACCTCTCACTCCCTCTCCTCTTAAACCACACTGACAGACTACAAGTCCAGGAAAAGAGTTGTGTTAAGCCATCGTGCTGAGGAATAACTGGTACACAACCATGCAGAATGTAGTCCGCAAATTTGTGCCAAAAGATACAGTATATTCCATCTGAAACCTGGCTCAGTCAAACACATCCTGCTGGCTCAGCCACAACTCTGCTGAAGTTCAGCCATAAGACTTGGCAACAACTTTGCTGCACTCTATAAAGGGAGATATGGGTTTGGAGGTTTGGAACAGACACTGTGACATTGTGCTAGCCATCATGCCTACAGACAAACCTGAGTGCACAACACAGTTAATTCATGTGTACAGGAAACAGGAACACCCAGAGGATACACAGGGAGAACATGCAAACTCAATGCAGATGTGCAAGGCAGAAATACTAACCACTGGCCATTGTGACATCCACTAAACAAAAAAAAAAGTGGAGAGTGTGCTGTAATGTTTGCTGATTGCCAGCAGATGGCTCTCCAACTACTGTAACAGTCTAAGTGACAAGAAAAGCCTTTGGCTCAAAATTTGGTGGATTTGAGCTTGAATATATCTTCATACTACCGTGTAGTACATTGTAGCAATTATATTATTCAGTTTACATTTACAGGAGGTACAATTCTAGTTGCATAGTTCTCCTACTGACCTACAGATGTTTTTTTCATGTAACAATAATAATAATTCCTTACACTTATATAGTGCTTTTCAGGACACTCCACTCAGATCAGCACTTTACAGATAATGGGAACCTTATTTTATGTGTATTAAATATCAGATTCACTTTCATATAAATATCAAATGTGTAATACTACATAATTTATGCATTGTTCTTATTCTTGTTGTTATTTCTTACAGTTTTTTTTTTAATTATGAAGGTTCCATTCACTTTTTTCCTGCTTTAAATCACCTACAATCATAACAAAGTGAAGACATGGTAAAAATATTAATAGGATAACTAATCGCTAAATTACTAAAATTCAGTAATTAAAATGACTAAAATAAAGAACTAATTACTAAAATAACTTATGAGGTTTTGACAGTTTACCAAGTTTCTAAGCTACTACTGTTTGAATTTCTGTGCTCAGCTACAGAAGCAAAGGGCTGCTCTTAGTACTATGGATTTGGGGGTGCAGTGTCCGGTGCTGATGATGCTTTCTTCCTCTGTTTCAGTTCCATTTCACCGTTCAGTATTGAGGGCACACGACGCCCACGCAGGTCGGAATCCCCAGACTCCAAGAAGCGTCGCATTCATAGGTGTGACTTTGAGGGCTGCAATAAGGTGTACACAAAAAGCTCCCATTTGAAAGCACATCGGAGGACACACACAGGTGAGAAGCAGCGGGAAACCCTGCTGAATTACTGCATTTTGCAAAGTTCTATATCAAGTTCTGGACATGATCTTTTCTCTCTAGTGTATCTGCCATCACTCATAATGATCGACTGCATCATTACCCTTGACAGTGCAGTGACTTTGATGGGCAGGCATTGATGTTTAGATGCTCAGTGTGACATTGCAATTAATATCCGTGGCCCTTGTGTTCAGTACATGGCTGCAGAATGTCAACATTCACTTTGACAAAGGAGGAGGAAAAGAGATTTACTTGGAAAACATTTCACAGTACAGTAGCCATACTGTTCATACATGGGTAATGAAAACATCTAGTACCACCAGATTAGCCCTGTCAAATATGAATGTCATTCCATGAATGTAATATACTTAATATGATATACTCTGGGCAGCTTGGTGCCTTGCAGCTCTGGGGCCCTGGGTTCAGTTCTGGACCTGGGGTGCTGTCTGTGTGGAGCTTGTATATTCTCCCAGTGTTCATGTGGGTTTCCTCCCATGGTCCAAAGCTATACCGGTGAGTTAACTGACTTCTGGGGAAATTGGTCCTGTAGTGAATGTGTGCACGGTTGTGTCTCTGTGTCTGCCCTGCGATAAACTGGTGTTCAGTTCAAGCCTGCCATTACTACACTTGCTTGGGTACTTATCTGGCCTAAGGAAATATACAGAGAAATAGCACTTTAGAGTTTTTTTAATAAAATCAAATGGATCCAGTTACAGAAAAGGTTTATAATGAACTGAAAGGACAGATAAAAAAGGAATATCAGAAAACTGAAATTTATATTACAGTGGAAGCTAAAATACATTTAAAACGTTTTCAGTATTGCACCAATAGGATAGTAAAAGATTAAGCGAAGTGTGTCAGAGATGAACATATAAACTTTTTAAATGACAAAAGGATTAAATTGTCTTCTTTAACAAATTTGTTAAAAAAAAAATATTTGTCTAGGTGTTTACCACAAAAGAAATCAACAACATGCCCCAGGACTAGGAAAAACAGAAATAGTACTATATTAATGTTAATGTTAGCATACAAGAGGCGGAAGATATACAGGTCTCTTGGTCCAAAAGTCTTGTTTAAAGAAGCATGAGATGTGATTCATAAGTCAATAGCACAAGATGGATAATGCCTGTTTTTATTTACTTATATACTTGACTTATGAATAATATCTCATATGCTCTTCCAATACTTACTCAAGACAATAGTAATTTTGATTTATTATTAATTACGAGTGTAATGACTATCCATCAAAAGGGTGACAAAACCAGACAGTTTTTATTGACCTATATACTTCTTTTGCATGTGAGCATAAGGAAACAATTAAAATTAACCATCCTTTTTGAGGCAATAGAACTCAAGTGGATAGTTAACATGAATTTAGAAAAGGAGGTTCTTAAATAATTAGACTTTGAAAATGATGGATGTAAGCAGTTTATTTATGGGTTTTAGAGGACTTTTTAGAAATTTCCTCTTAAAAGATTAATTCTCAAATTGCAGCTGCATTTATGTAGATTAAGAACTGATTAATGGATTGAAAACAGAGAGTACAGATAGGTACAGAATGTACAAGAAATGTGCCTGTCTATAGTAACTTTCTAGTTATATTTCAAGCAATTATAGTTGCATAGGTATGAGTCATAATCCATAGAACACACTTTAACTTAATGACTCACATTATGAAATTGCTTATTGTTGCATGGAAACGCCCTTAAAATGTGACAATCCTCCTAAACAAATTATAGAAAAAGTCATTTAAATCCTCAAGTATCTATTTTATTCAGATTTTTTCATTAGCAAAAGCAAAAGCAAAAGCAAAAATGTAGTGTTCCTTTATTAACATTCATACTTTCTGTGATTCTTCACATTGAGCCTTGAGAATGTTCAAGAAAGTGGTAAAACTGAAAATTGGAACAGATCAATACTAATAATGATTGTACTCATACTGTACCTCTATTTTCTAAGTTACCCCTTAAGGATGCTCCATGTAATGTTTACATGAAGATGAAGAAACCAAATGTATTTCCAATAACTGGAACAAAAATACTTCTGTTTCTTGCACTACTTCTAAAATTATGTAGAGAAACTGATAAGATAGGAAATTAGGAAATCTAATCTTATGCAAGCATGCAAACAGATGCATGTGTTTTAATTAATGATTCAAACTGTTATCTTAATTTTAAACAGCTACAGTATTTAAGAGCAAGAATGTGTTTTCCTGAAAGATTGAACATATGGGAATATAATGGATCAGTAATAGAACTAAATACACCTCAGTGATAATTATGTTGACTTTATGGTTTGCACACTTGCACAATCATAACGGCAGAAGTTCAGTCATAGTAAACTGGGTGTGAAATCTGCTTTGTCACCCTCTTTCATATCAAAGGTCAGAAGCATTTACCCCAGCCTCCTCCCATTCTGAACATATGATGTTTAATGGCAAGATATGACTCAGACATTATGGAAGAGTTATTGGTTTACCTTGCTTAGTAACAGCAGTCCACCACTCCTCTTATTCTATGGAATTAAACAGAGGTGTAGGCCAGCTAAACTCATGCAGGAGACAGTTCAGTCCTGTGCCATTGGGATGCTGCAGTAAATTATTTTAATAACAAAGAGTCTGATGCCTCTTCTTAATAATATGTGCTTTGACTACATCTTTTAAGTAACAAAAATGAAAACAGTTTCTTGGGACTCAAATGCTTTTGGGCCATCTACGCTGAAGGCAGTGGTTCTGCCAAATTATCCTGAAAGTGATATGTTGTGATGGTTTTACCAGTCAGCTCCAGCATCTTTGTTTTACAGTCAAATTCTTCATTGCCACTGGAAGTACTAAAGAGTTTTACTTTACAATTATTTATTAAAGGTCTGCTCTCTTCTTAATCTAATTTGTTAATTAATTTTGCTAAAATAATTATAACTTATTGCCCTTGTCTATTTACTATTGTAGACTTTGATTAAAGCTTTAAAAAATCAGATGAGAATTACTGAATGAAAACATCTTGACTACATTTGTATAAATAAATATCAGTGTTGCAATTCTGGTTTTCTATTATGCTAAATGTGAAATGTTCTTTAAATTCTTTATGTATGTGTCACAGCATTACTGATATGCATTACAGGGCTCTTCCAAGCATCAGACATGCAGGTCTTGAACAGTCCCCTAAACATAAAAGAGTTGTTCTGGTTTATGTCAGTTGTGTCATTTATGTTTTTACTGTGAGACACTACCACACCTCATTCCATTAGCCCACACCTGCAAAATACAAGTTGACAAAGCACTCCAAGTCCTTGTACAAGAAGTACCATTCTTTGGCCTTAAAACTGCAATTATTAGGTGGTGGAAGCATCTTGTTAATAGGGCAAATGCAATATGAATACAAATGACAAGTCTTTTACTGATTTTTGTTAAACTTCTTCATTCTCACTAAGCTCTATATGTAATTTTATCTTTCTAAAGCCATTGGATGGGTGCAGTTATAAAAAAAATGCTAGTGGGAGTCATTCTTGTAAAAAATATTTTCAAGGAAAATAACTTTGATTAAGATTTAGTTTATGGATAAAGAGTACAGATAAAGTGTGAAGACTCCAGTTCAGGCAATGTAATTAGCAGAATGCCGCAGACATTTATTTTCTTACTGTATTCCAGTACTTTTGCTAATTTATTTCGATGATCAAGATTCAAGCATAGTTAGTAAAATAATCATGTTTCCAGGTTATACCACAAATGAAGGATTACCAATCACTGCAGAAGATGCAGAATGAATTCAAAAAGAATTAAACAGAAGACTGGGGCAATCTTCTGGAGGAAGGCAGGTGCCTTCAGGTGCAGAATGTTACATGCAAATAGCAAAAACGTAATGAGCTTATAGAAGCTGCCTATTAAAAACAACAGGGTGTTCATATAGATGCATCATATGAGAAGCAATAAAAAGACCGAATTTAAGAAATATATTAAAAAAACATAGAATTCAAATCAAGAGATGTTATGTTAAAATTGTACAGTCCATTAAGAAGATGTCATTTAAAATTTTGTGTAAATCGTATGGACTTCAGAATCAAAGGTAAAACATAAACCAGAGGACAAAAACTAGGGGGAAGTGCATTTAAAACTGAGAACAAGATGCATTTATGGATGCAGTAGGTTGAGAGAGTCAGGAACTGACTAGCCCGTTATCTTTTTGAAGCAAATACAATAGCTCCTGAAAACTAAAACGAGCAAGATGGGTCTAATGGCCTTCTCCTATTATTAAACATTATTGTGTTCTTATGTGTATCTTGACTTAAAATGAAGTGCATCAATTTAAATGTCTATAAAGCCTAATTCTTGACAACAATTTCTGAATGAATCTTAAAACATTTCAGCAGAAACATTTTAAGATTTAATCACTGTTTCTTTCCCTGTGTGTTTGCGTTGCTTCTGTGGTGTCTGTGATCTAGGTGAGAAGCCGTACAAGTGTACCTGGGAGGGCTGTACATGGAAGTTTGCGCGGTCCGACGAGCTCACACGACATTACCGCAAGCACACAGGGGTGAAGCCCTTCAAATGCGCGGACTGCGACCGCAGTTTTTCGCGTTCGGACCACCTGGCCCTACACCGCCGTCGACACATGCTGGTGTGAGCAGAAGGAGCCCCTCCACACAAACTATGTAAGAGCTGGGTCTCTTATAACAAAAATTCAGCTGGGCTGAGTCCTTCCCCGTAGTTCCTGCCCCACAGTGTTGAAAAGGACAAGAGGTTGTCTAGAAGGAAACAGATCGAGTCCCGGTACTGAGGAGGACCAGAAAATAATCAATGAAAGACTACAGCCCTGGAACCACCTTCCTTTTCTGTTTGGAGTTAAAGAAACTGTTTCTTTCAAGCACTGTTCAACGCCCTCTCTTTCTGATTTTAGTCCAAGGTATTTTCCTTTATTGGACAAAAAAAGTATTAACATTAACATCAACAAAACTATTCACTTTTTGTTTGTATTCAAAAGGCTGCTTTTCCGCGTCTATAATGTGAAACAACCGAACCCACCACCGAACACCCTGTTGTGACTTTAAGAGATGGGCCCTGTCCATCTGAGCTCCTACACAAATGGATTCAGCTGAGATGTCAAGCAATGTACTCAATGAACAGTATTTTCTATTGGGATTGTAGGATTCTCGAGCAAACGGTCAGTTCTCCAACACCCTGACTTGTTCTGGATGTCACAGGAAGTTGGACAGCAACATTTTCAATGGAAATAAGGAGAGGGACATGAAGGCCACGAGCAACAATGAGTAAAAATGAGACATGCATGTCTCCAAGATTTTGTTGCTGAGGGTGAGGGCAGATAAGTCAGAGTGAAAGCTAAATGTTAACACAGTGTTTCCACCTCCTGATCATTCATTCAAGAAAAAAATATTTAATTCTTTGTTTTGCTTTTAATGTGCATTCACAGAGCTGTAAAACTAATTCAATAGGAGGAAGTTGGAACGTATGGAGCTCAAAAGCCAAAGCTACCTGAAATTGTCCCCGCACATGTCAATGGATGCTTTCCTTAAAGGGCTACTGGGCAGTAAATTATAAGACCTCAGATATTAACATCAACCACGTTATTTCTACTATCCTCCACTAGTAAGTGTTAGGATCATGTGCTGTTTGTTTTACCCTAATCTGGACTGGACAATCCATAATGATTAAAAATGTCCAAATGATCAGCACTCGGAGAGACAGCACTTGAGTTGGTAATGGCTGGCTCTATGGTTTCCTACAATGTCACTCAGGAATCTGTGCCCAGCATTTTAACTCACAGCTTCCTCAAAACAATGTTTTCTTCCTCTCAGCACCTGCAGCACAATGGAAGAGTGTGACCTGCTTGCTCAATAGATTACTAAAAATACTAGACATAAAGTATCACTATTATTATTTATTTAAACTCGTACAGAACTTTAGCAATATTAAGAAAACTGAATGGTTCTTTTTCACATTTCAATGATTGTCATAGAGTGCTCAGTAGCCCTTTTTAATGGTAGGGTTAATAAAATGTATGTAATGCAGATTACGTTTCAATGAAATAAGTTTTTAAAAAGCACATGATAATTTAAATATGGCAAACCCTAACAATGTAAATAGGTTTTAGAGTTTAAAAGAAATTGGCAGACAACTAAGTCTATCCCCAGTGGTAATATATTACTACAAGCCTGTTTATTTAGTGATTTGTCATGGAGATAAAAATGTACCAGGTACATTTTATGCTGGTTTGCAATCACTAAGGTGCAATTTCAGTTATTAAATATATAAAATATACACAAATTGCTCACTTTTAATTTTCTTAATCTGCCTACAGTATACGGATAAGATATTTTATACAACACATCCCACATTAATAATAGCAATAAATTATATTTTATTGATATTTCAATTAATACGCAGTTATAATTATTTACCATTGAAAGACACTTTAAAGAATCTAATATTTCAATTATATGTGATAATTGTAGAAATGACTAAAATCCCAGAAAAGCTATATTTTCAATCAGCAGAGGGACTGGTGTTTTCCATTATTATGAAATTAAAAAGAGCAATACTTTCTTAAAATACAAAGTGATTCTGACCAGTTATCTGTTTGCCATCTTTAGTGATGTCAAGGGTATATTTCACATTCACATTCACAGCACCTTGGAACTGTATTTCTGTCAATGTCATTTATAATTTTCTATACTACAGAGCTTTCTATATTTTTAACAGATAATTGTAGCTGTGCCGGTGTTTAGAGTGACATAAAGCATATACACCTAATAGCTTTTACTGAAGCATTCTTCACATGTGAATTTTAAATGCATCCAAAAAATACATATCCACAAAAAATCAGCATTGCACACTCTGTTACGAATATGAAAGCCCTTTGGGTTTCTGGGTTTATTTTATTTCACCATGATATGTGTTTATTATACACTTTAAAGGGAATGCTGAAGTTTCCATGTAGCACTGGGATTGCTTACTATGGTGGAATGCAAGTGTCTGCTCTATCTAAAGAGCATTTGTAAGAATTTGAACCTTGCTTACAATCACTGCTTTTTTTTCTTCTTATAGCAGGCAGTGGAAATATATACAGTGTCTGATGTTCCTTGATCTCTTGAAGAAACTGCTCTGTATTTTTTAAACTTGAGGGAATTTCCATCAATACAATTGGATATGTATGTCCATTGTTTTGACACACAACATTTGATTCTATTTTTTTAATAACTTAACATTCAGTTGCCAAAATAAATGTTTCTTATGGTTTTTTTCACCTTTGTCCCTTCGATGTTTGAGGGCCCACTGTTCTAAAACCACGCTATAGGAATCTACTTTGTGTTTTTAGTTTTTTATGTGTTCTGATTATAATGCCGAGCACAAAAAGTCTCAAAACGTGATCCGTCTTGACTCACCACTTGACCTACTTCGTATATTATCATAGATTATGTGAATTATGTATGGTATGAGCACAGATTAGTGTTGTGAGTGCCCTTATAATGTGAAAGATTGTTTCCTCACCTACCCTGCTCAGTGTAGAAAAAAACAGTCACTAACAGGCTTGAATTATGGTTTGGTCAAAGATTAGGAGGTTATCCCAAGTGCAATATAATGTCTGTTACTAACCTAGCTTCACTTTTTACTTACCTCGCAGATCATGAGAATGTCCTTTGTTTGCTAAACATCAGACACAGATGCCAACAGCTTTATTTACTACAAACTGGCAAAGCCACATATTCTAACAACACATTATTATAAAGACTCCCCATAAAAGAGATGCATATATAAAATTAAGCTGAAACCTTCAAAACAGCTTTCATCTTACATCATGTTCTAAGAACATGCACCATTCACTTGAACGACACAAAGGGCATTCAAAAGGTTTTTTTTTAACTGAGGTTTATAGAAATTATTAAGCATTTTCTTAGCTCAGTATAATTTCACTTAATCTTGGTAAGTTTACACCTAGTAAATATGTCCTTCAGAGCAGTATTTTATAACTCTTTAAATTTCTCCTTTACCACTGGTTAACAGTGGACAAAGGCAGTGTTGTCTTAAATCCAAGCAGGCTTCAGAACATTTGTCCATTAGAACAATTGTGAGCTGTAGACTGGAAGGCCTAGCATGTGTGAGCATTTCGCCATACATGCACTCGTGACTTTAGGCCACTCGTTTCCACCATCGGAGGAACACTGTGTTTACAATTTCCAGAAGTTTAAATCCAGTCCACTCCTAGTTGATCTGCTTACTTAGTCTTTTATTTAATTTATTCAGTCAGAAATACCCTACTTCAAGAGTACTGTTTCCAACAACTTAACGCTTAACGCATAAAAAACTTAACGCTGCCTCTCCTCAACTTTCCTTACCATTATTTCAGCCGAAACAGCTCTCACTTGTTGATCACTTGATGATAAACAGACATGGGTGGGAAAGACACTGTACCAGAATTTCCCACAGTGAGCAGGTTTTCCTTCTCTAGAGGTGCAGTTGGTTACATTTCAGGCAGCACACCTGAATGAGCTCAGTTCTCAACCTTTGTAACTGTTACAGGGTTGATACCAATTATAAATCCTTTTAAGATTTGAGAACAATTTTACAAATATGTTACAAACAGAATACTGGTATCTAGTAGCCTGTGAATTTGGCAGGAGGAAAAGCTAGAAAACACAGCATTCCTTCCAGACCAGGTGTTATTCTATGTGGCATTTGGGAAATTAGCAACATCGCTTTGAATTACAGAAGATGCCAACCATAATCTTAGCGGATAATCTTACCACATATGATAAAACCTATTGAGAGCTCCAGCCGCTGACTCGTAAGTTGAGGTTTCTGGGTACCCATTTGGCAGAAACTTTTGACATACCAGCATGCTCCTTCCAAGAGAAATTCTGCACTCTTTTTTTCTACCACCTTGTTTTACTAAACTCATATTCACATGGTTTCTACTGATAGGATTGTTTCTGTGCTGGACATATGCAAGATTGACTAGACTTCAAGTCATCTTTAGACAATTTTCTACCATTCCCTTCCTGCCCACATGAAATACAAAGGACCATCTTCCTGTAACCTAGCAACAGTGCATCCCATCAATTAACTTTACTTTGCTTCATTGCCCAAACAAAACAGAAGAAGAGCATTATTCACCCACAGATGGTGATACAAATAGGCAATATTCACAGAGTCTTTAATAGTTGGCTTCTGCCCTATATAAAAATACCCCCTAGAAAAGAGTCCCAAGCGCTTGGGTATGGTCCCTCTGAAAGGAGAATAATTAAAGCCCAGTGCTGATGCAGCACACTTTTCAAAATGAGGCTAGTGAAATAACTCCTTACACTGTCTGCATGAAGACATGTAAATGTGTCCCAATGGGGTTAAGGATTAATGCTTTACTCATGAAATCGTTAAACTAAAAAAATAATTTCAAAATAAATGTACCTAATTAAAACAGAAATTGAAGATGCAGTGTCCCCTTTCAGGAGAAAAACTAATTAATAAAAAATAAGAATGAATGCACACATTATATAATCTTAACATTTCAGAAGGAAAACTCATTTTGTATACTACAAATTGTGTGTAAACTGACGTCAGTGTGAGTATTTTGGGGGAGGGGAGACCTTTTGTTATGCTTCTGAAATGTCATGCATAGTTATCATTTTTGTATACATGGGAATTGTAAAATTTTAAGAGTTACCTAGTTTCCTTACCTGTTCATTTTCTGTAGGCTTTGAACATATCTTTAATGCCTAGTTTGTTATAAAGTGTAATAAATACAAAATCATTTCAAAACAATGAATTAAATAAAGAATATTTGTTAAATTTAACATGGTAATGATAGGCAACATATTTTTTTCATAACATCAGAATTTATGTATTTTTCTGAAATGTGTTTAGTGAGGGGCACTTCATCTTTACATATTAATATTTTACTGTACATCAGGTGTTTAAAAATAATGTAATATATGTGACGGTGAAAAAGTATTTTAAAATGCATAGTTTTACATAGGCTGTAAATACTTTAAAAGTAAATTGGGGAGGTTTGTAATTTTAAAAAGAAATACCTTGAGTAATGTGCTTTTCTCCATAATTTAATATCACATCTAATCCTTTGCAGAAATCTGTATGGCTTAGTATTCCAGTCTTCATACTTATGATGCATAAACACCAAGTTGATAAAGTCAATAGTAAAAATGAAATATTTAACAACGATCTTTTTTGGATTTGTTAGAAAGTTATTGAGAGGCTACAATCAAGGTTTTGTTTCAGAAATAATTGATTTAAGATGAATAATAGAAAAGAATAATCAAAATAGATCAGATAAAATGATACTATATTAGAAGGAGATGAATGTAAATGCTTTATGTATAATTTGAATTTGGTATATCTGTTATCAAATAATGCACCTATTATTTTGGTGCATTAATTTTCTCTAGGCTTGAAATGGTATCCATGTAATTATGTTAATAGTAAGTTCAAACCTTAGTGCTCATCTTCTCCTGTTTTTCTTCTGAAAATCCTGCTGCAGTCTGCGTTTCTGCCAATTTTAAAAAATACATCAGTAAAGGAAAAATCTACAGACAAAAAGTGACATAGGTTTTCCAAACATGAATGTTTATGTATAGAGTATGAAACAAAGCTTCACTTCAATCTTTCTCTGTTTGGAATGGAAAATAAAACTTATTTGTTTTGATTTTTCTTTTATACAGTATATTCAAGTTTTTCTGCTATGAAAAAAAGTTATACCATATTAGCGATAGATCTTTGTTCCAGAAGTATTAATATGAGTGTTAACAGGAGGTGCACGTACATCAGAAATTAGAAGTTGTGTGCATGCATTGATATTTTTTTCTATTTCAGGAAATGTATAGCAAATTCTTTTTTTATGAAAAAGCTGATTTATCATAATATTCACCTCTTTTCACAGCATAATTTTGTAAGGTAAAGCAGGGTCAAAGTTATGCAATAATAAATAGTGCCTCCCAAACATCTTACTGCAGTGTAAAGATTACAAAACACAAGCAATGTGAAAGTGCACCCTCAACCGTTTTCTAAATTGACACTTAAGAGCAAGGTGAGATCAGAGAAAAAGCACAGATGTAAAGACAATATGCAATGATCAACTGAAGAAATCCCAGTTTGCACAGGTTTTATTTTAATGCACTGAGCCGTAGAAAACCTTTGAAAACAAAATGTAAGGAGCCATCGGTAAACACTACCTGCCCATATTGTATAATTTATATGTCTCCTATGGAAGTTACATATAAATTAAATGGAAGTATACACAACATAATCTTACAAAAAGTATGGAACACGTGAATGACTTGTGTTTTCTATTACCTCACTGGTTTGTGCAACTCAGTGTGTAATTTTGTTTTATTAATTTACCACAAATTAAATTTCAAGTCAGAATCAAATTTGTATATGAAAAAACTGTGCAGTTATATACACATCAGTGTTGTATTACAGATCACACAGAAGTTCTCTCTATAGAGAGTGCAAAGACTGGGATGCCAACCTTTGTAACATTTCTGTGAATGAATCCCGTTTTTTTATTTTTCATTTATCAAAAACAAAATTGTTCATTTAATACCGATTATGATTATTTTTCTCTGCATTGTACACTATGTAGGTTTAGACAATGCCTATGTTACAAGTTTACCAATATTATGTAAGTGTTGTTCTTGTATTTATGTATAGTGTATGTATTGTAAATATACTCAGAGCTTTTCATCTTATTGTAAAATGGTGATATTGCCCTACAATGATTTAAAGGGAGTCCCTGGTAATGAAATTCTGTCAGAGGATTATAATTCCTAATCTCTTCTAAGAGATTGAAAAGAATAAGTGTTTAGTTTCTGATTTTTTTCTTGTTTTTTTTTTCTTCCAATGGTGTCTAAACATTCTGTCAGTGCATTGCTTTTTTCTGTACTCAACTTTCATATGAATTGAGCTGTGAATTGAAATAGAGTTTAAGCCTTTAAATGTATGCATTTGTATAATTATCTGAATGGAGGCATGAAGGTAAATAAAGTTGCATTTTGTATGTAATAAATGAGCCTGTCTGTAGAGCCCTGCTAGAAGCCAATGGAGATATGGCTGCTCTTTACTGCCAAGGCAAAACTTGTTTGCTAAATGTTTTGACTGCATGTATATTTGGACTGCAAGTGCTGTTGGTCGACCTTTAGGTGGCAGTCTTCCCACTGCCCCAGTAAGTGGCCAGGGACATTTTACAGAGGGGTTTGTCATCCTTCAGGTAACTTGGTCAGCCAAAATCCTCACTCCAGCTATGGTAAAAATCCCAGGGCGCTTTCTGATAAAGTATTAGTTCTATTAAGTCTAGACTAAGTTCTACAAGGGCCTTACTGTACAGGTTGGCTTTCATTAGTCCCCCCTTAATACAGTCAGTTACACAAATTTCTCACACCTCTGCCTTACCTGTCGTGCAGTGGAGTTTGTGCCAAGTTGCTGCTGTGTACTGTGTAACCCAGGTGGCCATACCTGGGTTACACTCCCTTATACACTATATCTGGCTATACACTCCCTTAGGATGAAAAGTGCTATAAAAATCTAATGGACTGAATAATAATAATAATAGAATGATAAATAATAATTTGAAACATGGCCTGACCTAAGGGACTACAGCTATTCTGAAATAGACCAATTCGCAAGAAATGGTTTTGTTTTATCTACAAAAGCCACTAGAGGGCAACAAGTTTTACAAAAAAGTTTATTTAAATTCAGGTACAGCAAATACCATTTTATTTATTGGAATGTTTTTTTTGTTTGAATATTACATTGCACATGAAGAAAGAGGTGAAATAAGAAACAAAATCTCAATAATAAAACAAAACTTAAACTCTTATTCGATTGCAGGTTTAAAAACACCTCTTGAGTTGTATTTAAAGACCAGAATTTATGGAGTGTTTTTTATAAGTATTGATTTAAGGACAGTAAGGAGTTGGAGTCTGGCGAGGTTGAGGAATAGAGTTAGATGAATGACTTGGGACAGAATGATGCTCCAATAATCGGGTTTAGTGTTAGACGTTAGAAAAGTAGGAGTTAAAAATAACACCATAACCCTCACAGTTAAGGATTAGGGTTAGAAATGAAAGAGATGACCATACATAGCTATGGAGCCTTCTTCAGCTGTGAAGAATAAACACATATACATGTACAGTAAGTTCAGAAGGAGACTCCTCTTGCTGTTATGTGATAAACCCTTAAGTTCATCCTTTTGCTCTTTTTAATGAGTATTTTATATATTTTAAAGAACTTTAAATTTATTTGAAAAAATAAGGACTTTTATGACAGTTATAAAGTGTTCACAAACAAAATCTTCACATAGAATCTCAGTCAGATGGCAACTCTCACACCATCTGGAAACAGGCAAGTCGTCCTGAACAGCCCGTGTAGGGAGACACAAGCGTTTGGCACAGTGTAGTGTGATTTTGGAGTTGATAGCGGTTACAAGGGTACATTATGGAAAGAAAGATGATAAAAATCCAGCAAGGTGATATGCTACAAGGTATTTACAGGAAATACAAATAAATGTATGAATATCTATCACCTAATGAGGAGCTGGAACACCCTTTGCCTTCAGATCAGCTTCAATCCTTCTTTTAATTGTGTTACACAAGTTTCAATAATAATTACTTACACTTACTGTATATAGTGCTTTTCTGGACACTCCACTCAAAGCGCTTTACAGGTAATAGGGACTCCCCTCCACCACCACCAGTGTGCAGCACCACTTGGATGATGCGATGGCAGCCATAGTGTGCCAGAACACTCAGTTTTGAACTGTTTCTAATGGGATATAGAACGATTCTTCAAGAAGAAGCCCACCAGTTCTTAGAGTGAGAGGAGGTGGAAATGTACTCTACACTCTACACTCCAGAACTTCCCATACAGCTTCAGTGGTGATTGGTGAGGCTATCAAAGGTGTTTGACATCATCCTGTTGTTCACGAAATCACTTGTGAGTCTGTTTAGCTGTGTGTATGGAGGCATTATCATCTGTGCTTATGGTACCATCTTGAGGAAACTATGATTCTGATGAGATGGCAGCCCAAACCATAATGTCACGTCCTCTGAAGCCAGAGGGCGCTCCTTCTCTGTCCTGTCTCTCATTTCCGGTTCTTTGCTGTCCTTCCGGTGTTTCTCTCTCTCTGGGGCTATATATTTCTGGGTCTTTCAGTCTGCCTTCGCTCAGCATTGACGTTCGGATGTCCTGAGACCCGCCTAGCACCAGGTCGCCCCACGTCCGCTACCTGAGGGCATCGGTTTCTATACGGCATTCCCTGAACAGCTGAGCCCAGGCTAACCCCCGTCTCGCCGCTACGCATAGGGTCTTTTCGCTCTCCTGCCATTCTACGGTTCGTCCCTTCTGACATCCATGACAGAATGCTGAGCCATTTTGGACCCCGCGAGCGGCATACTTTTCCGCAGTTTTTTCTTTTTCTCTGGGCCTTTTTTTTCAGTTCTTCTATTCTAATCGCGGGATGCTACTCCTGACTTCCTGTGTCTGTGAGCGGGTAATTCTGTGTCATGCCGTCCCGACATATACTCCTGAATACCTGGCTTTCCTCCGGTTGTCTCTCCTGGCATCCACGATTGAATGTTGAGCTGGCTCTCCCATCCTTATTGCTGGATATCACTCAGTCTTCTGTGTCTGTGAGCGGGTCCTGTACCTGGTTTTCCTCAGGTAGATCACTCTGATATCAGCGTTTGTTTGGTGAGCTTTCTGCCATTCCTCCATTCTTTTCGCTGGATATCACTCCAGGCATCTGTGTCCGTGAGCGGACTGCGGTCTGGCTTTCCTCAGGTTGTCCACTCTGATATCAGCGTTAGAATGTGAATGTGCCTATTGCCCAGTCTGCGGTATTTTTTCCCCAGGTTTTTTTTTTTTTAATCTTGTTTTTTGCCATTTGTTTTGATTTCTCTTCCTGGTTTCCCCTCCTATTTGGTCCCCCCTGCTCCCTGTGTGACGGAACTTTGGTTCCTACCTGTTTTTTGTGGTTTGTCTCCCTGGTCTTTCCCAGGTTTATGTCTGTTGTGTTTGTGCTTGTGTACTTTTTTGTATTAAGTCTCCGGAGCTCTACTCGACCCCCCTTCCTCTACCCAATAAAGGTTTATACCCTGGAGGAGGGGGTAGCTCTCAGCCATGGACTCCCAGATGTTTCCTTTCAGTTAAATTAGGTTTTTTCTCCCCCCCAGTGCTTGCAGCTCATTTAATTGTATGGGCGTCAGGAGCTGCCCATGAAGGGGGGGGGGGGGGTACTGTCACGCTCTCTGCAGCCAGAGGGCGCTCCTTCTCTGTCCTGTCTCTCATTTCCAGTTCTCTGCTGTCCTTCCGGTGTTTCTCTCTCTCTCTGGGGCTATATATTTCTGGGTCTTTCAGTCTGCCTTTGCTCAGCATTGACATTCGGATGTCCTGAGACCCGCCTAGCACCAGGTCGCCCCACGTCCGCTACCTGAGGGCATCGGTTTCTATAAGGCATTCCCTGAACAGCTGAGCCCTGGCTAACCCCCGTCTCGCCACTATACATAGGGTCTTTTTGCTCTCCTGCCATTCTACGGTTCATCCCTTCCGACCTCCGTGACACATAACAGATCCACCACCAGTTTGGAACAGGCAATGTGGGTTGAAGGTTTTCATTTGGGTTAAACCCATCCAAATGTAAGAACAAGAGTGAGAGATGATACAGACCATACTTTCTTCCACTGTCCAGAAGTCCACGTTTTGTGCTCATTACCCCAGGTTAGTAATTGCTGCTCAACACTACCATAAATATCAGCTTTGTGAAGCTCACAACGTACAGTTTTGATGAGACCGGGGCACAGTGTGTGTTTTCTTAAGTAACCTGTTCAGCGTCCTTCTATCTCTGTCAGTGACTTCGGCCATCGTGATTTTTGACTCTGTTCCCCTGACACACCGAATAATCTTGCCGTTTGTGTGCCTGACGCACCTGCAATTTGGGCACCAGCCATTTGATTTTTTTCAATCTGTTAGATCTCTGGTATTGCTTGTAATGAGCTAGTTACTTCAAAATACGAGTCCTTTTTCATGAGGAGTTTCCATTTTCTTGTCCGTGCACTGTAGTGGTGTGGAGTGGACAATGGAGTGAACACAAGCTCTCCAATTTTGGTAACTGCAGTAATGTTACTGACTTGTGTATCAGGCAATGTCAGAATCATCAAGGAAAGGCACGTAAGTTCTGATGTGCTACCCCATCTTGCTAGTCAGAAGGCAGGAATGCAGCAGGAATGTAGCACTGCATTGTGAACTGACTACACAGACCGGAAGAAGAGCTGGAACCTGGGAGACTTGTTCTGATCAGAATTCAACAGGGGTCAGGGACAATGGAACTGGCCTCCCGCTTAAAAACACATGAATTGTTATTAAAAATGACAGTGCAAGAAGTAAATCCTGGAAGAGTCTGGAATGTGGATTTTATAGTAAATGGTGCCCCAATCAAGGGCATCAATGTCTCTGCAAATACAGGCTGTCATTCCTCTACAGGTTAAGTTCTCTCCAGCTGGGTAATGTGCCTGGGGTACAGGTATTACCGTGCCTTAACACATGTGAACCATAGCAGACCATTAAATGACATTACATAGAAACTGACATTCATAGTTCATGATGGCTCTCTCACTGGTGCAGCAGGGATCCGGTGCAACCCTACAGCTGGGCGAATGTGACACATAGGTCATATTCTTGAGAACCAGCCCCCGCTTCTTGCCTTACAGAACACTTAGAAATATTGCCTTGATACATTGACAGTGGTGTATTGATAAATGCTTTTTTTTAAGTTGTCCCAGGAAATAATATTGTTATCTACCTCTCCTTGATCCCACATTGATCTAAATGAGAAAAGCGCTCTGTGTGGTACATTGAGAACATCACAAGTTTTCTCCTCACATGGGTTTACATCAGGAGATGGGGATTGAGCCAAACTGCAGACCTGTCCCAGCAAAGGCTGCTCCAACAGAGGAACTCAGACTCACTCACCTGTTCTGGTTTTATAAATTAGTTAATAAAGACTGACTCCTTGTTTTCACCGACCACAGAAAAACTAATTGGAAATGAAACATAAGGGAGACACCAGTGTGACAGTGTGAGGTTTTACATCTCTGGCAGCAAAGTGTGCTTGGTGTCTCATCAACGTCAGAGAAGAGCTGCTGTGAGAGAGCAAAAATGTCTGTACTTACTGTATAACAACTACGTGCTGGACTAGAATTATTACCAGGAGTTTCCAGAGTCATATAAAGAATACTCCACCCTACAAATCTAAAAGATTTCAAGAGTACTGTAGCTGTACCTTTCACCATCCCTCAGCTGACAAACCCGAAAGGGGGAATGCACAATTTTCTTCTCTCTTTCTTCAATCTCTTTTCTTTTTCTTCGTTGTATGGAAGAAACACACAGAAATAGAGAAAATGAGATGAAATATCAAAGGCATAGTGTTTAAGGAACTTGTCTGCATTTCTAAGTGTTTTTCAAAAGTGACATTAATAGCAAAAACATACATTAACTAGGTTTTAAGAAAAAAACAAACTAAGCTTTTTTGGAAAATGTTACTTCACCTAGTGCTGATTAGAACAGAATACCTTTACAGATAAATAACTCTTTAGACTCTAGAAATGTGTGTTACAAGTAACCTTTCCACTCTACAAACCCCTTGGCCGGGGAAGGACCAATCTCAAATTCCACTCTTACACAGTGTCTCAATTGACTGTAACAGTGAACAAACAGGGAGCAGTTCAAACAGCCTGAGCTCCCTTGCGCTAATATGGTAATTATCTCCTCAAGCCCAGGCTGCACTTCCATCTTCTACTCATAGGCCACTCATATTGCTCCCCCCGATATCCAAGTCTGCTACAATGTCAGTACGTTTCCAGTTCAGTACAGTGCACGACATGCACAGGATTGTGTTTTAGCCTTCCTACCAAAATCAAAACACATATCTGTCCATCCATTTTCTAATCACTTTGTCTAATCAATTCAGGATCGGCAAGCAATAGGCACAAGACAAGAATCAAAACATATATGAATGATGCAATTAAAGGTAGAAATGTGGTATGCCTCAAGTCTAAAGCATGGTGTGTTCATTTATGTATCCATTAGCTTCAATTTACATAGTTCGCTATTTTTTTTCATGGAAACCAGCCACTAAAACTTTACTGGCAAAAATTACAAAGGGGAAAAATGTGTTTAAACCAAGTTTTGACAAATGCAAAAATGTGACATCCATGTAAAGAACATACATGTAAAGTACATAAGAACAATGACAAACAAGAGGAGGAGATTCAGTTGTCTGGAATATTTGGTAGTTAATTGATAATTGATTTAAGGATCTCATCCAGCTGCGTCTTTCATCCTAGAGTTTTGTATGGAAAGACGTCAGGGTATCGCCTTCAACAACACAGCTGAGCTGCTTGTTCCATACCCCCGCAATACATTGAATAAAGAAGTGCCTCTTGTTCTCAGCTTTAAATGCATTTCCACATAGTTTCTACCTCTGGTTCATATTTCACCTTTCCTGCTGAAGAAGTCTGCTGGGTTGACTTTGTTGATGCCCTTGAGGATCTGGGATAATCCTGTCCTCTTTTAGTCTCCTGTGTTCAGACCTAAAAGGTTTCAGGGTCCTTCAGCCTATGTGGAAGGCATTCCCTGGAATGTAACATTCCCTGGAACGTAATATGTTGCTCTTTTATAGACTGATTTGAGAGCATTTGTATGCAAGAAGCTTTTTTCATAAACGTGGTGACAAAATGTGTACACATTATGCATAAATGCCATAAATTTCAGTGTAAAACATGGCTGTAATATTTTATCTCCTTATCCTTGAGAAAATTTAGGAAAGGTTTTCTGCCTTTTACTCACATTGTGGCTATGGAACTAATATACCCAGCAATGGTGTGTAATTGTTTTTCAGAAAAAGGGCTGGTGTGTAAATGTGGGACAAGATAGCATTTAGAAGGTTAGGTAAATTTATCCTGGAGTAGGATGGAGGAGAAGTATGAGTAAATTAATTACAATGTCTGAGAAGAAGAAGATGAAATCTTACCACCATATTTTACAGCCATATCCAATTCTGCAGAATAATTCTTCAGAAGAATGATCATTTCTGGGGGTGGGGGGGGAGCTTTACTGAAGAACTCCTCAATAACAGCACATATGTCCTGATGTAAACTGTATTTTCCCCAATAGGATTTTTACTCATAATCCTCTTGCATACAAATAGGCATCTAAACAGTCCTTTGCAGCAGGCTGAAGGTAGAAAGGACTGTAGTTACAAAAAGGCAACCACTAGAGGCCTCTATAAGCCTCAGAGGCCTCAGAGACTTGAAATGATTTATGTAGCTGACATGTGTTTGCATAATTGGGTGATTGCTTGCATTAGAATGTTTAAATTCTCACATGGGGTTAATTAACGGGGTCTGTGTATATAAAGGTGTGGTACTGTGTAGTAGTGAATGTGTCTGAATTCTATAATGTTGTTCTGCTTGTGTTAAGGATCTTATACATCTTTGGTGGTTTGGGCTGTTAGAGAGGGCTCTGTGAAACTTGGAGCTTTTCAGAGCCAAGGTTTTCTTTTCTTTAGTTTGTGGTTTTTTTTTTATTTTTGGTTGCAAAAAAAGTTAGAAAACAGCCTGGAAGTGAAACTCTTTCCAGCTGGAGTGGCTTCATGTATTAAAGTACCTTAAACCATCCTATCAAAAGCAAGAAGTGTCTACAGTTTAAATTAAAGGATTCTTAGGATGTTTCAATTTGAAACTCTGACCTGTAAAACCTAGTTTAATAAAAGTTAAACTAGTTAAAATGAAGAATTGTCTGAGCTGTTACCTATCAGCTAAGCCTTTAAATTGTCTGGGTTGAAGCCTCTGGTACTAGACATAAAGTATGTGGGGAAGCATTAGTGATGTTCAAATAGCAGTGCCTGGTGAAAGTGCAGTGTGTGTGGTTTGAGAACAACTGTATGTAGTTTTTGTTATTGCTCAAATGTAAAGGAAGTTTCTGTTTGAAAGAAACTAATTTCTTTGTACTCTAGGCAGGGGCAAGCGAACATTTTACATCCCTTTATCTTCAATCTGTTGATTACTGACCAGTTCACAATATTTGCCTTAAATAAAAGCTGACTTCATAGTAAAGGAGTGTGAAGTCCACACTTTGACAGTCAGAGTTAAAGCTAATGGATTGGCATTTCTCTGTTGCTGAAACATTATCACTTAAACAGAAGTTAGTGTTATTGGCAAACAATGGTATAATATTTGGCAGCCAATAAGTACTGTATACTATTTAATCAGCTGTGCAGATAAATTAATGGAGCAGAAATCCCATAATACCCTACCTGTGAATTTGGTGTTGTCATAAATTTCCCATTGGCCCTTACCAATCATGTCCTCCTAATAATCCCCATCTATGAATTGGACTCATCACTCTGCTCTCCTCCCCACTGAGAGCTGGTGTGTGGTGAGAGTACTGGCACATCATCCAGGTGGGGCTGCACACTGGTGGTGGAGGAGGGGATCCCCATTACCTGTAAAGCACTTTGAGTGGAGTGTCCAGAAAAGTGCTATATAAGCACTATTATTATGAATTATTATTAAAGGTTATTCTTTTAGGAACAGTCATTAGAAGTCAATAAATCCCAAATATCTATAGATTTGTAAAAAACAAAACATGGAATGGTTCTATTTTAAAAATTAAAGATATACCAAATGCGTAGATAAACTGTTTAAGAGCTGTAAAGACATACCCTATATCAAAATGTGCTTTTCTGTATTCTGTACTTGAATCACATTTCTTAATTATTAAGCCAAGTTCTGAAAAACACCCCGAAGCAGAGGTGAAACTCAGGTGACATTGAGTAATCTCATAGCTCAATCACTCCTATTGAATCATCCGTACTACAGTATGTAAATGTGCCTGTAAATCTAGAATGTAAAGTCATGTCATATAAAAAAAATACTGTATATACTGTAGGAATTTTACATGTTAAGAATTGACAATATATTGAGGTTAAACATTTAGTAGTAGCTTTGTCAACACCAATGGCACTGCTGTATGGTGACTCCTTTACACAGTATATTATGAGTGAAAGTTTACAGATGTTTAGAAAAATGGGGATAAATACATTGAATAAATTTGTTGTTTTGTTTTTATCTGTAAGGTCTCCAGCTGGCAAGTTTTTTATATGTATTTTTATGAACCTTGTATGTAGATTATTGTTATTACACCACGAATTGTATAATGGAAAGATATGGGACTACAATGGGACATGCATATACATTTTATGTTCGCTCTATCAATCGCAGAAGCATTTTTCTTACTAGCTCCCCCTTAACAATGTGCGTGACTATTTGAACTCACATTATAAAATTTTTTTTATAAAGCACAAATTATTGCAGACAGTGAGGCATATAATAATTTTTAGTACAAATTCAAAATCTTGTACATTTTAATGTTTCAAGAAAAAATAATGCAATCATGGTAAATAAAAGGTCAATTTATCTCAAACTCTTCATCTCATCTTGGAGATGCGCTGAGGAATTTAAATGTGTTCCAATATTTTTTTAACACGGGCTACTTCTGTTGACTACTGTGTTGAATTAGCCTAGTCTCATAGATCAATAATGAAAAGTAACAGTGCCAGATATACAGCAATTTCAGTGAGATTTCTATATTGAAGATACAAAAGTTTGAGTTTGTTCAAAAATTCAACTAAACCTCAATAATTCACATTTGCTGGAACTGAAAACCATTTCTATTCATAGTAGACGTTATCAGAAGAGATTTTTTAAGTCTGATGCACATCATTAAAAAGAATCACAGTCACTACTATGCTATGCTGTATTGCGAAACATGAGTGATTTAAAGAGATACCAGTATGTAAGCCACTTCCACACATCATCTTGTTTAGCTCATTGGGCCCGATCTTATCCTGGTTTCTGTGGTATCATCCAGACGACAGTAAGCAACGCCCTCTCCGCCTTCACATATGGGACGTTGGTCCATCAGGAATTGTCTCCCAGAAATGCTGGGTCCCTTTTAATACGGTTGAGTGGAAGGGGAAGAAATTGGGGTAAAATTCCTAGATCAAGGGTACAACAGCTGTGTCTGCACTGTGGACTTGAACCACAACCCACCAATTATGAGGTCAAAACCCCAGTATCCAAGAAAGAGATACCAGTTTCTTACCAATTTCTTACCCTGTGCATATCAGGCCTTTAAATAAACTTTGCTTGTAACTAAATAGTGTAGCAATGCTTTCTTTCCATGTCTTTAATAGCATGTGGGAGTAAAGGATGGGAAATGGAAAAGAAAATACTGGTAAATTGATATGAAATAATAAAAAGCTGTTATTAATATGACCTCTGAGGCTTAATCCAAACAAAATATCCAGTATAACAACAAGACCTCTTGCTGTACAACCAAAAAAAAAAGTATGTTGACAAAACATTCCCAGGTTAGAGTGAACTGTTGTTAATATTATATTTGGCACAGATTCTTAATTTTTTCTCTCATGATACATGCAGTTGAGCAAAGTTTAAATGAAACAAGTGTTCCATTGTTGTGTGAGGTCTCAAGTGCAGCATTTAGTTTCTGTGTTTTACTTAATTTTCTGACAATTAATGTATTCGTTTTGACAGTGTACTACAAACTATTCATGCACAATAGTTTTTGAGAATAGAGGTGTTCTGATCAGAACTGTTGAACTTAGGACATTATTAACTGTTCTTAACTAATGATAAATAACAGCAGTTCCTTTATCTTACAGCTGTGTTATGTATGTATGCAGGAATTACATAACCTGTGCCAAAAGGCAGGGAAGATATGACCTGGTGCAGAATGAGCACGCTAGAAAAGTGCATAGAAAACAGTGTTTGGATTGAAACTGACAGGATTGAAATTGTACTGGACTCTGGAGAAGGGAGGATGTTTGCTCCCAGGGATAGATAGATGTTTCCAAAATCCTAGCATACAAATAACTAGTGACTATCAGTCGTGTGAACCCACTGCTTTGTGCAGGTCAGTGCAGACTGGCGCCCCAGCTGGTTTGTGTATTCATGGGTTTGTAAAAACTCTACTGCTGATCTTACTAGGATCATAGTTTGCATTTGTATTCATTATTTCAAAATCTTGCAATATGGTTCAAATTTCTGATGAAATATTGAAATATGTGTTTGTGTAAATTACATTTACCAATATATCAGCCTGGTTTTATTACATTGCTGTCATGTAATTTGGGAGCATTGTGATGTGGCAGTTTGTACTGATGTCTCTTAGCTCCAGGGTCTGTCAGTGCAGAGTTGGTGTGTTCGCCTCCTGTTGGTCTGGATTTACTGTTGGTGCACTGCTACCCTCCCAGCTCCCCAGAAATGTGATTGGCTAGTTCAAATGATTCCTTTCTCCGGGAGCTTGCACTGGACTGGCATCCTGTCTAACGTTAGACTCTGCTAGTCTGTAAAATGAGAGATGGGGGGGGGGGGGTAATTTGGTATTTATGTAAAAATAAATGTTTATATTTAAATACACTAAATATAATCATAAATATTGTATTTTTTAGAAATATTTACTATATATATATTAATTATGCCATCTTTGAACACTAAGCTGTAAGGGTAGTTTCCTCTTAATATGATTCTGGTCAGTGATTTTTGTATCACTTAATCTTTACAGCAAGCATTATGATAATATTTTACAATTATAGTGGAAAGCCAATTCTAGTTCCTGGAAAGAGCATAGTGACTACCAGCAACTTACTTTATTGTAAAACTCTATTTCACAGAAAAAATATTGTGGGAAGAGTCAACATCAACATATCAGTGGAACACTGTTTATTTTGTTTTAAAATATTAATTTCCCCTTTTAAGTATCTGGTAATGCCAGACATCATCGAGAAGATGAAGTACATTTTCTTTATATAGCTCTAATTTGTGGTGAAGCATAGCCACTTATTGCTTCCACACTTAAATGTTAGTTTTTGTTCTGCAAAAATAAAAAACAAAACATTAAATAGCATTCACATTAGCAGTTAATTTAGTTATGGGAAGCAGGCAACATATCTTCAAGTTTATATGAATGAAACATAGTAAATATACTGTATTAAATACCATCTCATGGTCCCACTGCTTCATGTAGATCACAGTCAGATTGGGACCCCCACTAATTTAAATACACTTACAGTGTTTTTACAGTATTAAGATAAATAAAGGGAAATAAAATTGTGAAATATTTCACATTTAGCATGCCCTGTACTCCATGGTACCTTATTCAAAATATATAACCACGTCTAATGTACCTTACAACAATTACATTTTTCATTTCCAAAGAATGTAATGGTTGAGTTTAGAAAAATAATACCTTCTGTGTATGCAGTACATTACTTCTGAATGACGCAGCAAGCTGATAGACTGAAGAATCCCAGAGCAGTGACCAAGTGAAGGGATAACAGGCAAAGAACCGTGCACTGCTCTGGTGCTTGAGAAGGCCACTGGCTGCAGACAGGCAAGGCAGGTTCAAGAACAATTGGGAATCTTTAGGGCAGGATTCAGGCAGAGTATCCTGCGGTGACATGGGTTAGTATCACTGAGCACATTACCTTCTTCTGAAGGTAACTCAATGACAGAGCAGCAGATCAGTGGCACAGCAGAGTTTAAGTAGTCTCACCTGATAAATGAAGAACCTGTTAACTAAATGGAAGAGGCTGAGACAATCCAAACAGCCCTGGGTGAAATTTAGTTCCTAGTGAGAATTCATCCAGTTTCTGAGGATATAAAAACGTATTGATGGTTGTATGGTTGGATGGTCAGTTGTTAATCTTGTCTACACTGTAGCAATGGTTTCTTGCTGGTTGGTTATATTCTTATGTTATCCTTGTGTTCCTTCAACGAGTAATGACACTGAGGAAAATGTCATTCAGATCTCCCCTCCTCTTCATCTATAGATTTTACCAGACTTAAGAAAACCAATTCAATTTTCAATTCATTTTGCAGCAATGCTCATTTTAGACATGAATTCTTGAAGGCAGTGGTTTTATAAGATACAATAAATGTAAATTAATGATGCAATTCCATTACCTGTTTATATACAGTTTATGATTTGAATGAAGACTAGTTCTATCTAGTATACAGTATTTCTGATTTAAATTAATCACGTCTGTGATCGACGATTATGGTTTTTTTTTTAATTTCACAGTGCACTTAGATTTTTAATAAATGATGGACATTTGTCATCTAATTGGTAATTAGAAATTGAAATGAATTATTTCACAATCATTATGAATTAGGTCAAAATGTCCTGTATATTACATTTTAATACTATTTTTGCAGGACTTTTGTTGATTGAGAAGTGAGATTTGAGGATGACCCCTGTTATGGTTGTACAGCACTTGAAATTAAGTGCTAAATTTCATTAATAAGGTTGAAAGATGGGGTTTATTCTTCATGTTTTATTTCATGAAACAGATCATTATTGCGTAACAAGGTATCGCATGAGATCTGATGTTGATGTATTTGTGTCACCACCATTCTTCTAAAGGCACCTTGCTACTCTTTCAAACGGGCCTCCACATGGAAAAGTCAGGTCTTGCTTTGTTCTTACCACAGTCTTACAATGTATATGCATGAACACTTTTCATAGCTTTTAGAGTAATGATAGATGGATATCCTGTTGTTGTTTCTTTTGTACTGGGGTCATTTACAATAATCTCCTTCATTTTATATCAATAAAAGACCATTTCCAGAATATAAAGATTTGGATAGTACATAATGTTCTTTTGTTCCATTGTGCCGTTGTGTTTGTTTAATACTTGTTATATATAATTAGTAGTAGAGGATGAACTGCAGAGTACAAATAATTGACTTGGAAATAATATAATGTCATTTGCGTAGCTTGCAATGCAAAAACACATTTGTTTCAGAGAAAAAACCCTTCTTGAGCAGTTAGGAACAAAAATGTCAGAAGTTAGCAATCATTTAAATTAACTGATCTTTCTTGACGACCCAAAAGAAAGCTTGGTAAAGTATATCTTGTGCTTAAACAGTCCATTAGCTTGTGACTTCCACAATAGGCTTCCAATTAATGACAAATGTTAATCAGCATAATGAATTTACCCATGTTTAATCAAATACAGTATGAATGTACCTCCTACATAAAGGATTTTGTTATTTTCTTAAAACATCTTTGGCAATTTGTTGCAGTTGTATTGATATATTTCTATTGATTCTGAGTGTACAGTATGGATGTAAATGTTTGAGTGAGGAGTTGCATCAGTATGCATTAGCTGTAAAGGAACAAGAGAAGGTTATTGTTTCCACAATGAAAAGTAGAGGGAAGAAACTGTTTCAGTTACAGTTCATCTGGCATCACATTTTTATAAAAATCTTTTATCACAAATTTCCATCAATTAAACAACTTTAAACTGAGGTTTGAACACTGACTGCCTGGAAAAGGGATCTCATTCTCCAGGAAAGTACAATAGTTGTAGAAATTATCATCAAGAATTTTGTGAGTAGTTTGATGACATCTCGCCTTTATTTGATTTTCAGCGATAGTGGATCAGTTTCTAACTGACAAAAAGCAAAGTAAAGGGTGCGTTAAAATGGATGTGGGTAATGAATGTTTTTGCTGGTGATATGAGGTGACTTTGTTAATTTCCCTATGGCAGTCTTTCCCAGTTTGTCAGCGATAACACTCATAAGACCACTGTGCACACTCCTGATAAACAGAATAAGTCAAATAAGTTAGAAGTTGATCATGCCTGTATGAATATATTGGATAGCCAAATGTAGTGATTAAATGATTTTTTTAATTTTATTCAAGCCAATATTTTCCACCATTAGAAAAGTTCTACAATAATAAACAGTAAGGTTAATAGTGTTTGGGAGGGCTGATTTTACTACATAATCACAGCAGCTTACCTGGCTTGGTTTCAGCATTTTTAAAAATATTTTTTTGTTTTTCCAAACTCTCAAGATGGTGCAAACTCCATGTGAAGTCTGTTTGTGCAAGTAATTGGACTGGTCCTGAACTTAAATGAATTCCATTTGTACGGGATTATTCTTCCATGTAGTGTCTGTATTATTATTATTTTTCACCTGAAAAACCTTGTATTTTTCACATTTTTCACCTGTTTTTTTTTCAGTTTGTTTCACAGACAAGACTTCTGTAAGAAGCAGTAATGTTAGCGAGAAACATTTATGACTCCTTTCGAAATCCTTTACTGGTAGTAGTGAATTTCATATTGATTATTTGTGGATGTTGGTCATATGAAACAACTATTTGGTGGGCTATTCTGAGCAAGCTTTAACACTTCCCACTTTTGGTGCAATGGTGTTGATACCACACAGTGTACTTTTGTCTGTAATTCCTTCCATTTGCAATGACTCACTGAAGTTGCTAAGTTATTAGTTTTTTCCACTCCTCTTTAGAAGCTGTGTAAATCAAGCTCTCTGTCTCTCATCCCACTTAGAGAAAACAAACCACATCCAGTCCTGGACAAGCTATTAGGCCATATTCCCTGTACTAAACAGACATGGAAGCCCACAATGATCAGTCAAGGGGTACTGGACATAGTAAAGCCTGCTGTGTCAAGATGACTAGATCATTTCATCAGAGAGTAATCATCACCATCTGTATAATTCTTTATAAAAGCTTCATAAGGAGTGAGTTCCCACCCACGTTGTCCACACTGATTTTTTTATAATTCCTAGATGATATCAGCTAGAATTTCAGTAATAAAGCATGATTTCTCAAATGCACCATCATAATTCTGAATACTCCTTTTCATTAATACTAGAGTCACTCACAGGTGCAAAAATAAGTAATTTTATGTTAGTCTTTGTCAGAATATATTTGCTTGCTGATATTTTATGTAAAACCTTTACTTGCCTCAGAAACTACATTGGCACAGCGAGTGCCAGCACCACTTTATAGCAGGATGTGTGGATATTAAGTTTAATTCAGTATTACTGATCATTTTTGCCACTGTCTGGGAATTGCTTGCATTTCTTTTTTGCTTTAATGTTAATAATATAAATGCTGTTTAATCTTTTTTTCTGTTTACAGTTTCATTACTTTGAGCATGACCTCTGTATATTTTTTAGAGGAAATCTACCTCTTAGTGACCTTCTAGTAACCTTTTTACCAAGCGGCTACACAGTAGCATTGGTTGGTGGCTTTTGCTGTCTGAAGCAGGTGTGATAATTTGAATGTATGTGCATAAGATGAAATACATATTGCATGATCTTACAACGATTATTTTATTCTTTACAAAATGTCTGTATTTCTGTGGACAGATTAATATCCACCAATAATATGTATTAAAATGTATTTTTGGGAAATCATCTTGCAGATATTCGCTGCAGAATATTTTCTTCCTTCATGAACAACTTAAAATTCCATATTTCTCATGATATACATTTTAAGGTGGTTTGTAATCTATGCATTTGTTTTAAAAAACTGTATATACAATAAAATCATGCATTATAAGCTGTTTTTGCATAGAATTATGCTTTTACAAAAATTATAATCTTGTTAAAGCAGAGCAGAGTAGAAGGGGTTTACCCCTGAAACAACTATCATGCATTTAACCACTTTGACAGCAATGGTAATTGAAATCCAGAAAAGAAGAGCAACATGATACCCTACTTTTGTGTCATAGGCTTGTTCGTTGACTCCTCTAAATGTTTTTTCTGCATGCATCGCCAGGTATACAAAATACAAGTGTTTGACCTTTGACCTGACAGGTTTAGCTTTACTTTTCTTTCCTCTTCATGCATCTAGCAGGTTTTGTCATAAAAGGTTTCCCAAAAGCAAATGTAGACTTTTTGTGACCTGTTTGGTTACATTGCTACTCCTTCCTGCTTTCTGGAGGCATTTTACTATCAATCTAAGATGCTGCAGTGGAAAAAAAAAACATTTCAGGTGAATTGAGTTCATTCACTATAGCAGCCAATACATCAAACAAATGTGACTTTTCTTTTCTTTGAAGATAATGGAGTAATTATGTTCAGCAAAACAAGACCTTTCACGTTTCTCTATTTATTCAGTGACTGAAACCAAAATGAAAACACCCGTTTATAGAGCCCGATAACTTGCCTATAACAAACAAGTTGTTTTCTTTTGTTTTAGAAAATAAGACATGAGATCTTTAACAGGGTTTTGTCACTGTCTATTAGCTATGAAAAGAATGTTGTTGCTGAAATGGTTTAGTCTTATTCATTGGGAATACTGAATGTCATGAGGTTGTGTTCTCACCAGTGAGAGCATGTGTTTATTATGGGTTTAGGCATAGAGCCAGAGTAGATTAGGACTTTTCATGATGATTTACCACTAATAGCTATGGATTAGGCGTGTTGCCTTTTTACATACTTCATCATCAAGGCTTTATGACAAAGTAGATGTGATTTAGCAAAAGGACTGCATATTGTTTGTGTTTGCTTAAAACTACAATATAATCTTGTATTTCCAGTTCTGTTTTACAGTTTGCTGTTCACCAATAAAACAATGAGGCATTATACATCAAATCTGAGTACAACAACACACCAGTCTATAGAAAGGATATATATATTTATTCAGCAGCACACATCTGAAATGCACCATTACAAAAATCAATTGTGCCCATTTAACATTGAGCAGTCTGTTTTTTTTTTCTTTAGAAGCAGAAAACCTCGGCATTGATGGAAAAGCCAGGGATTTAACATTGTTGTCTTTTCATACTAAGGACTATTAGACAAAAACACACCTGTGATCTATTGTAAATCCCAGGGTACATGGGTATTACTGTTAACATGTTATACTGAGGAAGTGTGATTGTGAGGTTTGTATGTATTTTGGGTTTTGCATTCTCCACTTATGGTTTCAAAACATGACAACCAAAAGTAATATTATATTACCTACTTTATGTGGTGGCCAGCTCTTTTAAAATCCTATATTCTTTTGTGGCACCTTTCGCAGTTCCAGCTGAAATCTTTATTAACCGTGCCTAGAAATGTAAATGATAATCAGATGCTGAAGCATACTCTCACACTGTCTCTCACACATTATACATTTTAATTTATGTAACAATTTATGTTACCAAACACAACTTCCTGACTTCATAGTGACTCCAACGGGCTTAAGGTACGATCCTGAAATACAGGTTCAGCATGTCTGTTTTTCTAAGGGCCATTGCATGTACTGGTATTAAGGATTTGTACAAAGACACCTAATGCATATCATCTGCCAGTGCCAGAGGGTAAAATAATTAACTCTGATTAAAGGGAGCATAGTACATTCTTCAAACACTGTAAAACATTTTTTGAAGTATAACTTATTTTTAAAAGGGAAAGAACATAGACACTGGTACCAATAAAGTTGCACATTTATCAGAACATTCTGTACAAAGGACTCTATAATAATTTTGTATTGTTTTGTCTGATAAGCTTTTCATCTACAACTTTTATTTCCTGATGTCTGGTTTCTTGACAATTTACACTTCTTGCTATGGTTGCTTTCTGTAGTAGCACTTGTGGAACTAACAGTAGGATGAGCCAGTTTCATAATATTGCCTGCTCTAAATAAGTTCAGAACAATCAAGAAAATGCCTTTTCATTCCCTTCATACACTTTGTTGCTTTCAATGGTCTGGTATCTGTCTTTTGCTCAACTGCAATTTTCTGTTTTTTGTATTACACTCTGTGCTTTGTTCTCGCTCTCAGGTTGTTCATCTGGACTACCTCTGAGAAGCCACAGGCCCTGGGGACCACTTTGTCTTATGGTGTATCCAATACACATTATTTCAACTTTATTCAAGTCCTCTATTATAGTTTCTCTCTACAGTTACATGTATTTCTTCATTCTTCATCCCCTCTCTTCTTAATTATGGGGGTCTCTGCAAACCATTGGCTATACAACATTCTAAAGATCTCAATCTGATTACCACTTCTACTAAAGTGCCGGCTCAGGACCTCACTTTGAGTTTCTCACACTTATACAAGCACCTGTTTGTAAATTTTAGAATTTGTGTCTGATCAACTTTATTCCCAAACCCTGGGGCGTGTTGTTAAACCTGCTGATGTAAAGAAGTGCAATAGTGATGGGGTACAGTATTTAAATTTGAACCCTTCTCTGTATCTTAAATTTGAAACTTTCTGAAGTATCTGCATGTTATTGTCATCTGCAGTGCAGTCTGTGCTGCCTTATGTGTATGAATGTGAAATAATGCAGTTTACATTCTTTGTGTATTTGCACATACACCATACAGCATATACAAAAATGTATATACAGTATGTAAATTGTATAATTTACACAAAGAATAAATATATATGCATATCTAGCATTTTTCCAACATGTAATTGACAATTTAAATGGCTGTAAATGCAATACAATTATACTTTTCCTTAAGGGCCTTCATCTGCAAATACTGAAAAATATAATTTAGCCTTTCACATGATGCTAAGTTACTTTGGCATCTAATATCTAAATAACACCCATAAATCTGTTCCTTGAGTGGGTTGAAAAACAATTATTGTTTACCAAAGGCCTGATTAATTGCTTTAAGTATAATACAGGGTGATTGGGTAAATATCTCCTGCAAACCTGCAAGTCTGCTTTTGTATACTTTGTTTTTTCTGTGCTCAGTTTTGTTAGCGTTGACAGCTGATGATAAAATCTTACAGCTTATGTTTTACCACAGAGGTAGAAAAAAAATAAAACAGCAAGACTTTATTCATGGAACTTGGAGTAAGCACCTGAGGTAAGATTAGATTGTGCTGCAGAATATAGAACGTTGACTGATACTAGAATGAAGGGATTTTGTTAGAATTTAAGTACCCATTCTTAATCACTTGTCCTTTTCATACTTAAATTTTATCCACCTCAATGCACAGCTTTGTCAAGATTTTATATTTTTGCTATTGGAAGCACTAAAATATACAGTAGCTTAAAATGTACAGTATGTGTGGACCTTTTAAAACTGATCCATTATTTCAACAAACAACATTAATGGAGCATAGCAACATTTTAAGTTACACTACATAAGTGTTAGAGAAGATAACATAAATGATATATTCTGAGTTTTAGAACTGTGGCCCAATTCTATCTGACTAGCTCACATCTGGGACAGGTTGTGACTCATAAGGTATTGTAGCGATCCGCACCCCTGGCATTGGACTCTCCCCACAACCTTTGCCTTCTTACCCCATGTTTACCCTCCTTTGTGACAGTGCACCCTGCTGTAATGAAAAAGGCAATAAAACTGTCATCGAACCTGCATGTTGTTTCTAACACCACCTCCACCAAAACAGGGTCATTCATTGCAATACCAAAGTCTAAAAGCAAAGCCAGCAGCAGAAACACAGCATAAAATTGCTTGTGTAAATAATTCATACTTTGATTGTTTGATTGTCTCCAAAACAAAAGGCATTAGTTTGTATTACTTTTCTTCACACTTAAAGGTTTCAGTGAACCAAATTTAAACATGTTTATTAGATATTGAAAAGATTATATATTTCTCTGTCATGAAGTGAAACAGTGCAATATTTCCCATCTTATTAGCATCTTATTGGTCTTAATTGTTTAAATCAGAAAATTGAGAAATAGTGCAAAATTATTCCAACATTGTTTTCCCTATCATTGTAGATTCAGTACTAATGCTAGTCCCTTCCATGACTAGTGGTTCTCCTTGTACAAGAAGAAGTAGTTTGTATGGGTGAAACAGGCTGACAGGAATCTGTAGGAATGTCAGATGAAACTTAAAATGGTATATGTGTTAACCACTGCTTTCTTACTCAGTTTTTTGAGCACCTGCGACAGAAAAGTGCTCACCTTTTCAAAGAATGAAGACAGAATGAGACAAACAGACATGAGAGAACCATTAGGGAACCGTGATCATAATAAGTGTGCTTTGAAGTTCACTTTGTAACTGTACAATTTTATAAATTCAGACTTTGAAGGAATGAAACGGAGATTAAGTAAAGTGGAACAGGACAGTTATATAATGGATGGCAACAGATTAAACAGAAACAGCTTAAGGCACATTTATCGGAACAGTAAGTAAATCAAAGGGCAAAAAAGTATGCCTAAATGTTCCAAAGATCGATAAGGAAAAATCTAAAGGAAAATAAAGTACTTCCTAAAATACAAGTAAAAACAAGAAGATTCATTTAAAGAATAGAAGGACAATGAATACCAAGCACAAATAAAAAAAATGACTGACAAAGGTATGGAAAAGAACATGGCAGAAGAGTTTTGAGTACAAGAAACACTAAAGATTAACACATTGCCAAAGACCAGTGGTATCATAACACTTATATGTAGGAAAATGAGAAATGGTATTCATAACACAACTTAGAACACATGGACTGGAGATCTGGACACACAAGGAGAAAGAAATATGTTAATAATGTACCTTATAAAAGATTAGTTCTCACACCTGCTGTACAAGCAGTATGCATTTGAGAATAATTACGTGTTTGGATTGATAATTTATTAATAGAAAGCATAGATAAGAGGTGAATGCTCAAATTGGGGATGATGTGATAAGTGGGATACCACAGGGATCTATACTAGAACCACTGCTCTTCCTATTTCATATCAATGATCTAGATTGAGGAATAGTAAACTAGTCATGTTTGTGTCATGAATCGTCTTTCAGGACTCTATGCAGACAGCACAATCCGGAGAGGAGTGAGAAAACACTGGGGAAAAAAGACTAGGATAGGGGCTGAAAGGAGAACAGGGGGCGTGTCCAAGGTGCGCTGGTGTTCGGGGGGGGAGTGGTCCTAGGCAAACTAGTCCAAGGGAGCCCGGGAGAATATCCAGAGCAAGCCATAGCCCAAGTCCATAGCCAGGTGATCCATCCTGACAAACAAGACAAGAGTTAAAAGCCGGAGCGGGATCCAGCGAAGGGTCGGAGCACTAAAAGCGGGTTACGGGGCCAGGTGCTCCAAGTCCCGGACCCAGATGGTCAGGACGCTGATGTGAAGCCTATGCCGTCGAGCCCCCTCCTGGACTCGCTGGTAGGCGGGCTTCTGGTCGTCCATCTTCCAAAGCTGAGCCCAGATTGGCAGGCATGTCTGGCTTTTACAGGACGGGGGCAGAAACTGGAGGCAGGTGCAGGAGATCAAGAATAAATGAGGAAAAGCTGGAGCGTCCTTAAGAGGAGGGGTTTACGGTCGTGACAGTTTGCATATGACTCAAAAATAGGATAATTAGCAAACACTACAGAAGTAAACTACGTTTTTTAAATATTTAGATACAATTCAACACTGGGCAAACACTTGTTAGATAATGTTTAATATACAAAAGAACAAATAAAAAAATATGTGCTACAGTATAAATAGAAAATTTGGAAATGCTGAGCTTAAAACCCTTCTTTTAACACTTTCTAGGTATTTATTGTTGACACATAATTTATATCTTCTAAACCAGTGTTTTTCAAATTTTCCACCCCACAGCACATAAAGTGTATTTATTTATTCACAACACACGGCCCCTCCCCCCACATCCACACATTACCAGCACATTATTATTAATATTATAAACAAAACATATTTCAGCATTTAATTTAAGTTGGCCTTGAGGTGCACAGTCACCTTATCCTGGCAGAGAAACCCAGAGCTCATGCTCTGCTGCTCTCAGACGTAATGGTCTCTGTTTTTGTTTTGTATGTCCGTGAAACCATTCAGCACTCTTCACCATTCACCAGAATTAGCTCAACCCAGTGAAAGCGTAGACTTTCTGTGTCTGCGTGCCTGCAATGTGTGCTGGGAAAACAGTGGCATTAGTCCCAGTCTCTGTTGACATGGAAGTCAGACTGAGAGTCAGTGTCACACACTTTCATCTTCTGTGCACTGCTTGATAGTTTTCTTAGTACTTTCACACTTTAGAGCAATTACAGAGACACCTGAAAATTGTGATTAAATCTCAATTAGAAAGAAACTATAAGTTAAATTAGTATTGGAATTGGTGATACTGATTTTTGGATAAACCAAAAGATACTTAGCTGTCCTTCTTGATTCATAAATATTTGCAGTTGTCTCCATTAATGGTGACCTTGACAATGAGTATTCATGTACTGCATATATAGTATAACTTATGAATCTTCCTGTGTTTATTTAAACACAACAGATGCAGTTCAATTTTGACAAAGAAGTCATTACTCTGATAGCGTGTCATGCAGATAGTACAATCAGATGATATCATTGGCAGATGAAAGGAAATTAAATGGAAAATACTGATAATGTAATTTAATGTTTTCAAGTTCTCCATACTCACCATTGCGCTGCAACATTAGAATTTGAAGTTCATCAAAAAGTACTGATCTACAAATTGTGGGTCATTAAAACACATTTTACTCAGTCAAAGCTGTATTCCCTCACAGAAGTGAAACTCTCAAAACAGGTGTGCAGTTCGCAGTTCTGTGATATGAAAATGCAAAAAAAAAAACACCTAAAAGAAGTATTCCGTGGATTCACTGCTATTTGTTGCCAAAAGATAATCCCTGTTCAAATATCAAACCCTCCCACAACATCTCCCGCTTTGTTCAAGTCTGGGTGGTCTGTAAAGTGAAACTGGAAAATTGTTTTAAAACAGCGAATCTAAAGTTTAATGCCAGATGCCCTGATGTGACAACAGTTATTGCAAATTTAAAACATATGCAGTAGTTTATTCGAAAATTATTATTCCTGCAGCAATTTTTTTAGACTACATTGCTATGAATAAGTGATTCACTCGGCTTTACTTTGCTCTTTACTTAGTGAATACATTACAAAACCTAGAAAGAGGCTCACACAATTCAAAAATGGAAAGAAGTAGAACTGCCAACACACAGTACATAAAACTCTGGCAAATAAGGGAAAATCATACATATTGATACTAAGGATACAAATATAGTACATATAAGGGAAAGAATGAACAACTGTATCCTTTTGAATTAGTGGTGACAGTATAGAAACTAAAGTAGTTTACAGACAACATTTTTTTAAATTAATTTGTGGATGTTCACAAGACAAGCACAATAAAAACTGAAACGGAAAGGAATACTATGCCTACAATACAATTCCCAGCTGTTCAGTATAGGTTCCTGTCACTCAGAATAACCTAATCAAAAGTAAAGCTAAAAAGGTAAAGAAGAGAAGAAAAGAGAGAAAGCTACAATACTGATCTGATCATGGTCAAGGCACAAATCTTTTATTCAGTCAAAGATTAAATAATAGATACACACTTAAAATAGGTTGCAAAAGACAACTAAAATCTGAGGTTAAAAAAAGACATGTCTATGAAAAATCCACACAAACAGTAAATACTCAACAATCTCTGAAATATTCAAATTCCTGCAGAATCCTGTCGAATTTTGAGCACATGTTGGCTAGCTGAGCGACTGCAGTCTAGCTGTGAGGACAGCTATAGAGAGGGGGGTTTCCCCTCTCTATAGCGAGGACTGAGCTGGGGAGCTGCTGTGAGGGTGTTGGTGGGGAGGCAGGGGGGATGCAAGAGAAATACACAGAGGGAAGTTCTGGGTAGGAGACACATATGTAGGGGAGCGAAAGTTTGTGAGATTAGTATCTAAACTTCCTTCCAAATTTCTAATAAACTCCATGAAGCATTTCTAGCCATAGTTTGTCAAAAACAAAAATACTAGTTACTAGATTCTCTCTCATCCTAGTGTTAATCCCGCATCAGCAGGGTCCGCTTATTGGGGATTCATCGGTATATATACAGAAGTTTAAATATAAAAATTTGTGGCCAAGCATTCCAGTAAAGGAAGAATTTGTTTGGGAAAAACACATTTCTGATTGAAGAAACTTATAAATAAATCACTTCTAAAAATTACTTTCAGAGATAATTAGTGTTGACAAACAACAGGTAAATACAAACAGGATGCCTACCATTATCCTGATTTTTCTTAATGGTTGCATATGTTCTTTCAGATTAGGAAAAGTGTTCATGTGAATAGGAGCTTGCAGAAACAAGTTTTCTGAGCCAAACAAGGCTTAACTTTTAAAACTACAAGAAATCTCTATCAAAGAAACTTTACATTTGAGAGCTTCAAACAAGATAAAAGATCATTGGATAACAGAGTCTGAAAACTATTGAACCTGAGTTAAAGAATGAGAAAAAGATAGAGGATTATATATATTCTTTAACAAGAGAAGAAATGACTAAAGCTTGAGATCTGTGGGACTACAGATCAATCTAAAGAGACCAATAAATAAAATTGTTATGGTCCACGTGCTTCCTCATACGATTGCATTCTAGGGTTAGAAGAAGAGGAAGGTAAAAGTCCTAACATGTTGTTCTTCTTCATTTATATGCAAAATACATAGGCATCATGGTTTTCAATTTAAAGTTACTTCCTTCCTCAGGTTGCATCACAGATGTCTTGCTCTTTTGTTCAGAGCCTGACCAGGGAACAATCCTGAACCAGTCAAACAGGATAGATTATGAGAACATATCCACCCATGCCCAAGAGAATCAATCTCTGTATAATTAAACAATAGCATTCAAGCATATAAATCCCTAGGTAGGAGGACAGGGAGTGAAAGAAAAGAAAAAAAAATGTAGGAGGAAAATCAGTAAAAAAAATGGATTTATAGAGAGAATGATTTTTTCCCTAAACATCTGAATTCCATTACCACAGGTCTGAGGTTACTCTAAAAACTCTGTCTGTTTTCCAAGAACCACATATAGAGAAGAAAGCTGTATGGAAATCATTCTCTGTACTTTTTACGTCTCTTAATTGTACAACAATGAATAATATTGTTTTTCATAATGAAGGAAAGTTATAAGTATAGCATCCAAAATCTTCCTTTATAGATCAACGTCAGCAGCTGCAGTCTAGCTGGAAATGTGGCAAATGTAGGAACATTAAACACTACTTTGTTTTATCCACAAATAAGTCCCATTTAAAGGCTCACCCAGATCATTATTCCACAGATTCACCTTGTGAGCACCTGCAGAGTTCACCCCTCCTTCTTCCTATCTTGTCTTAAAATACAAGATATGTTCAAAAGAAGAAATAGATGCATATTCTCTTCTAATTTTGTGGCATGTTGACTTTTATTTTCTTTTTATTAGCCATCTTATTATAAATTATGTTTCTAAACATATTTAATACTATATTATTTCACATAATGTGAAAGTGTCGAACTATAAGCAAAACAATGATACATTTTATTGTGTGAAATGTGAACAATTGTAAAGTTGTGTTAAATACCGGAATGCATTTCATGGTATGTTAAATTAAGTTTATATGGATAGGTCTGACTAGCATTAACATTTTCTAATGTATGTTTTTAAATCTGAATATTTAATTCATGTTTTTATTGAAAAGATTTGTGATTTCTTTTCTGGATGTGTAAGAATGTGATTTGAAATATGTGGTTTGTGAAATTTTATATATTTTATATAATTGTTTGGCATAGCTGAATATTAAAGGTTACGTCAAAACTTAAATCTATCTAGCTGAGAAGTAGAGATTAATTCTATGCTGAAAAGTGAGAAAGAAACAAAATAAAACCCCACAAACAGCCATGTGAATAACAGCCCCACAGTGGATCTGCCTGGCAACAACACAGGGTGATATTAATATAATATATTAATATATGTCCTTGCTTCTGTTATATCCTTTACAGTAATCATGTGCAGGCATATTCTGCTAATTCCTCTGGTGTTTAATAGGTGGTTACTAAATCCCATCCACTCGCATGCTAGTAGCTGTTTTTATTTGTAAGATCATGTTCATTATTTAGCAAACTGATCATCAGCTATGGTATTTGGTATTTTTACTGTTGTTTTTACTTGATTCTTTTATTATCCAGCAATGTTTTGGTCTTTTGTATTTGTAATGGTTTTGTGCAATTGATGAATCATTGGCTAAATAAATACACAATAATTACTTGAATAATAATTCACCTAAACTACATCTCTACAACTCCTTATTTATAATGTGGATTGTGCTCATTCTTCACTAGAGTAGATAGTACAGCTAATAGTCAATATACAAATTAAACACACTCATGAACACTGTTCACATTGTAATATTATAAATGAATTTAAATGCATAGAAGGTATGCTATTTTAAACAAAAATAAAATATAATCCATATCTGAAAACTATCCTATCATCACTCATATTTAAAAAAAGTTACATAAAAGCTTTATGACAAAATGCAGCTGTGTTGATTTTAGATTCAGAGGGTTTGTTTCTTCACCCTACGGCTAACAGTGAAATGAATTCACAGTGAGTGCTGAAGAAGCCACAGATGGGATCTGGCTATATTTGAAAATGCCGAAAAGTGCACAGGAAAAATGATGACCTGTTTCGGAACAGAATACCTTGACCGGAATCGGTATTCTGTCATTTATAAGGGCAATGACATTAAAATAGCATGAAAATCAACAGTACTTTCCCACTGTTGTGTTTTTAGAACTGGCAGCTGCACAGAGCTGAAGGGGAGATCTGACCCATTTCAGAACCCAGACAAGCACTGTTTACCTTCTCAACTACAAGAGACAGACGTACACACACATCTTTAGTCACAAACTGAGGTTGTTACAGACTCCGACTTTCTTGCAATGTAGGTATTAATTAAGCTTTGTAGCAGATTTAAGAGGTTTAAATTCAGTTTTTTTCAACATTGTCTCCTTAAATACTACACCAATTCCTTATTTAAGCTGCTTATTCTGTATACATTTCCCACAATGGTGCAAAGCTACGATCTGTGTGATGTCTTTATACAGCTAAAACAGCTGAGAACAGAACACATGCCTGCTTTCTAATGTCTTAGTCTATTATGTCTGAAGCAAACTATGTAGAAAAGCAAATAATAATAATGAATCCCATTGCAAAACAACAGAAACTGTCAGGACAGAAACTTAATCTTTTCTCTTTCTCAACAGAACCCTTTCTCAAAACCCCAAACTTTAACTGAGAAAACATTTTAATTTTGATAAACATTTTGTCAAATGTTTGTTTCATATTTCAGATTTATGTATGTACTGTAATTTCATCACACTAAAGATACACCTTCGTTTGTTTCTACAATTATTTCCAATGCTGTATGTTTTAAGCCTATTACTTATAATTAACTGTCTTCCAAAATTAACAGCTAGTTAAAAAGAACAAATGAAAAAACAACACCAACACTACAACAACGGAACAAAAAATGTTGGCTTTTCTTCCCTGTTTAATATTTCCAGATGCTGCTGGAGAACATTTCAAAGCTGTAAAACAATTAAATGGGTTTAAGTTACACCAGGGCTCAGAAGGTTGAAACTCTTTTTGTTTGTAATATGTAACTCTAGCGATAAAGTTACATCCTTTCATGCAGCATAATACCTTACATGGTAATGAATATTTATGGGGTAGTAATTTGAAAATGATTGCAATGGTTTGAGACTGAAAAGTATCATTGAGGAGAAATAATAAATCTTCAAAATGAGCTACACTGCTAAATGATAAATCGAAAGAAAATTCAAGAGTTTTAAGATACAAAATGCGTTTAATAAAGTATTCTATTTACAAATTCAACATTTGTATTTGAAGTATAATGTTATATTACAGTGTAACATGTCATTAAGTTGCATGAGTTGCACCATGCTTTTTGTGGTTACTAAGATGGCTTTGTCGAGAACACCAGCTGTCAAACATATTTTAGTTTTATGTTGTTCAAATGCAATAATACAGTATATGCAGTCTTAAAGGAGTGTAATCTGTTCCTTGCTGTACTGACTCTCTTACTTCTTGCACGTACAATAGCCAAACATTTGTCTATTCTTCTACCCCTTGCTGTTTGCCATGATAAGAAGTGCAGGTAAATAAAAAAGAAAAACTGCAAACAAGAGAAGGCCATTCAGCCCATCTAGCCTGTTTGATCAAATTAGCTTTTGAAAATGCTTTTGTATTATCAGGAAGGGCGGAATGGAAGCATAAGGATTTGAACAGTTCTCAACATTTTGTGAAGCATATTTGCTAAGTGAAATAGGGGATGCAGAAAAGGGCACTATTGCTGCCCTGTGAGCTCTCTTGTCTTCATTTGTTCTTCTTCCTTTATTTATACAGAGTTTATTGGCTGCTCAGTGACGTTATTCTTATGAACACAGTAATTGCTGCCATTACAAGTATATGTGTCTGTACATTCCAGTGAGTTAATAACTTTTAAGAATGCCACCCATTTCCTTCAAGAGTCTACTCCAAACAGTAGATCAGATGCAGACCTGAGAAACTGGCAGGTGTGGTCCTCAAAACTCACAGTGATCTTCATATTTTACGACTTGGTATAAGTCAACATGGTATAAATATGATTGGTGGTGGTAGTACACAGCTGCAGCTTCCCCTTTAACAAACTTTTTAGAGCTGTTCTATTGTAATTATTATGTAGATGAAAAAAAATAATATTCTAATGTCCAATCCTTGAGTACGTTTTATATTGGAGAGTTATACTGTTGAGAATTCTGTTAATTATGAGAACACGGGATTATATGAGGATCTTATCGAGCCAGGTGTTCGTGAAAGAGGCCAAGGTGTGTGCCTCATCCTCATGGCAGTCCAGATGTGAGAGCAGAATTAAATCTGAGCCCAAGCCACTAGGGACACATTCACTCAGACAGCAACAGTGCAATCCACACAGCACTAACATCATGTCCCTCAGATGGTGCACAATATTCTTAGGCTACCAAAGGACTGTGGTAGAGTGGTCATGTTACTGCCCCCAGGTGTGGACTGCCATTAGACATGTGTTCCCTGTGGTGCCATTCAATGTATATTGAATTTCCATGATCTATGGGACATGAATTTTTAATGATACAGATGTTAAAACAGTTCAACTAACTTTTAAGCACTGTAATAAAAACACTTTCAGTGACTGCAAAAGAAAAATGTACCCATACGTACACACTCAACTAATCTGAATAATTGATAGATTAGTTTTGATAGTTCTATCTTAAGGATTTCCTATTATTCCCTGATGTGTGCCAATTAACCACGAGAGTCAAGGGTTGCTTAAAACCTAGCAACTATTCATGCCCTGCCACGCAGTGCTCATCAATCATGTGGTGCATGATAACAGGAGTAGTTTGCTCTGCAGCAGCTAATTCCAAGCACAAACATGAACTACTATTTAATATTTAATCACTAACAGAAAATTGGCAGCTGGTGTGTGAATAATACCTTCGCTATTATGTTTAAAATGGTGTTAAAGGCAGAAAAGGGATTGGACTTTAGCCCAGGCACTTAAAAGTTTTCATAGAAATCTATAATTGGCCGAACTTAATAATGAGGATGATCTTAAATCGGACTACCAGCAGGTTTTTTCGAGTCCACAGTTCATTGATTGAATCAATTTGGCTGGGTTTTACTATGATGTAGCTGTATACATATTCTATAAAAAATAAAGGGGATCTTAAATGTATCCCAAATTACTAGCAAACACCAAAAGCCATATTCTCTCAATCCGAATGGTTATTGGTGATGGTCAGCTGAATCAGTCGGCAGTAAACCCTTTAACCAAGGTCTGAAAGCTTCTTTAGCTCCTCTAGCCAGAGGACAGTCATAGTAGCCCTTTTCCATATGGTGATGATGCTGAGCCATGTTTGCTTGGCAATACACTACTAACATTTTTGGTTAAACCAGAATTGGTGTATGGTAACTGTATTATAAGGCATATATTGGCAGTTCTTCAGAAACAGGATAAGTTTTGTGGTTTAGTTAAAGAAGCCTGATCCTTGTTTCAGTTTCAATATTTAATTTATGAGCACCATTCAGTGGAAAAAAATAATTATAATAATAATTAATAATTGCTTACACTTTTCTGGACACTCCACTCAAAGCGCTTTACAGGTAATGGGGATCCCCTCCACCACCACCAATGTGCAGCATCCACCTTGATGAAAAAAACACCCTTTGAGCAACCATACTCCTATGTGGATGATTGACTACACCAGCCTGAGAACATCCCATCTCAACAGCTGCTCATAATTTTTTGTTACAGCCCACAGACACGTATCAAGGAGGCTCTAGCAAGTAAAGCTGTGGGACATGTGCAGCTCCCATAGCTTTGCAATCTTCAACACCCACCTAGTTCCCTGTAAGGAGAAGAACATGATGAAAGCCCTCTTAAACAATGCACCCACACACTTTCTTCATAGTATAACTGCCATTGGGTATTACAAGGAAATCTAGTTTTGAGTATTTTGAACCGAGGTCTCTCCATAATTGTGGTCAAGTAAAGGGCTTATAAAGACTGTGCAGAAACCTAATCCCAACAAAGACCTTCTAACATCCATGTTGTACATTCAGCCAAATTAGCTATTTTGAATAACGTTCATGACAATTTTGATCAACTCAGAGATCAGGTAGGCAAGAAAATAATATTAAAGCTTAACAAACTTCCATGCTTTATTTCACCTCCTGCTAGAATTATTCAATATGACTGAACACTGGTGAAGTATTTCATCTTTACCAACTTGGTTACATGTTTCCTAATACATACATGGTGTATTTTAAGTTTGAAATATCCGAGTGCTACAAATATTTCTGTAGTGATTACAAAATTGTATACTTCAAAATAAAACATTGTAGTGTAACAGTGACTTGGATATACTCTTTAAAATATAGGTGAATGTTTCCGTTGCTATTCCCCCTTTGAAAACATATTTGAAATTCAAGTATAATAAAGAATCGGAATGATGTATTTCAGACTTTCAATTTATGAAGAGTGAACAGTGGTAAAAAAAACTCTATTGAAATGAAATTGCTCATTGAACACGAGATTTCTAGAAAGCATCTGATGCTTTAGGACTATATGAGCATGAGGCAACAATATCTGGTAAATTTTGACACCATGAGTATGGGAAATGTGAAGAAGTTGTTTTAAAATCTTTGACACATTTTTTTGCACATAGGCAAAAAATCACTCCACTAACCATGCAAATACAGGATAAAACAATAATGAAACACTATCCTTGTTGCACACTGCTTCAATGTTTCAGTCCCAGAATTAGCCCTGTTATAGCCCAGACCTCACCTTTGTAAGCCTGGTTTGTATCATTACCCAAGTGTGACTGGGACACCACAAGGTGTCTGGACACTATTGACTGAGACCCACTTGGTGATGGAGAAGCTTGGAAGGAGAACAGAGATCCGTGTGGTTAAGCGGGCCTTAGTGCGTTTGCAGTGTCTGTAAAGATGTCTGCTCCACTCCTTTGTTTGATGCTGACTTTGGCCACAGGCACTGTGGGGCAGATGACTCTAACAGTGCATGGTTTAGAGCAAACATCTCTCCAACACAGGTATGAGAGTGGCATGGCAAGCCAAGGTGGGAGGATTGCAATAAAGAGCAATTATAGTTAAAAACATAAACTATAGAGCAGGACACCGAGATCCCGGTTATCCCAGTATGTGCTGGTTTTAGTTTCCAGCTGAGCTCTTCATTACCTAATGTAGTAGAGCCCTTTATTGACTGATAACTTGGTCAATTGTACCTACATTGTAATTTTGTGCTTTAAAGTCCTAGATGTTTCCAATCAATTACATTGTTGTATAAATGATTCATGATTTGCAACTTATTAGCAAATTATTAGTTCAATTAAGGGTTTAATGAAGTAACAGAGCCCTCAACTGTAACAGAGCAATAAGAACCAGGAGTGGGCTGGCCAGCCTTAAGAGTATCCTGTCAACAAGTAAAATGATTATTAAACAAAATAAAAAAAACAATGTTTGATCAATATTTCAATACATACTATATTTTATAAATATAGAACAATCCTATGAACTGATTGAAAACTGAAATATTTAAAGCATAGTTTTGAGTATTACTTTCAACAAACTGAAAACAAATACTCAAAGAAACAGCTGAGACTGATGCAAAGTCATTATTAAGCAACATCAAAGTTTTATTAGATATTTTGATCAGTCCCAAAACATGGTGGGAATACAACTGTTTTGTGAACGTCATCTTACATTTTATACATAATTTCAAAATAATAATAAAAAACACAAGACAAAAAATGTAACAGCACACACAATGCTAGAGCAGGACAGCAGCCTGGTTTGCCCCTTTGTTTTCAGGAATAGAGTATAACAATTGACACATCGTACCAAAAACATGATATGTACATCAGATGCCAAGTATTTACATTAAGGCATTTTAGTTACATAATTTACTTTTACTCTTCCAGTTTCCTTATACTAGGCTACATTAATAAATAAAATGAGAAAAAGAACATGTACACCAAATAGCAAGCCACTATTTTTCACATTAGCCTAGCCTAAGAAAGGGTAGTAATCCTGTCCCATTGCTTTACAAATTAGTTAATCTAATGAGAAACTTTAAAGTTTAATGTTTGTTTTCTAAAAGGCCTTGAAGGCACTTGCAATGAAATTCTTGTTCATAAAGCTTATTACAGAAAACTGTAAGGTTTTTTTACATTCATATGGCTTCAAACATGAACAGTATAAAATATAAAGGCATGCATAGCAGTTTAAATAATTATGTTTGTACAAATGATACATTACTTGAACCAGTTTATTCCCACATTTTGGGCAATTCCTTTTTACATCATATTAAATTAATTATTCGCTCCCTTATGTTAAAAAAATCCAGTAGCAGTACAATCAATTATTATTATTAAGGCAATATATTTTCAGAAATCTGACATCCAGTTTAAAATGAAAGCTTTATGATAGTGCTGATCAGTCATATATGCAGTATTAAATGTGCCCTTCCAGTGCTTAGAAACAATACATAAAATTATGTAATTACATTTTTCCAGTTTAGCTTCTGAGAAACATTTTCTAATTAACCAAAGTAAAATAAATCCATGCTTTGTAACAAGACTATTTGGGAACGCACTTAAACATATTATTAACAAATGACATATTTCTGTGCCAATTATTATGATTTTTTAAAAATTTGTGTTTCCCAACTGTCATGTGTCTTACACCAAGATAAAATCATAGGCCTTGTGGCAAATATAGTGTTGGCAGTAGTAGCTCATTATTAGACTGACATGGGACA